>NC_142678.1:20803636-21146136 GCF_964200805.1 Pocillopora damicornis
TATACAGTTTGTATAAAATTTTAAATGAGAGAAACTGTTGTCATGCAGTCAGATTAAAACGTCCCAAGAAGTTTCATTGCAACATAATGACTTCTCGAAAGACGGCTTGTCTAAAGAACAAGTGCAAAAGATGACAATTGAACTAAGAAAAGTAACTCTAAAAAACCGTTCCTCAAAATTTATTTTCACATGAAACCGTTGCGAGGTTTTCACGGTAGAGAAAACCTTTTTTCGGTATCGCGTTTAGAATGCTGTTGTACCAGATGACAGATGTCTTAATTCCACCTAAATATGCCTGCTCGAGAGTTATCCGCCAGTTTATTGGTTTCGTTCTACTTTGCGTTAGGATTTGGCTTGAAGGCATGCACAGCCCTCTGAACCAATGGGATGCAACACGGAAACTAAATGCGACTTCGTTAATCGCGTTTAATTTTTACTCGTACTTCAGAAAATTCGCTTGCTTTCACTTTGAGCTCTCATTGGCTCCTTAACCTTTTAACCCTTAAGAGTGACTAGCCTCTAATTTCTCCTTACAATATCACCCCTGAATCATGCAGTAAGGTCATGAGAATAAAGAAAATTATCAGGAACAAAAGAAGCTGTTGATTGTTACACAAATTCTTCTTGTGGAGAATACCTTTACTGATGTTAGGGTGTAACGAGTTAACAAATTTACCTTTGTATTAATTTGGGTGCTACGACAAAGGGTGCTTACCACCAGGCCAAGAAATCCGGAAAATTTCGAGTTGAGGTCAAATGGTAAGGTTACTTTCCGGAAATTCCGTTGGGAAATTTTGGAAGACATATAGAGGTACTTCTCTTTTTTTTTCTTCTTCGGGAGGAACGGCGGAAAATACTTTACCATTTGAATGAATCTTCGGTTTCCAGATTAGAAAGAGGTGAAACACCTGATAAATAAATGGTACGCGTAATCTCATCGGTCGAATTCGGAAAATTGCACTCCATTATACAACGGTTACACCGACCGGATTTTCAATGTTAAAAAGACCCATGAACAATGAGCGCCCTAAACCAAATTGAAGTCGTTTCATTACTAGTTATTCAACTTTATTACAACTATCATCATTTTTGTTCATCTTCACAAATATTATCCCCGTATACTACAAGCAAACTGAATTGCTGTGACGAGTTATCGCCTAAAGTGTTCACGCTTTTATAACTTTTGAAGCTTAAGACGTTACGACGTACACTAAAAAGCCAAATGCAAGTGTCATAAAAATTAAAATGATTACTGATGCAGCACTGAACAGATGCCTATAATTAAATAATCCGTACCAGCAGAGTATAAGAATAATTGCCAAGATAGGAAGGAAGAGCTTTGAAGGGTCCATTGAGAATATTAACCCTTCCTCATCTTGTCTACCCGAATGTTCCCCTGGTACCCTCTGTGCATCAGATATTTGGGCGTGGATCACGGACTGATCGGCGACTCCATAAAAAGAGACTGGAGCAGAGTCATCTTGAAGAAGTTTTCCGTTGTATATGAGACGCACCCTCATCCCATTGTTAAGTTCATTCTGAAAACATAACCTGTAAGCAAAAGAGAATTAGAACAATTTTTAACTGAGTTTTGAGAAAGTCATCTGGGATTGCTTTGTTTTCACATCACTTGCTATGTGATTGCTCCAGAAAACTTGCACCAATCTCTAAACCAATCACAATCAAAACTAAAACCAATCATGGCTTGGTCACCCATGTTTCCCCACGCTTTAAGCAATTCAGTAGGTTTTACTGTTAGGTTTCATTGGCCCTTAACTCTTTAACTGCCAAGATCTCATTAGTAATTCTCCTTAATGTCTGCCAAATGATTCTCATCATGTAAGTTTGGAGAATTTGGTATTAGATCAATTAGTAATCCCATACTTGATATTTTTCTTTATTCTCATCACTTGTCTTCATAATATTGTATAGATATAGTAAGGAGAAATTCTGTCTTGGTCACTCATGGGAGTTCAATTTTACTTTACCTTTTCAATTCTCCAACTGCTATACTTCTTTTTACAGATAAATTCCTTTGATTCTCCATGAATTTGACACGGATTGATATAGGTTCTTCAGTGGGACCTTGTTGGCCACCAGCATCAGATGTGCTTTGAGTCGGTCCTCTCTGGCGCACTCTGTCATTCTCTGGTTGTGACGCTGACCTATCATGAGTATCATCATATAGTGGTGTTGTTGTTGTTTGACTGAGTCCAATATTCTCTGAGTCAACCTCTTGTGCTGATCCTAATGTCAATTAAAAAAGGCAATATAAAACCAAAAAAGGCAATACAAGACAATTTGGAAAGTCTGAGAAACCTCAAAGTGTATCACTTAAGGAACTTCTTTAAGCTCCCTTCAAATGCTACTTGATATTTACTTAATTAAATAATATCACATTTAATTCACCCTTAAACTACTAAGAATGATAAGAATCTAATTTATCCCAAAAGCAACCACCCTGAAATAAATATTTAGGTCATTATAATAATGGAAATAATTGAGAGGTCAAGAAGCTCTTGATTATTAGGGAAATTCTTCTTGTAAAGTATCTTATGATGTTAGTTTGAGAATTTGTCGATGGATTAACTATTAATCCCCTTCTTAATATATTTTTCTTTATTTTTATCACATATCTGCATGGTACTGTACCTGATATTGTAAGGAGAAATTCTGTCTTGGTCACTCATGGGAGTGAAAGGGTTCATATTCTTAAATGCAACAACATCAAATGCTATTGACTGATTTAAAACAAAATATGCAAAAGCTGGAGGGGGGGAAGGTTAATTCTCTCTGAGATTATATGTTTGGCTGCTATATGGATGCATTTTGATTGATTCTAACTTATGATCTATTGGAGGAGAGATGCATAGATGACATCACCATTAAACACATTTTTCTTCTTTATCATACAAAACAAATAGATTCCATATTGTCATGGGTCTGTGCAGTAATAATTCAAAGAAGACATAAAGATATAGTAAGAAATAACATAAACAACAAAGTAAGAAATAATTATTCCAAGGAACCAAGGATAGTAACTGATATGCTAAATAAATTGGAGTGGCCATCTCTTGAAGGGAGATGAATTCCCTCTTGATTATCGATGTTTTATTGCATTGTTTATCATACTGTTGATATCAACAAAGATTCATATCTTACTCCTTTACTATGCACTTCAAGGAGTAGTAACTCCAAAACCTTCATAAGACCACATTCAAATTGCAATCAATATGCATACAGCTTTTTTCTGTGGTCAGTCAACCAATGGAATAGACTTGCGGGTGACATTGTAAATATAGATGATAATTTAAAATTTAAGGCCACTCTGCGCAGCCATCTTATTGAAACTGGGAATTGGTTTTAAAAAATTTCTCATATCACATATATATCTTTATTACTAGTGTTTATTTATTACTTATTTATTTATTATTTTGTTGTATTTATATTGATGTGATGCGTTGATACACTTTATCAATTAATAGTAGAAGTAGAAGTAGAACATCAGTGACACACTCGATCAGCTGTGCCTCGCGTGGCACCTTTCTATTCTTGCCACATGTTGATGTCATCTGTGACCTAACTACTGAACAGAGGAATGGCAACATAAAATCTACTTGTAAAATCGATAATCGATCTTGGCAAGATTTCCGTATCGTCCCTTCTTTCATTAAGCATGCGGTTCGTTGATAAAAGAAAACAAAGGCAATAGACTACGACAAGTACTACGGCTTTGTTTAAAGGGGTTCGGGGTTATACGGAAATCTTTCTTCGATCTTCATCGCTTGGGCCTACACACCCTGCTGAGCACCAGCTAGCAACTTGCAGTTGTGGCATGCTGCTGCTTGGATGTTCAGGCGACGTGTACGCATATGGCGATAAGAAGTTGAAAGTGCAGGTGTAAATAAAATTTCCTACCTTGTTCTTGACTTGTGTTCTCATGAAAAGGGTGAAAAGAACCACTTTGGTTAGGATCTGACGAAATGTTTGATTCAAATACATGTTCTGTTGCGGTGCGATTCGTTGCATTTGAATTATACACCAAGTGAACTAAAAGCATCGTCAAAAGAGTCGCCAGAACGCTAACCACGAAAAGAACTTCATTATCAATTCCTTCGATAATAGGAGGTGCCATTAGTATGGCTTTTTAGTTATAGGATTGTGATAAAACCGAAAAAATTACAATAAGCTGTTCCGTTTAAAAATAAAACAAAAATTTCGCCCAACTTTTAACTACATAGGACATTTTGATCTAATCACATGATAAACTTCCTTTCTAAGTGTATGCTGGCTGGGAAGTCTAGTGCGGGCTCAAGCTGCGGACGTGCCAACCCCCGATCTGGACGCAAGGACAAACTGGTCTGCCCTCAGAGTGTTAGCATTTGTCATAAAATCCAGGTTGGAAAATTTAAGAATGATGATCCTTAAGAACAATCGCTGTAGCGTGATTTCCCTTCCTGTAACTTCTGGACAGACTCGTTGCACGGGATGGGTTGTCGTTTTCTAAACCAGTCTAGAAAACTGTTTCACAAGATCGAAATTAATGGGTTATAATCTGTTTAGCTAAATTACATTTTAGCCTTCGATCTCTAAAACCAAGTACACCTCTCCTGATTTCTGATTATTGAAATATATTTCTACAAGGTATATCGAATAGGTCGTCGAGTTTCAAATCGTACAGGCCTTTCACGTTTGTATATGCATGAGCCTGGAACTCGAGAGAGCTCGATATTTTTGGTATGCAAATATTTTTCTGCATAACCTGCAAGTCTCCTTCGTTGCATTAGGATTACTTGGACGAAAACGGGTCTAAAGGAGGGGAATCGAGACTAAAGAGTCGGATGTAACGGTCCAAGAAAACCTGCCAGGGCATGGATCCGTTGTACGCATACTAATGATTTGCGATCATGATGAACTATTAGCTCTGAGATAGTTTGAAAGGGGTAGTCTTAATTGCTTTAATTAGCACTGGCCAAGGTTGTGTGGTCCATCTTGGTGACTCTGATCTCTCCTTGAAGTTTTGCTCATGGATGACAAGTTGTGATTTTACTTGTAGAGAAAAATAAATCAACACATGAATACATATCTTCTACAAGTTGTAAGAGTTCTTTCAGTGCAAAAGGTCGTTAAAATCTTTACAAGCATATCACTGGAAATCATCTAATTTCCAATGAATCCTAGGAAATAAAAATCAATCATGGCTCTGAGAATCTGCTGATATTAAAACATTAAAATGGCCTTTAAATTACAGGCGATAAAGAACAGGACTGATAATGAATGTGGAACATGAAGTGAAACTTTTAGTGCAGGAAATGAAAAGACTTGGGAAACCAAATTCTGATGGCAAGATAACAGTCAAGTTTGGAGTGCTATTTAGTGATGATCGTTGTGCCAACATCTTTGAAGGTAAAGCAGACACATAAACTTTCTCCATACTCTTTCAAGTGAAGTGGATTTGTTTCAGCTGTTTTTTCATGAATTCTCACAGAAAGACTCCATTCTTATATTGTCTCATCACTCTCTCCCATTTCAATCAATCTTTCTCACAACATCCAGTAGACTAATAAATCATACTGCTTATTCACCTGAGTACAGGACAGTATACGTGTCTGTTATTTCAATCTTATTTTATACTTTTACCCTTGTTAGATTAATGTCACCTTGATCTCCCCTGTCAGGTCCTGCTTCCTTCCAGAGAAAACTTTAGATTAAGTTAATTATCCAAGGAAAAGTGCAAACATGCCCTCATTTCTCAAACAACCACAGCCACAGACCTCACCCATGAATAATAATTTTTTGTCATGATTGTATGAGATCATAACATCTTAAGAAAGGTTTGAGCTCAGTACAAAAAAGTTCCCCAACATCACATAATATCTTCAATGTTCATGGTTATTTATTTATTTATTTTTTTTTTCACAGCCCTTGTAGGAACTTTGAAAGCAGCTAAGAAGAAGAAGATTGTGACTTATGCAGGGGAATTACTTCTCCAAGGTGTACATGATGATGTGGACATTATACTGCTGGTGGATGAAGAATAGCCCAAATAAGTCACTAAAAATATTTACAATTTTCAGGCAAGAGAATCGTTGATTTATTCACAAATTAAAAGGTTCTGAAATAAATTTTGTAACCTATCCTTTTGTAAAAATGAATTGTTTGTGATATTTGTCTTTATAACAGTCTGTTGATGACTCTGTTGTAGAGATGTGTATTTTACATTGTTAATTTTTGTAATAAAAATGTAATACAATCCTTTTTATTAAGGAAGTACTGAGTAATTTCATTTATTTTTCTCTGCATGTTGTTGACAAAATTCCCCCACTGAAACCTATCAACAAACCCTTGCATGAACCATTGTCTTAATTGAAGCAGTCACTTATTTTCCTTTAAGAAACAACCCCCCCCCTCCTGGCAGCCCATGGGCATTTTACTGTGGGGGGGGGGAAGAGATGTTGAAGCTTCAAATTGATCAATGCATTGGTCAGACTGACCACCAAAACAAAATCAATGACTTAATTTAAGTAATAAATGAAACCTGTCAGATATATTATGCTGGAAAACTGTTGAACCCAAAGAAAATTATATCCTTTAATGAATAGTTGAAAATGTCAAGTTGAAGAAGAAAAAGGGGACAAAAAAATGTGAAGTGTTTATTGATAATTTATTATGAATGGTATTTATATGTACCTTTCTCTTGCCAATAACAACATTTCTACCAACAAATTGTTTGAAAATCTGTTATCTATGAACAAATTACAAAGTGGTTTTGTTCTTAGTAGTAACATCAATCTCCTGGCACACTTCAAGTACAATCTTCCATCTGGTTTTAAATTGTACTGTCATAAGCTAAATGCATTTTGACATTTAAGCCTGGGGTTTGATGCCATGTAAAAGAAAGTCACTGAATGCCTTCTCTGCAAATGAGCAGAACACAACACTTCATTTACATTATTTTCCACATTTATGAAGTTTCACCGCTGTTGCCAAAATTGTGTTAAATATTTGTAACAGATTGTGGCTCATATTCATAAGCCAACACTATCATGGCAAGGTCAGATCTAACAAACCCTGTAAATAGGTCAAGTTGAAGTTCTCACACATGACATCCCCAAAAGGGAACTACCTGAAAGTGGAGTAACTTGCCTACTCACAAGGAAATGAGTGTTGCTTTTAGTTCCTGGCTCATTCATGCAGTAAGGCATTTATGATGATCAGGTCACCCTTAAATCAGTAGCCCAACCTGGTGGTTTACTGTCATAACTAAAATATTCCTCAGCACTGCAGCTTGCTTCTGATGCCTCTTGGAAGTCACTCTCTCTATTTGGCTGTTGAGTTAGTTCAGTGTCAGTGTCATCACTGTAAGGGTTTTCAAGAAGCTTTAGAACTCTTCGAACCTGGCAGTAAATAAAATGGTGACAAGAATGTTAATAAAGGATGTTTTCAACTCAACCATTGACCAATTAACCCTTTTCACCCTAAAATCACTGCATATTCTCCATATTGCTCTCTACACATTTCCTTAAATGCTGACAAGGAGACTTAGTTTAATAATCATGAGGTTCTTTAGTTGGTGATCATTTCTTTTATTCTTGCGAACTCCATGTTAGATTAAGGGGTGACATTGTAAGGAGAAATTGGATGCTAGTCACTCTTAGGGTTCAATGGGTAAAGATGCTCTACCATGGAGCTACATGTAACTTATAGTGGTTGGGCCTCTTAATATCCTTTATACTGCTAAAGATTTCAACGTTCTCAGAAAATGAGAGTGGTTTAATTGTAATCATCATGATAATTTATTCCTTTATCTTTAAAAAAGTATATTTCCATTGTGCCTTATTGCTCTGAAAATCTGTTCTCCTTCAAGTTGGAGTAGGCTAAACTACCTTAATCACAATTGTATTGTTTTAAATTTCTCAGCTAGGTATTTTTCATTCTGATAACAGCAGCTTTAATTTACCTCTGTAAAGTCTCCCTTCTCTGCTGCAGAAATGGCATTTTGAGCAATATAATTCCTGAGGATAAATCTGCAAGAAAAAATATGAACTATAAGAGAGCTGGCAGGTAAAGAAATCATTGTAATGGAAACAGGAAGTAGGAGCCAAGTTAAATGAGGGCAGGAAAGGGTATGGGAGGGGGGGAAGAGAAATGGGCAAACACATTGCCATAAAGAGTGGGAAAAAATGCCTTCATTTGTGGATGATACAAGCCATAAAGAGCAGGAAATCAGGAGATGGGAGTTAAAGGTACAGGAGACAAGGAAGCAAGGTATGTGGAGAAGGAGACTCTTGTATACAATAAAATGATTTAAGGTTGGAAAATACATACACCTCAAGGTAGAAGCCACTAACAGTAGGGAAGCAATCCTTGTTTCATATTGTTAACTTGTGAGAAATGAATAACTCTTTTTTCCCCACAGGTTGTAAAACACAGCTGAATGACTCACTTGATATCCCTCTGGTAACAAAAGAAAGTTCAGATTTACCTTGGATTATTAGATTTCATTGTTTCAACTCTCTCCTTGTTTGCCTAAAAAGAAAATAAATGAATAAATAAAAAATTTTTAAAAAATTACAAGAATCAAAGGATGATTAGATAACTTGCAGAGCTTTAAACTGTCAACAAAATTGTGCATCAAATCAAAATGATAATCATGATAGAGTATGAGAAAAAATTATAGCTCTCAATTTTACAAGTTAGATGAAATAAAAGCGCAATACATTTTGCATGAACCTCAAAGGCAAAAAATTGTCTCAATTTTTTCAATCACTTATGATTATTTACAACTTGAATGTTTCATACTTTCTCATGATCTGGTTCATTTTCAAAATCTGCATTAAGACGCAACCTGAAAATAAAAGAAAACAACCACAGTTATGATTAGCAAAAGGTAATTACTTTTAGTTAATTGTAATTATTACATTACCTCAATCTTCTCCTTGCATCAGCAAGTACATGCACTTGTTAACCATTCAATTATCAAAAATTCAGAGAGGTAGTGGACTAGTGTTAACTAAAGCACACTCTGTTCCTGATAAAAATGCATGGATTTGTGCCTTGGCCAGGGTCCTAATTACATTGAATGTGTTGTGATCTAAAAAAATACACTTTACTTTTATTATACATCTCTAGCTCCACTCGATTGGATAAATAGGCACCAGTGGGTTGTCACAGAACACTATCAAACTGTTGGAAGGTGAATAGGGTGGAGAGGGAGGGGGCAGAGTGGAATAGAAATGGGGTAGGATGGAGAGGGATGGGGTGGGGTGCCATCCAAGAACATGATATGTGCTTGTAGCTTTTTTTGATATAATTATGATCATAGTCATTCAACTTCAGAATTTGCCTTATTGCTACTGTAAAGCTCTAGCTTCATAATGCCCCTGTATAAGTAATCCGATCCCTCAGTCTTGTCTCAAAGACATTTTTACTGTCAGTTACCATTCCAATTTCCTAACGTTGTATCTGTCAGTACTAATTTCACTCCAAACTCTACTCTAATTTGTTAATTCATATTTGATCCTTATGCTAAACTTGGAAAATAATAATTTACTCTGTACCTGTATTGATCAATCCAATCTTTCCACAGTTGCCTGTCTTTGCCTCTCTTTTCATCAGGTTTTAACTCCTAAAATAACAAATAAGCAAAAAAAAAAAAAGTTATCAGTTTTAAGCAAATTAAATTATAACTAATTAATAAAAATAAATTAAAATTTTTACTCAAAGAAATTAAAATACTGGCCAGGGGTTAGTGGGGCATCTTACATTCATCTGCTGAACCCTTTCTCTCCTCTCTAGCTCCTTTTGAATCGAAGATGCTCTATTTCCTAATTGCTGCAGGAGACTGGGATTAGTCTGAAGAAGCATCATCAGCATCTGAAATTCCCTAATTTATAAAACAATTAGTTTCCAAAAGCTCCCTCTGCAGCAACAGCAAGCATAATCTGTAACTACATGGCTTAAGAAATGAACTATTATAAAAATCTCCATTCAGAAGGAAATGTGTTCAGGAAAAAGTATAAAAAAGTTCTAGAGAGCTGAAAAATCTCAAATCAGTAACAACCCTTACAGCTCAAACTTGAATGAAAACAATCCCATAAGCGATGGCTTTTTAAGAAACAAAAAGGATTACTTAATGTGATAAAAATATCTAAACATACCTTGCCCCAAGGAATGGTTTTGAAGCTTTCTTCAAGTCATCCACTGTTTGACACTGGGACAATAGGTACTCCAGAACATTTTCATCACTACGTAAAAAGAATTAATAAGGAACATTAAATTTCAGATGGACAATCCAAGCTAGCATGGATTGGCTGCAAGCTAAAAGGAAAAAAAATCTAATATCATGAGTTACAGGAGCTACAAGGCATACAATCACAAATAGGCCCATCCGTGTCACTAACTACTTGGAGACAATGAGAACCTACCTGTCATCACCTTCAGCACTACTTAGCAATGAGATTCTGTGGAGGCATCTAAAACAATTGGTAAAATCAGCACCTGGAGAGAGAAAAAAGTTTTGTTTACCAGAAACCTTCTAAAACAAAGTAATTCTCTCTGCGTTCATTCACCGAAAAATAAAATGTTTTGTGACCTGTCTTGTGCATAGTTTCCAAAAGACTTTTCACCAGATCCCTGTGAAGCAATTTGAGATATCAAATTAAGTGAAAAGTACACATGGTTACTGGCAGTAACTAACACTATTTATACTTGGTGATCATCAAGATGTCTGAAATCTGATTATTCAAGCATTACATCATATCTTAACCATCCACTGCAATAAGATTTGAAAACAATGCAATCATTCCTAAAAATGGCCAGTTTTCAAGAAGAAGCATAGACAGCACATTTACCTCATTAAATGAAATAACATGCAGTATGTTACTCTTGACTAGGAATCAACTGTTGTGAGCTATCAGCAAGAAGTATGAAAATACTCCTCAAGCTCAATCAATAAAGATGAATTACCATTTAACAATATAATTACATTAGCTATGTTAAGCTTACAGCTACACAAACATAATTTAATGTTAAGAAAATTATACAGTGGAAGTGCAATGTGAATATTTCTTACCATCAATAGTAGACATAAATAGTTCAAAAGAAATTTAATTAATAACAAGTACTTACTCATCCTCTGGTAGCTCTCTTTTCAATAAGCCAAGCTAAAAAAAAAATAACAGGTGAATTGGTTTCAAACATGCTACCTGGGATGTTCAGTCTATATTTTCCATTCTTGTTCTCATCACTTATAAATACATAAACCCTTTAAATGCTAAGAGTGATCAGCATCTAATTTCTCCTTACAGTAATACTGCTAAACCATTCATTAAGATCGTGAGAATAAAGGATATGATCACCAACATCAGAAGCTTTGATCATCAAATGGATTCTTCTTTTCAGAACCAAAAGAAACATATGGAGAAGAGTATGAAGAATATAGATACTGATGTTAGGGTGTAAAGGGTTAACTAGTGCATTCTGAACCTACCTTTAGTCTCATTTTATTCATATGGGTTTGCTTGTACTCCACATCATAGCTGGAAAATGATTCATTAACAATATAAGTGTGAGAGTTAAATTCACATGATGAAGGAAAAAATTCTAAATGATACAATGAAGCAAAATAAACATTTGACTGTCTCTTATATGTATGTTCGATACTTACATCTCTTCCACAGCAGCCTTTGACCTTTCCAAAGGAAGTGCGTCTTTAATAGCCTCTCCTAACTTGAACAAATTCCACTTGCAGATCTCAGGTTGAGCCTCATAGCGATACCTGCCTTGGTCATCTATCAAGAAATTTTAAAAAATCCTGAATGATAAGCTTTCTATTCTCCTCAACTACAAGCAGTCCTTCCTTTTCAGGAGAGTCTGAAGCACGAGTAAAAACAAAAATCCATGAAAAAAAATTGATGTTAGTGGGCTGCATGGAACTATGGGAGTGAGGTGTAAGAAAATAATTCTATGCAGCACATGTACGTCTTTTTTTAAAATTTTTTTTTACCTATGTGAATACAAATACAAAGTAATACCTGATGCATTGCAGACATGCTCAGGATCATAATGATCCATAAATCCAAATGGACCATAATCAATTGTCAAACCAAGAATACTCATGTTATCTGTGTTAAGCACCCTGGGAAGAAAATGATGAGATTCTTTTCAGATAGATAGAAGATAAACATGAAAAGTAAAATTTAAGACTTGGCATTGACAAAAAATCACCCTTACCCATGACAAAATCCTACACACTGCCACAGAGCCACAAGTCTTGCAGTAAGACTAACAACTTCTGTGAAGAAAGCAAAGTATGTCTCCTCTCTGTCATCTGTGACCACCTATGGAAAAAAAAGTGTGACAAACTTTTGGAGTCCAACTTAGCATAAAGTCTCTGCTAGGCTCACCCTAGGTGGTGAGCGGTATCAAACAGTTAATATCACTCACCAACATCACTCCACAAGATTAAATAACAAATTTGTTCAAACTTCTAACAACTATTAAGATAAACCCTTAAACTCTCACGATCTAATAATCAACTCTCCTCTCTATCTGCTACACATTTCCTTGAAAATTAATTTCAAGAAATTGTTGAAGGTCAAGATGACAAGTTCTACCTAAAAAGTTTGAGTATTCTTATTACATGTTTGCTGGATAATGTATGAATACTGTAGGGAGAAGTTACATGTTAATCTCCCAACATAATCAAGTGACTATACCTGTGGGAAAAATGTTTGAACTGTATAATCAAGAAGCTGAGTAAGAATATCTGTACGTCCTTCACTTGGGCCTTTACGTCCAGTCATTGGGTCTGTTGGTTTAAATATCTCAAAAGAGCCAAACCTTCAAATCAAATGAAATTAAAATAAGATAGGCATGTAACCCAGGTGACGAACATCTTAACAACTTGATAAGCATTTTAAAACAACCAAGACAGTCTGAACTCTGCACATACACACTTATTTAACATTACCTGATAAATGTTGGGGCAATCCTTAGAATAATGGTACATCTTTCTCTGATAGGGTTTCCATCATAAAATATGTCTCTGATTATCCTTGTATCCGAAGTCACACAGCTACCAGCTGCAAGTAAATAGATATCAATTCCATAAATTAGATATTAAACAAAAACTTAACCTGAAATGATTTACCCCTCTCCCTTTTAAGCTTGATAATGAAATTATCAAGAGAAAAAGAATGATCACAAAAATATTTAAAAGACCCCCACATTACCTCTTGTGGTTGGAATTCCTAAAAAGTACATTGCCTACATAAATACAAAAGAGCATTTCAGTACTGACTTGATTAAAAATTATTTTTACTACATCACATTAACATTCACATATGGTAATACCCTTTTTAAACATTTGTCTTTTTTTTTTAAAGGGCTTATGCTACTGACAACAGTATTGTATGTTTCCAGCTATATTCAATAATTTAAAAAATTGTTCAAGACATTTCACAGTTATTTGTTAGTAATAATAATATTGTTCATTATTACTACACAGTAATACTGTTTTTACATTTTCTCAAAAATCAGGTCTGTTCTTGCATGATAAGCAGCCAGAAAACTCTAATAATTACAAAACTGTTCTTTGAGTGGCAATACATGTATATCATCACATGATAATAAATTAAAGTTGTAAATTTTTCATTATTTATATATCATCACCTCACTACAAAGAAATTCTCGTATGCTGGATCGCAGCACTTTTCTGCCATCTGCCTGTCTGGAATATGGCGTGAGACCAGCACCCTTGAACTGCATCTCCCACCTTTCTCCTCTCCCATTCACCACCTCACCAAGATACCTGAAATACAGAAATGATAAAATAAAGCAATGACCAAACATTAAAGAATGGATTACATAGTTAATAAACAAACAGATGGACTAAAGGATATACAGACGAAACAACTAGGAATGAAAAACATCGCAGGAATAAGTCAAAAAAACAATTAATCTCATGTAAAACTGCAAATTTTGGTGAAAATCTCTCATACATCACTCTGGCTGAATTTCTGTCCCCATGATCAGTCCCACAAATTTGTAGCTATACTATGGTACCAAATCTCTCGCAGAGACAAAGATTAACCATGCCACACAAGACACATTGTAAATAACTTTGACTTTTCCTTTGGACATGTCAAGGGCAACTTGTATAGGCAATAAAAATTTAAGGAAAGGTTTGATGATTTGGGCCCTGTCAGTGTGAATTATTGGCAAGTACACATACCTGCCTTTCTTTGAGTTTGCATTGGAATGTTTACAGAAATTGTGAACATTTAATAAATCAATTACAAAGTATAATAAAGGAAAACCAATACAATCCCAGATTACACTCTACACTTGATAGAAAATTACATAACAGATAAAGGAACAAAAAATTGTGTGTCTCACTATTTAGAATCACAAATAATTGATTAAGATATTTTGCTGATCTTAGCTATTAATAAATAGTTAGGGGGACTGAATAATACAAGTTCATATATGTAATATGGTGATTTGTACGTTGTTATTTGTTTATCTTGGTATAACTTGTATTTGGTAATTGTAAGCCTTGTTAATGTTATAGATGCTGTTCCTTCAGTGTTCAATTTTAGTCATGGCCTCTATGAACAGGGTTCATACCTTTTTTCAGAAACATTTATTTCAAAAGCTTTTCCAGGACTCAGATTTTCCAGGACCTCTAGTCTATTTCCAGGACTTTCTGGTCCTGGAAAATGTCAAAATAAGATTTCAGGACTTTCCAAGTTTTCAAGGACCTGCACAAACCCTCTATAAACTCTTTTATGTCTTCAACTTTCAGGAATGTGAAAGAATTGCTAAATTTCTCTATAAGCTTGAAATTCAACAGGCATAGAGTACATAATTATAGAGTGTTACCAACCCTCATCTAACAGATCATCTAAATCTAACAATGTAAGCCCATAACTGCCAACCCCCTGCCTCATACCCTTAAAAAAAATTTAATTACATCATCCGACAGGCGGTGTTTATGAGGTCATGTTATTCTGATCAATATCTCAACTTACATAGTCGCCCCATCCCCTAGCTGACCAGAAAAATATCCGAATTGATGACCGCAATAGCAATGAGCTGATGGTTCCGCGCCAGGTAATATCTTATTTCCACTGAAAAATTCTGCGAAGTCATCTCGCTGTAACTCATCTTCTGATAAATCCAACAGAGACATTGCACTTCTAGAAAAAGCCACCGTTGAGGGATTTTCCACCGGAGTTGGCTCAACACGAGAGAAGCATGCTCCTGAAACCTGCCTTACGTAATTTTTCAGCTCCTGGTCAATTGGCAACGACCTCAGCGCTAAGTTGTCCATGTGAAGAGTTTCCAAAGTTGCCATTTTGAGTCCAAATTTCAATGATCCCTCTGAGCTTGTGGAAATAAAATGCTTCAAATACGAGGTCAAGGTAGAGCAACAAGTTTTCCCTCGATGAACATAACTACAATTATTAAAAACACAAGATGACAACAATTTTCGTGGTAAAATGTAGCAACTCATGGACTAGACATCGGTTTGTTTTGTTAGAATGGCTGATGGTTCTGGTCGGTCGGAAATAAATCGTTTATGATCGGAAGAAAGCGTTATATTTCCGATTATCATCGGTAATTGCCGTGCCAAATGAGAGGGGTTGGTAACAAGGATTGAAAGCGTGACTTCAGTAAGTCCGCATGCTGCATCAAACAGGCTTGTTCGTTTCGAGTTGCTGTGTGGATATACCGTACAAAAATGGGTGAAGTCAAGTAAGAATATAGCTTTACCAACCAGTTTTGTTTTGGTATGCAAGAGTGCTAAATATTTTTTGATTCTGATGCTTCAGCACACTTTCTCCGTCGACGAAATGGGCACAGCGAAAAGACAAAATCTTCCTTACGATCGAACTGGCCGATTGTCAAAACCCAGACATAGTCCTCAAATCCGATACTTTACAATTCAGGTAAGGCGTTAGCTGTTAAAATTTTATTTGTTGTGGTTTAAAGTGTTCGCTAGGTAGCCGACTGATCGTGGTCTTTCCTCCCGACTGAAGGAAAATTATCGTAAATTGTCCAGCGCAAAATTAGAGCAATTTATTTAGCTGCATTTTGTGATCATAGGTTGTCGCTTGAGCTTACTACACAGCTTCAAGCCGGCAATTTCGTGCTTTTGTCCATATTTGGTACAATAATCTAACTGTTATGATCCTACATCCACAGTTCTAAAGGAGGAAAAGATCAAAAAACATATACGTTGAATCTAGAATTCTACGGCGAGGTTGACCCAGGGGTAAGATAAAACTATAGTAGTTGTCACTCCAATATAATTAAGTTTTAAGTTATTAAATTTCACGTCGCTTCACTGTTTCCAAGAATTTGGGCGTGATGGACCTTATAAGGAAAACTCCAAAGTGTGCCTTAGCCTTAAAATTTTGTGAGCAGTGGTAATAAGCAACACATTCGAAGCTTAATTAAGTTTGTTACCTCTTTCTAGCTCTGTAAGTGATGCATATTCTCAGGAACAGCTTCCAACGTAAATACCCCCAAGGGATTGTCATGTCTAAAGGGAGATTTTCCATTTATATCTGACATTAAGTTGGGTAAGAATGTTCAGAATTGGTTGACAGTAATTTTTTCTTCATTGTGACTTCTATTTCAGAAATCAAAACAGCATATAACTGCAAGGGAGCTCTCTTTTTCTCTCGCAAAGAAAGAGGAAGGTCCCTATTGGCCAAAACTTCTCAAAGATGCAAAGAAGGTGAGCTTAAAATAGTTCAGTTACAGATAACAAAATATATGAACATTTGGTTAGAGCAACAGAATTCCTTTTTGTTTGTGGTATGTTGGCCGTTATTTTTCACTAAACTCATGTTGATGTTCTATGTGATCCCTGTGTAAGCCCTGTAGCACTTTTCCAGCATGGAATCTGCTTGCTAAGTATAAAAATTAAAAAGACTAACAAATTCCAGTAGCAGTGGTGTCATTAATATAGGTTTGTCCTGTGATAGATCTATTCCAAGTTGTTGAAGGAGTATAATGGATAACAGATGATGCTTTCCACTGGATAAATTTCTATCCGGTGGATAGCGCAGTGCATTTTGTTAACACTTAACCACTGGATAGTGTTACCCACCCTTTGACCAACTGGTCCCAGAAGTTGAAACTTGTCAAAGTCATAGCTCTTGCTCAGACATATGAAAAAGAAAAGAAAAGCTGACAGAGATTTCCTTTCGCAAAAATGCATGGGCCTTAACCTTTTAACCCTTAGAGGGACTAGCAATTCTTTGCTTGTAAAAGCATTACTGCTTAACCCTTTAACTCCCAGAAGTGAATAACATAAAACTTCTCCCTACGATATCCATACGTGCTCCAGCAAACAGGTAATGAGAATATTCAAACTTATCAGGTAGAAGCTGCCATCTCAATCTAGCACCAAGATCTCATAAATAATTTACAAGGAAATGTGTAGCAGCTACAGGGGAGAATTAACAATCAGATCTTGGGAGTTAAAGGGTTAATCAGACTTTTAATGATGGAAATGATTGCCAACAAAATAAAATCTTGATTGTTAAACAAATCCTCCTTATAAGACAATTAGAAATATATAGAGAACAGTGTGGAGAAGATACATACTGATGCCAGGGTGTAATAGGTTAAGGTATAGTGTGACTGTAGAAAACTGCCATAGACCTACTCAAAAATGGTTTGAGTGGAATGTAAGGATCTAGATGTGGAGAATTTTAAAAATTGCTTTGCAATACTGGGTAATGGACAATGTTTGATTGCACATCTGGGTTAGTCCAAACTTGTGAATAAAAAATGATGATAGTAAAGATCATGGCGATGAAGTTTACTTTTTAAACAAAATTAGATATCAAAATTAGATATCAAAACTAGATACTAGACACTAGGCAACCAATCTGATCTATCTAGCACTAGAATCTATCATGTCTGTCAAAATAACTTGAGTATAGAGAAACTTTATTTTTGCCTTGTGATTGCTATTAAACATTTTGATGGTCTTGCAGCCAAGTTTTCTTCATACTGATTTTAACAAATGGAGAGATGAGGATGACTCAGAGGAAGAAGACACAGGAATGGATGATGATTTTGAAGCTGTAAGTTACAATAGCACCAAGTCAAACATACATCTGCTGTGTGTCTGTTCAGTAACAGATCACAGATGACATCAAAATGTGGTAAGAAGAAAAATAGTGACTCAAGGCACACAGCCCAGTGTGTCACATTTTGATATCTTCTGTGATCTATCAATACTTTGTGGACCCACAGCAACATGAAATGCTTTGTTTTGTATGATTATAGAGAAAAATGCTGTTAATGGTGAGGTCGTTTAATTTAAAAGATTCAATATTTTTGTTTGGTTCAATTCACAGATGATGAGTAAGATGGGAGGACATGGTGCAGGTGCAGGTGCAGAGGTAAAGTTAGAAGGATTTATAATTAGTTTTTTTTTAATTTGAAAAAGAAAGCATTCAAGCTGAAATATTTTTGCAACCACTCAAAGAGCATAGTGAATCAAAACTAAATGAATTCAGAATCATTTTCAGATTTACACTCTGCTACATACTCATTTATTTGGCATTGTTGTTCTTTAGAGCTTTGATCCAGGAGATGTAGATGGGTCAGAAGACAGTGACGATGAAGGTGATTCTTTTGTTCCTTCTTCATAGCATTATTTGTTGTTCGGAAGAAATTTCTCAACCCTTTCACTCCAAGGTGGGAGGTGCGGTGCAGTGGCTTAGCTAATGATTGGTGAAGAGGTCTGGGTTTACGACCTAGGGGCTGTTTCTTGAAGGTTCCAGTAACTTAATGGGCCTGTAAAGCTGTTCAATTTTCCTTCAAGAGGTTTGAAAATTCTTCAATAAAACTAAAAGTTAAAGAAAGGAAATGGACTAGTTACAGTGCCAGAACCTGCTTCTCTATCCTTTGAAATTTGATCTCAAAGTTACTGGGACCCTCGGCCAGGTCATTGTGTCATGTTATTTGGCCATGAGACTTTTATTGTGTCTCTCTCCACTCAGAGGTATAAATGAGCACTGGCAAATGCTGGAGGGAGTAAGTTAACTTGGGATGGATTACCATTCCTTTCAGCGGGATTACTCATACTTCTGGTTACTTCATGTTACTGAATTGTGATGAGATCCAATTGGATGGGCCACTTTTGCTTGATAAAAAAATTTAATCTTTCACTCCCATGGGCTGCTTAAAAAGAGTTTATCATCACAATAACCATAGATTGTCAAGCACAAGGTGATGAGAAAAATTAGGAAGAAAAAAAGGCTGGGAAAATGGGTGACTGCTCAAGGGTGGATTGACTGTATATGCACAAAGTAGTGGTCTTGAGAAACTTATCCTAACAATAACTGTTTTCATATTTCAGAACTACCAGACTTGGAGAGCTGAGAACGATTTAGTTTGACTGTATAGAGAATTTAAATAGTTCCTGTGGAGATGGCCCTATCATCTAACCGCTTGTAGTGGCATGTTCTCATTTCATGCTGCTGTGATTTTACTCTTCAGTGGGACATGAGTCCATTGCTTTTACCAGTTGTTTAAAATGCAGTCCGTGTCAGAAATAAATGTGTTGCTTGTTATTAAAGAAACAAAGTCCCTTGTTTGCGACTTAATACTCTTTATCCTCTGAAACTATTCACAATGTTTCCTCAGGTTGTTGATATTCATTGCAAAATGTAGCGTTAGTGCAATTTGGAATAAATAAGCACGAGTAAATTTTTTTTATTGACTAACAAAATTGCATAAGCCCGTAGGGCGAGTGCAATTTGTGGTCTTTGAAAAAATTAACAAGTGCTTGTTTATTCCAAATTGCACGAGAAAAATCATGTGATTACGTGTTAATAATATACATGGAAAAATACAAGATGGTCTATCATAATTAAACATAAGCAAAGCACGCACATCAAGTGCAAAAAATAATTTATTCAAACCGTGCGTTCGGTCAAAACAACTGCGTACGATCAAAACAATAATATGCAACGATATCTTCACATCTTTAAGGTGCAAAAAAGTTCAAAGTCCGGCGAAACAGTTCAAGGAATTGTTCAGTCTGTGTCCAATACACTTTCGATGAAATGGAATCGTCGTTTCCAAGGTTTAACCATGTTTGTTTTAAATTTTGGCGTTAGATCACTCGAGCAAAGTGTTAAGCTGGGTCGGCTCATAATTTTCGATTTCCTTGCCACTTTTTCCAAACAGACAACCAAAAAACAGTGCTTTTTACAATGTTTTCGTTGTTTAAGCTGTTTTTCAGCTGCGGTGGTGAAAGAAAACCTACTTAAAACGCCGGCCATTGTTTCACTCGCAAATTTTCAAATTTTGTTGTGACATCCAAGGCTTGCATTTGATTGGCTATCTGCGAGTTTCTTTGATTATTAGCCAATCAGAATGTCTGATTTGTTTCTTTCTTTGCACTGAATTAACCCTCTTCTGCACTGAATTAACTCTCTTCTGCACTGAATTACCTGAAAACTGCATTTATTATAACCAATCAAAACTGAGTAATTTTTCCGTGTATATTATTATAATCCATAAATTTTTTTGCTTTATCGCAATTGGTCTAAATACATCTTGTGACTGAATATGCTTGTGCTAAAACTGAGGAATATCTGATGGTGTTCCCTGAGAGATATTCCTAGTTTTCAAAATTTGAGTCAATTAAGGATAAAATATTCAAAACTTAATTCAAGACAAGAGGGCATTTTGTTGCTGTTACGGAAGGAATATACTTGTTTGTTTGAAAAGTTGTACCTTAAACATTGAAAAGTGGGCATTCCACGCAATACTTAAAAAGCTTTGACAGTTAGGAGAAAGTACAGGGGATCAGAATTATGCACATTACAGCTGGGTAAGTGGGGAATTAAAACTTTGTAAGCTTTATGAAGGGGCTAAGCAGTTGACATGTATCTTGGGAATGGAGTGTTGTAAGTTTAGTGAAGTCTGAAAATTTACACAAACTCTTGTCATTTTATTTTCTGAAAATATATCATTGTGAAGCAACAGCTGGAAATCTTTCATGATCAAAATTTTCGAAGATTGCCATAGATACAGAGCTCCTTTGCTTCTTGACTTTGTGGTGAAGCCCCTTGAAATGAAAAAGCACACAAACAAACAAAAAAAGCACATAAACAAAGCTGACAATAATTGTGGTTCTGAAGCACATAACTAGCAGTGAGATGAATGCAAAGTATTCTTTCTGAAATAATTTTCTTGTACCCTTTATCTCTGGTAATAGTTGACAAAAAGTGTAACATTTTGTAGAACCAGCTGCACAAAGAAATGTACAGTTACTCCAACCTTTTTTAGTTAATTTTGTCATGACAGCAATGGGTTCCATGTATATGTTGCTGATGTCTTAGTAGAGTCCAACTAACTTAAATTATAAAATAACTGAGAAACAATAGGCACCCTAGTTGGTCAGAATACTATCCTTTATTGCACCTTTAAAAATTGAAGTTAGGAAAGTTTGCTCATCACTTGTCTCTGGCTTGTGATCCATAAACCTTCTCATGTTCTTCCAGCAATCTGTGTGGGTTATTACACCAGCCAACCAATAGCCAATAGTACTGTTCATTTCTTATAAAAAAGTACTTGATATTTCTCTATGTAAATTAAATTAATTGATTATTTTACTTTCCAAAAAGAAGTTGTGGCCTGTGTCACTGTAACTACTCACCAGACCATTACAGTTCTTTTAAGTTCATTTCAATTAATTATTGACATCCAGGCATTTTAATATCCACATACTTTGACATTTGTATCGAGAAAAACTTTCTGATTTCTGAAATTGTACTTGACAACAGTACCACATTTTCATTCTCCTTTCTTTGACAATTTTAAAGTGATAAGATGAAGAAGGTGCTGTTGCTCAGGATCAAGGTAAGTCCATAGTTCTTTCTCTAGCTCTTTAAGAGCATCCACATCATGCAACTGACATACCATCACCACTGACTGAAGCAACAGGAAGAGATCTTTATTCATGTAATCCACAGGGTTTTCAGCAGGATCTGAATCCTCTGAGTACTTCTCAAGTATTTGAGCATGCTGAGGACGAATTCGCTGTGGTGTTGGTTGAAGTAACATTAACAGAAGAATACGTCCAATCTCACAGTGGGCTAAAATCTCTTGGTATGGTCCCTTTAACTTTCCCTGTTGGCTCATGGTTCCTCTTTCTTCTGCATGGTAAGCCATTTCAGTTAATACAGACAAGGCACCATCAAAATCACCTGTGTTAAGCAAATAATGAAAAGGAATTAATATTCAAGTGTACCTTTCAAAATAGTTACTTGTGTAACTGATGGTAAAGTTTTGCCTGCATACATATAAATTTTTTATTTTCCAGGAAATGAGAGATACTGTTAAACCATTATTGCTAACCATTTTCACAAACATTTTAACAAATTATTCAATGAGCATATGTTCCCACAAAGCATGGCATGATTCTTGAGGCCATAGCCTTTGGAAAAGAGGTGTACTTGTCCTACAAGATATCCAATCCCCAATACTATACTTTTTTTAACTTGCCTGTATCAATTTTACATGAGGCTACCAAAGTCATTGACTGCAGAGCATCAATGGGATTCTGATGCTGTAACTCAGCAGCATGTTGATAATGGACCATAGCTTCATGGGGCCGGTTCATATGTCTCAAGGCATCGCCTATTTCTAGGCACAAACAAGCTCCTAGCGCTGAATTACCCTGGGCACAGTGAGTTTTAATAGCCTGATTGAAGAGATGTATAGCTTCAGTCAAGTGTTCCTCGAACGCTGGACACCTCAACTCCACGGAATTTTTCTCTGCTTCTAAAAACAGACGTGCAGCTTCAGTAAGCGCCTCGACTTCCCCCGTTCCATTAGACAGCGTATTTTCACATCTCGCCTTGGCAAGACTACAGAAACCAGCATATTGTGGACAGTCCTGTCGTTTCAACTCCTTTGCAAGAGCACCAAACTGACCACTTGCCTCAGAGACATTAGGTTTTTTCAGAAAACGCCTTTTTAGCTTCGCAGTAATCGCACGGTATTGTCCTATCACGTCAAATTCACGATCCATTGGTAAATTATCACAAATCTCCCTAACTTAAAAAGTCAGCCATCTTGTTGATTATTATTTTACCCGTAGGCCTTTGCGTGAAAGTTATAATTGTATACTTGGCCCCAGTTTAACGCGTCCATTATGGCGGAGATGTACACTACTTTCTTGCGTTTTGTCTGTTCTCTGTTCTACACAAATCTATGACTGTGTAGGATTGTTATTCGCATTATTATTTTTTGAGAATAAATCACATGGAGGAGCCAAAGCCACTAACATCGAGGAAAAGAAAACGACATGAGTAAGTGCCTCTAATTCACCTCAACAGCGCAGTAAACTCAATACCACACGTGGTCGACTGAACAAGAAATGGGAGAATGTAACTTGGGGTAAAGAATGGCAATTAGATTCAGGAATAACGCTCATTGTCATATGGTTCAATGATATGATTATTGAAGGATACGCATAATCATACAGGTAACCAGGTATTTTAACCTGATTTCATGTATATTCTCATACAATTATTTGTTTTTGATAACAGTTGGTGGGCCAAACATAGACCTAAGGAAGGAAAAGTTCTGAAGAAATCTGGTACGCTACGTAGGCTCTTGTTTCTTTCTTGTTACCCTTTGTACTTTGCTCAATTTTTTTAGAACCAGCATTTTGTTACTGCAGCTTTTACATTGCCATTGAAGTTAATTTACAGAAGAATCAAACTGGTATTACGTCTGGTGACAGCTTTCTTGATGATGATCATTGTTAAATTTTGACATAATTTCCACAACTGTATGTAATTAAGTGGTCTTCATTTTTACAATGAAGGATTTCATCCCTTAAAAGTACATACTAAGGTGATATTGCCATCGTCATTGGTCCTTTGCCATATTCAGCACTGACGCAATGATTATGATGACAATAGCAATTTTATGATTAAAGTTTCCTTCCAGACGTAGTATGGTTTACTTGAGACAATTGTGTAAAGATGTATTTTTTCCCCTTTTTTTTTTGTACGTTCATCTCTACCTATCCATATTATTACTTAAATTAATTCTTTATTTAGTAATAACTTTATCTTTTAGACAAAACAGATAAGCCAGTTAAGACCCCAGAGAAAAAGAAACAAACTTCTGAAGCAACTGGAGAAGAAAATGAACAAGCTATTGATAAACTTGATTGTAAAGACAAGAACAGAAGATACATACTTTTTATTGGTAGGTGTAATGAAGCTGTAATTTAACTTAAATATAAGCATGCTATTCAATTGATAATCTTTCAATAATTGTACTCCAATGTTTTTAATATTTATTGAGCAATTCAACATTTGGCATCATACACTTCTGACTACATGGTACATGTAGCTACATCTTGTGACAACAATATTTGCGATTAAATTTGTACAACAAGTAACTTTGCCCTTTGTTGCTGTGAGTATGTTCTTACCAGCAACAGAAATAGCCATGACTTCACTAAAATTCATCTATGACTTGGACATAATTAGTTATAATGTTTTTTCATTCCTCAATTGTCTCAAAAGGAAACCTTCCCTTCTCAGTGAAAGAGGAACAAGTTAAGAATCATTTTAGATGCACAGGTAATTTAATAATATTTATTTGGTCACAGATTCAAATGGAACTTACTGTTTTGAGACAGGGTGGTGTGTTTTTTTTTTAACTGTTGATGATATAATTTTTAACTTGATAGGTTTTTTTTTTTTTTTTTATTAGCAGCCTTATGTGGTGTGAAAGTTTTTGGATCAATATCAGTATCCGGGCAACTGCCCACCTACCCCTCCCCTAACTCAACAACAGTCAATTGACAACAAGTTAAGGTTAATGTTGGGTTAGGGAAGGGGTAGGTGGGCAGTTGCCCAGATACTGATATTGATCCAAATTTTTAATAACAAAATTACCATTTTGCCAATGATGGGCAGGAATTTAAAGTCATTGACAAAAAAGGAATTTTATTTAAGGAGGACCCTGAGTGAAACAGCAAAACATTTTCATCACAGTAGACGAAAGTGTGCAAGTATTAGTGATAATAAACAGCTATTCTGTCTGTTTGTCAATAGATAACATTAAAGAATTTCGACTCATGACCAAGAAGAGTGGAGAGTCAAAGGGATGTGGATTTATTGAATTTGGTGACAAGGCTAGTTATTGGGTGAGTGAAATTACTT
Organism: Pocillopora damicornis; assembly: GCF_964200805.1. Taxonomy (NCBI): domain Eukaryota; kingdom Metazoa; phylum Cnidaria; class Anthozoa; order Scleractinia; family Pocilloporidae; genus Pocillopora; species Pocillopora damicornis. The sequence goes on from NC_142678.1 coordinate 20,828,872, forward strand.
CCACTGTTTGATGTCCTTCTAATGTATTATATGTTACAATAAATTATAGTGATTTATGCAGTTACAGCAGTGGTTTTGATTGGTTAATATTTTCTTGCATTTGTTTCTTTTTGAGCGTCTTTTGTTTTAGATTCCTCACTATGTAAATTACAGTTTGGTTTTCTGTAATAAACCTCTTAAAATAGAGACTTGAAGGAGTTCCTTTTATTAAGGCACAACTTAATGATCTTTTTAACTTGAACTCTTGGGAAAATGAGCTAATATTCTCCAAACTTTGACCTTTACTTTACTCTCAACAAGTATCCATACTTAATATTATCAAAGGCCAAATTGTATATTATTCCTTTCCAGAAAGCACTGAATTTACATCACAGTGTTCTAGCTGGAAGAAAGATAAATGTAGAGGTAACATGTGGAGGTGGAGGTAAAGGAGAAAACAGAGTGAAAAAACTGCAACAACGTAAATTAAAGTTTCAGCAAGGAAGGAAAAGAAGGTCAACAACTTCTACAAAAGTCAAATCAAAACAGAAGGATGATACAAGCTGTAATACATAGACTTGAATTATATTTATTTCATAATAAAAAGAAACTTCTTGTTAAATTATGTCTTATATTGTTTAGTTTTATCTTTTTTCTCTGAAAATGAATTCAAAAAAAGGAATTAAATTTACTAGTTTTATTTTTTATTAATTTTTTTTTTGTAACAAACCCAAACAACATATTAATTTGCATGAATCATATAGCCAATATAGTGAAAATAAAATTAAAAAATTAATCTTTGTACTGATCTGTAAAAATATCATTTGTCCCTGTAGAGCCCAAGAATTCTTGTTGCAATTTTATTTATAATTCTTTTAGGGTCAAGTTGAGTTGTTTGTGGCTGTGAGATTGTGAGAAGAGGGCTTATTAAAATTCATACTTTTAGAGATTCCTTTTGATTTGTATGTCAAGCCCCATCTGTCATCCAAGGGGTGTTTTTTGTTTAATTCTCTGGAAACTTTTTACTCTTCTCTTTTATTCTCTTATTACCAAACACAAATGCTCACATTGCAGACGTGTGCCAAATTACTTTACCAACAGAAGCATTCCAGAACATTTGGTTCAAATTGTTTTGTGAGAACTCTTGTTGGCACAAAAACCCATAACAAGTTCTTGGAACATTTCCATATTTCCCCCTAAATCGTGGAACACCATTCCTCTCGACAGGGAATTGTAGCATGTAAGAAAAGTTTAAAACTCATATCTTTGAAGGATTCTTAACAGCCCCATAATTGATCAAGATTCAGCTGTATTTAAATCATCTGCTTGTGTAAGATTTTTAGTACCTGTAATACTATTTGTCAAATGCTGTGGATAATTAGTGGATATGGCACTGAAGAAGAGGGGCTGGCCACTACACACACACATCCAAGCATTTTACACACAGATAGGATTGGTGGAGGGAAATCGTGCCATATGTAACAGGTTGTTTTATTGTTAGATCCATTGGTTAATTGCCAAAGTAGCTAATTGAATTTGACAGAAACCAGTTAAAGGCACTTCTGATTTTGCTCAAATGAAACACAATGTTAAGCTAATGTTACAATAAATAAACAATTTATAAGAAATGAAACATCAAGATAAAAAAGCAAGGAAAATGAGATTTGGTAGTAATCACCAGAAATTTGATCAATGTGCATATTAGAAGGAAAGGGAAAAGGGTGAGGCAATTGGGAAAATCATTGATTTTTTTAAAGGGTCTAGAGAGATAAATGCCCCTCTTTCGTGACAAACCAGAAAATAATGACTCAATCAAATTAGACGCATTAAATTGCCTTAAAATGACATTTGTCAATCAGGTTTGATTGGCATCGGGAAAGTATCGGTAATCGACTTATCGCGTCTGTTTGTCATAACAACACCTGTGAGGCGTCACGTGACCGGCAATGCGATACAAGAAAATGGCGTCAGAGGAGAGTTTGCTTTTCTGTGTTCCTGAATTTTCTTCCCAAGTTTTCTCAGGGCTACACAGCCTTAGAAAAGATGGGAAGCTCTGCGACATTCAACTTGGTGTAGGTGATTTCCATTTGAAGTCTCATCGTGTGGTTTTAGCTGCTGCGAGTAGCTATTTTAATGCCATGTTTACTGGAGACATGAAAGAAAGTCGTCAAGATGAAGTCATCTTGTTCGGCGTGGAATTTTCAGCTTTAGAGGATCTGGTGAATTTCTGCTACACAGGAAGGATTGAAATCAACGTAGATAATGTGCAGAATTTACTATGTGCCTCCAACCTGCTGCAGTTGGCGAGTGTAAAGCAAGCGTGCGTTGAGTTTCTCCACCGCGTTCTTCATCCGACAAATTGCCTCGGTATCCGGTCTTTCGCTGATACATATTCTTGCATAGATCTCGTCAAAGCAGCTGATGTTTTTGCTGTGAAAAACTTCTCTGAGGTTGCAAGGAGTGAAGAATTCTTGAGCTTGGCCCCCGAGGCGGTGGTGGAGATGATCTCGCGGGAAGAATTAAATGTCCGCACAGAAGAAGAAGTTTTTGAAGCAATTTCAGCTTGGGTGAGAAGAGAAGAAGACGAGCGCAAAGATTTCCTTCCAGAATTACTCAAGAACGTGAGACTGCCTTTGATTAGCCCGCAGTATCTATGCGACAAAGTCTCCAGCGACGAGCTGATAAAGAGTAATTTAGCATGCCGTGACTTGGTAGACGAAGCTAAGGACTACCTCCTCATGCCTGAGAGGAGATGTAAGCTTCAGTCGATCCGCACGAAACCAAGGCGATGCAGTGAAGCTGCATGTCTGATTTATGCTATTGGCGGCCTGACTTCCTCTGGGGAGGCTCTTAGCACCGTGGAAACGTACGATACTTTGACCGGACAATGGTTGCCTGGCTTACCTATGAGCACGTTGCGTACCCGTGTTGGAGTAGCTGTCCTTGATAAAAAGCTGTATGCCCTTGGTGGATTTGATGGCCACAAGCGACTGAGCACAGTGGAATGTTTTGATCCACAGTTTCAAACATGGAAGGCAGTTGCTCCCATGAATACACGTCGCAGTGCTCTTGGTGCAGTGGTAGTAAGTGGAGGGATTTATGTTGTAGGTGGGTATGATGGCCACATCTCACTGAGCACAGTAGAGTGCTATTCTCCTGCAGTCAACAGCTGGAAGTTTGTAGCCCCAATGGGGACACTCCGCAGTGCTGCTGGTGTCACAGAGTTGAATGGAAAGATTTTTGCCATTGGTGGACACAATGGCTTATCAATATTTAACACTGTGGAAGTGTACAACCCACAAACCAACACATGGGTGCAGAGTCCGCCAATGAGTGTTCGTAGATGTAGAGTTGGTGTTGCCACTTTAAATGGCCGCATCTATGTGTGTGGAGGGTATGATGGCAGTTGCTTTCTCAACACTGTTGAGTGTTTTGACCCCGAGACTGGGCAATGGACCTTTGTAGCCCCCATGAATACTCGCCGCAGTAGGGTAGCTGTGGTGACTCTAGGAGGAAGGTTGTATGCGATTGGAGGCTATGATGGCTTGTCAAACCTTAACACTGTGGAGTGCTTCGATGTACTGAGCAATAGATGGACCCCTGTGGCATCCATGGGCATGCACCAAGGAGGTGTTGGAGTGGGAGTGCTTCCTAGAGGACCATTTTCTTAGGAGATGGTGCAAAAAAAATTCCTTTTTTAAAAGAGAGAATTGCACCTTAAAGAACAAATCTCTTGACAGATTAGTAGTCAACATTCCTTTCAGAAGAAATCAGTAAATTCATTGGAATAACTTTAAAAGTTATTATTTGTCATGCAAAGGGGATTTAAAGGTTAAATATCATTTAACATATCATGTACTCGATTATAATTATATTGCTTCACTTTTTGAAAGTAAAATAAGATTCCCTTGGTAAGTTTGTTATGAGCCTGAGTATTTTCATCTAATCTAAAACCGCAGGTAATTTCACAATTCATTACAGGTACTCCAATTAAATAAAATCATTATTTATTTTTGGCTAGGACTTGCTTTGGAAGCTTCCACTATGTCATGATGGGGTTTAATAAAAATTTAAGTATAAAAATCTTTTTGTTCTTTATGAAGTTGAATTGAATTCGTTATCAGTATATATGAATAAGATTGTTGATCATCCCAGTTTACACAGAGGACTGGTTGGTTAGCAATAAAATTTAATTTTGTCACAACAATTTTTAATTAGTTTTTATGAATACTTTGTTAGGTGGCCTTGAACTGAAAAATAACTTTTCTGGGATCATTAGAAAAGATGACAGTGAACTAAAAAGGATACTGGAGCAATAAGAAAGGATAGTACTGAGGTCAAATAAATATTTGTGTAAAATCCAGAAACTGAAATATATTTATTCAGTCATTTATAATTCACAAGATTTACGTATAATTTATGCTAATTATTCATAGTTTGTTAGGTATGTAGTTTGAAATTATGCTAAAAATACCAGTTATTTCCAAGTTGGTGCAAGAAATTTTTGTATTTATTACAATTTTCACCAGGAAAGCTTGTTTAATTTAAAGGGCCATTTTCATTAATCAGCAGCTTACCTTTCTTATTCTACTTTGGAAGAAAGAGACTATGAACAACAAAATTAAAAATGGATCTATATTTAACTTGCTTTAAAAGGACAACCGTTCTGAACATGCTTTGCAGGCTGGTATGCTCCAAGAAATATATTCAACTGTATCATTCAATATGCAAGGATAAAAGTTTGTTAAATCATGACAATGTTGAACTTGCATACACATCTTTGAGGAGATGCATAGTAACCAAATTTTGCACTTAATGTCAGGATGTTCTTGAAATACATTGAGTATGAATTGAGAACATCTTTTTTCTTATGGCAAAAGTTCAAATGGTTTATAATTAATATCTAAATGTATTTTCACTTGAATAAACCAATATTTGGAAGCATTTAAACTTTGTGTAACATTTTATATCTTCTGTTTGCAAGTGGACTTTCATTGATGCGTGGAAATAAAATAATGTGGTTTTCAGAAGAAGTTGGCACCCTGGAAGTTTTTATGATCTTTGCCATTAGCTTTCACTAGATAATGAAGTAAAAGCAGACAATGTTCATTACATGATCTCTCCAGCTGAGTCAATCCTCTCTTAACTTGAGCCATTTTATCTAGAATTTGACTATTACTGCATTGTAGGGTGCACAGTTGACCCAAATTGTCACTGCGGAAGGTTAAGTCATGTTGTTTTAGAACACCTTTTAAGAAACAAACTCAACAACCAAAAGAAAAGCATGCAAAGTTGGTTGGTTAAACAAGGGCTTTAAATACTTCAATTTGGAATCTTCTGAAAAAATTTAAATTCCTACATTGAAGTTAACAGACTATTCCATCTTTCAAATTAATCTCCTCCACATTAAATAGTTATCTAATGGAATATTAAAATGTGCCTTCCAAGTTAATACATAGGAATTTGATAATTATGGTTTGTTTCAGCCCAGAATCACTTGGAATCAATGAGAGCAGTTCTCATCTGAATATCTTGCATAGAGCACTGCAGAGAAAGAAAGGGTACAAATTTCTAAAATTTCAAGTGTGGTCAAACATTTTAATTTCCATAATAAGAAAAATAATCATTTAATGTTTTACATAGTTTCCATAAAATTATTTAGTACATATTTCTATATTATACTCTGCTTGCTAACAAACTTTTTACCTCATTACTAAACCCAAGAAATACTTCTTAAAAGCAGAGAAGAAATTTCCAAATAGCTGAGATTCTTTACTTTCAACATGTTCCATGAAAACTGTACAGCCATTTTTGACCTCTTTGTGAGGAAAACTGCCTACATTCAACTCAAAACTAAGAAGAGGATGGGCAACAGGAGCATTTGCAAACTTCTCACCCTGATTAGAGGATGATTTTTCATATCCTTCTGACAATTGATCAGTTAATTTAACTTTGCTTAAACTTTTGTTGTTTTCATTGTCTTGTTTCTGAGGCTGAAGGGACCTGTGCCGTTCTCTTCTACAATGGGTCCACGTATTTTCAAAAGCTTTGCAAACAGCTGAAAACTCATGGTCATACTTTTTTTCTCTCTCTGATTTCCTTGCTTCATTTCTAGTGTCACTGCAACCTGCACCAGAGATATGCCCAAAAAGCTGGGGCACCACTGATGTTTTGACATCCTGGTTTTTCCCAGATACACCGGATTCTGCTACACCAGAGCAGGGTACCTTAGTGGAACATTTTACTTCACATTGAAATCCATACTCTCTCTCTAACGTCTCAAGAACAAACACAAAGACTGCATGGGGTGTACTCAGGTTGTTAACACAACCTGTGTCTGTTGCCTGAGAACTGTTGTTTTGATACTGAACAAAGAAATCATGGCGATGAGAATGCTTCCTCCTCTTAGAAGATTTACAAACTGTGAAAAGGTTCAAGAGTTTATTTCCAGAGGGATTTGGATTATCAACACTGTTATTCAAATCCTGGCAAATCGTGTGAGCCATCTTCATTAATTCAATCATGTTTTTCAGTGTTTCCATGGTAATGTTCTGTGTCAAGTTATGCACAAGCTCAAAGGGATCCTGGACACACAAAGGAGCAATCTTAAACTCTAGTCGTTTCCCAAACCTTGGACTGGTGTGAGCACATTCGGAGACTGAATTTGGCATTGCGTTCTGCTGCTTGATGGTTTCTCTTGTCATCCTATTAGCATCATTACTATCATCATTCTTTGTTGACTTTTTTTTACATACTTGATCTCTATCAGTTGTGATCATTGAAATGTTGCCATTAGTTTCTGTACATGGTGTAACCTTTAACTCTTCCAACACTGATGCAATACTTGTCTTTTTGCCTGTCTTGATGCTGACCACACAATTGGCAAAGTCAAATTCAGTTGAAAAGAAGCAAAAGAACTCTTCCAATAGCTGAACTGTTGAAGAGGCAAAATAGAGAGGTTAACAAGGTAATTCTACTGTCAAGTGTCTCCTTTAGGTGGATGAGCAAAGGAATCATTAGATATATTATATACATTGCCGAGTTTTCTCTAAAAGATTCAACACTGCTGGCTACTGTCAGAGTATCAACAACTATTTTCAACTGATTATAAGTTTTGAAGATCTGTAGGCCAGCAAATCACAATTGTAATGAAAATGATAGACTAGATGTAATGTTTTGATTCCCTTTCAAGCTTATAGTTTGAAAGCTGTCGATATGAAAATACAATTTCCAGGAGCTTTGCAAACTAGCATTTTGGTGACCATCTCCAATTGTATTAAGAAGGGTTACATGTAAACAGTACGATAATGATATCATGTGTAACTACCAATGGATTTAAAAAAATATTACTATCATATTTCTTTCTGTCACTGTAAGTCCATGGTAGATGGTTTCTCACATGGGCAAAACAATATTTAAAACTCCACCCAGTTAAGTTGACAAGAAGTCAAATAATGTTGACGGGATCTGAAAACTGACTACTTCAAAACATCTGAATACAACTGAAATAAGCAAAAGATCAGACGAAGTGTACTTACTCAGACTTTTGGTATTCTGTGAAGGGGAAAGTTTGGCAACATCTGTGAAAAATGAACAGTTCCAGCAGTCAATAACTTCTGAACTAGGCTCTTTCATATCAAATGAATGTGACTGCTCTCTGATCCATGCATCAAATCTACATTGTAGTGAAGGGATAACCGGTGGATGTTGCATTTGCAAGAAGTGCAGCACCATCAGAGTCAAGGCATAGTTTGACAGCTGTCTACTAGCTGTTATAGCTTGAGCTTTAGCCCAGGCTCTCACTATGAACACCAGCTGAGGAATCCTGGGATCAAGGGAAATGTAGCTGCGAAGGAGCTCTGAGTTTCTTACACCAAGCCTGTTGAGAAATCATTGGTATTATCAGTGACATGACTTGATGATGCTGTAACTTTTGTTCTGATTATCCTGATTTATAAGGGCTGTACTAAAATAGGACTGTTGTTATTTGTCACTGTGACAGACTTTTTCTCAACAGGAGAGGAAGTCATAAATCAAGTCAAGACAGAGAGAAAGTCAAAATCAATTTTTTACGACAGATTTTGTAATGGAAAAATTTGGCGTATGAACTGAGAACCAATTTCTAATGGTAAATACTTGGCTCGTGTTAGAGAATCCTGTTGTACATTCCAGTCTATATGTGATCACTAAGTATGCATGCACACGTGTAGCTATTCTGTGAAGAAACTCAATCACAACTTATAGGGTTTTCCCTGACCCTTAAGAACACATCAAATAGCTACATTTGTACCTAAAATTTGAATAAGCAATAATTATTGTGCATAGATAAGGCCATTATACATAGATAACACCATTATCATGAACATCACCACAATTATCCTTTGTCACAAGACTTGTCATCATCATCATTTGTGATCTATATCCAATCAGCACCTAAATGGCACTGAGAACTACAAGAACATTTATCCCATAGGGCAGCAGTACAGTTCCTGTTTATAAATTAGTTTTAGAGAGGCCTTAAGCTACTGTTGCATACAAGCTTTTGCTGATCCACAGCATTGTTAGATGATAGATCAGGGAAAGCTTGGAAGCTTATTTCTAATGCTACAGTTATAATAGCTTAATGCCTCAGTCAAAACCATAATATAATTGATACTGGTACTACTGAAGGACAACATGCAACCATTATAATAGTACCTGTTGTTTACTGATAGGTCACATGACAATCCAGAGGGCAGATGTATGAATTTGATTAAAGGACATTTAGCAGTCAAGACTGGTATGACGTTTGTGCAGCCGGGAGCAAAACTACGCAATGCATCAACAACTAAAGGGTAATCAACAACAGCATCATCAACCTCAGATGTTAGTAAACACAGATCCAAGTCACTTCCCTTCCATCCCACTCCACTAACAGTTGAACCAAACGGCACCACAGAGGCTCCTGGATAAACTTCGCTCAACACTTCTTGTAGCAGCTGACAAACTAATTGTCTTAATTTGATGTCTTCATCAGTGAGACACAATTGCTGCATCAAAAGGTTCACTTGTTCATCTACCTGACAATGTAAATGCAAGCCAGTTATACTGAAGAAATGTAAAATGGTTTCTGTGTTTACATAGCCTGATGTAAACATGCAGGAGGTTGGGAGAACACGAGATAAGCGTAGGAAACCACGATGCAAAGCAGAGTGGTTTCCAGCTTATCAAGTATTCAATGGCCAATCAGAGCACGCGTACTATTTGAATTATTTTATAAAGTGTAACGAAACAATGAGACCTAACATGTGAGTTGTTTCTCTCCTGTGGCTGTCATACAGTTATTCAATATATCAAGTAGTTATTAGAGGGTTTGAGGTTATAGACATGATACACATGTGTTGAACACCATATTATAAATGCCAGGATAGTTTACATTTTAAGTGCTCCTGGGATTTAAAAATCCATGATCAAAAATTTTGGTAGATCAGTATTGACACTAAGCACCAGCTACTGGTGAAACTGATGAAATGAAAAAGTGGCAATCACTGGCCAGATTTGTAGCTGGAGATCACTCATTAAAGCGTAAAGGGCAAGTAGTATTTGGTTGTATCTAAATTAAAATAGCAACTGAAGGTACATGTAGAACTCATCTAGTGTTTCCACATACTGTCATCAATGAATTCAGTTTGACAATGAGATCCTTAGATAAAAAGTTTGCCATCTCTTTGCTTCCCAAACGCCCATGGTGGTGTTGCTCAGGGTCATCATGACCCCGCTTTTTGGGTTTTTGTATTTTAAATTGATAGCTTGTTTTAGCTACAGTCCTTTCTTTCACTGTTAAGTGTTTTTTATGCAGAGGTGGTAATGACTGTAGTTGACTCAGCACTTTTGTAACACTTTCTTCACTGTCAAACTCCACTATTGCAAAAACACCCTGGAAACAAAAGAAATTAAGACAAATCTTCATTTACCATCCAATTATCAAGCATTATGGTTCACAAGGGAGAGTTTTATCATAACCCAATACTTTTTACTTAATATTTGATATTTTACTGCTAGCACTCATATGAAATAATAGCTGTTTCCTAAGAATTCCCTCCTATTTATAACAATAGAAGCTTAGAATGATGTACATTCATTGCCCTGATCAAAAACAACAAGAAAACAATAATTTTATCAAGTTATTAAGCAACTTCCACATTTTTGATAAACTTGAAATATGACTTGCAATCAAAAAGCTTTCTGGGAGCCATTTCAAGGAATTTTAAAATAAAATAAAACTCTTTCCTGGATGTAAACATCACAAACGAAAAAACATCAGGCCTCCCACAGGATTAACAAGAGAATTTTCTGGAATCAAACCCTTCCAAAATAATCATTTATGAAATTAATTTGTTTATTCATTTCAAGCTTGGATTCCCTCAAATGGCTATATATGTCACCCTGCCTATTTTTTTACTACACAAGTATGTCTTCACTAATTAGATCATTCTGTTTAAAGCCTACAAGTGACCAGCTTGTAATTTTTCCTTTGAATCAGTCAATAAGATCATGAGGATGATGGAAACGATTGCCAATCTATGCATGTGCAGCTTTGATTCTCCTTGTCAGCACCAAAGAAAATGCATAGAGTGGAGTATGGAGGATATGGGCACTGATATGCAGGTGTAAAGGGTTAAAATACCTTATCTTTATCCAAGAATATGTTTGAGACTTTTCCATACACGCTAAAGTATTTTCCTAAATCTTCTTCTATGGATCCTGAGTTTTGAAAGCCTCGAACATAAATGCTCCTCCTTGAAGAAGATTCTCTCTCTTGTTTTAACTTCAGTAACCTTTGATGTTTTTTGCCATTGTTGTGGGTTTGGAGAAGCGAAGCTAAGAAATTAATTTTTGAAAAATAAGTGACAAAATGAAAAAAATTTGTTACATGTACCATATAAAATGTCAGTCCTTTCGATTCTGCATTTCTTAAGATCAGGTTACAATACGAATCAAACTTGAAATATAATTCAGCTTGAGGAGTTTTGCTAGATCTGGAGCTGCAGACCTGTATACATGTAAATTAATTAGAACTTGCATAAAAAAGTGAAAATCATCTATGTATGGAATTGAAACTTAACCCTTTGCTGACCCCTTAGAGCGACACATATACTTCTTACAATATTACCCCTGTGTAAAAAATTAAGGTCGCAAGAATAAAGAAAATTATCACCAACTTTTGAGCTCTTGATTTTTAAACCAGTTCTCCTTGTAAGTATCTCGAGAGATGTATAGAGAACAGTATGGAGAATATGTATACTGGTGTTAGAGTTTAGAGGTTTAATAAGACGAACGACCCGAATTTCGCGAATTTCACTTCCAAGATAAAAGCTCCACAGCTTACGAGCAAAGACAAGACTTGATTCCACACTGACGCTTACAGAAATAGAAATTCAAATCCGTCAATGAGTGAATTCTGACTGTTAATACAGACGCAGTTAAAAGGTGGAAAGCCGTGCAAAAATTTTAAAGGAACTGTGGTGCTGCGTCGTTGGAGGAGTATAACAAGATGATTTTGGTGTTATCAACTGAGTTGACAATGTAAATTGGCCACCGCTAAGAGTTTCAAAGCTGACGTCTCAAGCGTTGGCCCTTCGTCAGAGCGAACAACACAAGAAGGATGAAATCCTTGACTATTAAAAAATTAAGCTTTTATTCATGGCATGCAAGGTTGTCCTCACCTGAAGGCAAAGTTACTCCACAAACATCACAGAAAACTTGCTTTCCTTTTATCTCACCCGCTTCCGCCATATTTTCTTTAAATAACGCGGGCTCTGGTAACGAAGGCTTATCGGACTACTCGATCCAGTCTGTTCTCGTCGTTTGCTTCGAACGCCTGACTGTTTTAAACTTTGCTGTGATTCTCTACAACACGTACTCGGTAGTTCTCAAACATGACTACCAACTTGTGCTCTGCTAGGAAAGTTAATGCGTGTGCTGAGAAGGGTAACAAATACTGGCGATTTTCAACCACTTCGACCTGTTCTTTAAAGAGACGGAGAAGGGAGGAATATCAGAGCTTTCCACGAAAATCGGCGAAGAAACGTCGAAATACTCAAAATGCTCGTGTTCAACAGAAGCCCAGCAGGACTTCCAAAAGCTACGATAGAGCAAAGAGAAAGCAAAAGCTGCTTAAAAGAGATGAGAACTCACGAAAGCGTAAAACTTACAGGAAAAGTCAGGCAGCTAAAGAAAGAGGTAACTTTCCAACTTGCCAGGCGCTTAATCGACTTTACCGACAGTGTAAATCAAAGGCTCTTGACCAGAGCGACTTCTGCAAAATTCATCAGTTTCATGACAGCACCTCTGGACAGGTTCGGTGTCTGGGAATTAACAAACGATTCAAACAATGTATTAAAAGCATTCCAATAGATGAGAAATATTGTAAATATCACATGAATAAGAAAGAGTCCCAGCTTAAATTGATTTCTTTCAAAAAATAAAAAGGCAGTTTTGTTCAGGCAGAGGACACCTTTCACTTTTTGCCCTACTAAGAAAATGAAAAAGACATCTTTTGACTCATCCACCCGTCGCTGTTAACGATTGAGTTACATGGTAACTGGAAAGTTGTACTGGTATAAAAATGCCAGGAAATGTCGGGGATAGTTGAAATTGTACGGATTCTAAAAGAGCGAATCGAGTTGAATATGGACACGATCCGGTATCACCCCCCCCCCCCTCAATCCCCCCCTCCCCATCCTTCCGCACGAGTTGTCCATTGCAGGTAACCCACCGGTTCTCAAGCAATTCACCGGCAAGAGTTTGAGTATAATGTATCATTTGCTCAACGTTCTACTTCTCGTTATCATGTTTTCTTGAGTTCTCTCTCACCAGCTAGCGTTTACCCTAACAAAACTAAATGATCTGGCTCCGGTTGTTCGAAGGTTGGATAACGATATCCATCGGTTAATCTCTATCCGTTGGATAGCGCGGTACGTTTGGCTAACACATCTGCTGGATAGCGATGTATCTGATGGATAACGTTATCCGCCCTTTGAATAACTGGGCCCTGGTCAGAGTTTGAACATAGATAAAAAGATAACTTTATTCAGTTAAACACGGTAAAATCCCTCAGCACAATCTAAGAGTATGAAATATTTAATTCTGTCCAGCTAAACTAAATAACAAGAACCAGGACATCTCGATCCCGATTCCAGAGCGGGACTAAAAGGAAGAGTGGGTCTTCCACACCCGCATAATTCAACTAAAGAAAAACTTAAAAGGAGGCATGTGCTCCAAAAACCAAATCCAGAACCTTTTGACATTTTCGAATAAATAGATGAAATGAAAGTGAAATGTGATCATCGCAGTAAATTTCCAATTTAAGCAATATAAACTCCACATCATTTCACTACACGGGAAGATATGAACTCAATAAATTGACCTCGCTCCCAATGTGTGGCTTCATAGCTCAGTTGGTAGAGCATCGCACCGGTATCGCGGAGGGCACGGGTTCGAATCCCGTTGAAGCCCTGATTTTTTTCAGGCTTCTTCTTTCCAATTGCTTAAATTGGAAATTTACTGCGATGATCACATTTCACTTTCATCTACAACCGCAGTACAAATATGAATTATTTCATATAAACTCCACATCATTTCACTACACGGGAAGATATGAACTCAATAAATTGACCTCGCTCCCAATGTGTGGCTTCATAGCTCAGTTGGTAGAGCATCGCACCGGTATCGCGGAGGTCACGGGTTCGAATCCCGTTGAAGCCCTGATTTTTTTCAGGCTTCTTCTTTCCAATTGCTTAAATTGGAAATTTACTGCGATGATCACATTTCACTTTCATCTACAACCGCAGTACAAATATGAATTATTTCATATAAACTCCACAAATAGATGAAATCTTGACAAAACAAAAGTGACAAATTGTCCTCCAGTGTGCTAGAAATTCGACCACTTATTTTAAATCTTGCTTACACCGGTTTTTTTTTCCCTCTCTGGGTGAACTCTTTCAAGGTAAAAAGGAGTTATCAAAACGCTTTCTTGACTGAAACATTGATTTACTTTCTCTGCGATAACCAGACAAGCGACTGATAGCGAACAGCGCGTTTTAGTTTTGAGTTCAAACAGGTAGCTGATTATTTTTTGAAATACAAATGTAATTACAAAAACAATCGAGGTTTACTTGGAATGTTTACATTTAAATTATTGTAACTCTATGAAACGAACCACAAAAACTGTCACGGGTCACGAGCTACGTTAAGAAAACAAAAAGGCGGTGGTTGTGATCTATTTTCTCTCAGTCACACGCAAGATAACAATATCTCCTTTCTCTCTGCCATACATCTCGTGCGGTATAAGTTCTGAGTATTTGGTATTCAATCAAACGATTTCCACAGGCAGATAGTTTTCTTTTCTTGCATCACCCGTCTCACTGAATATCTATTCATTTTGTTAGTCAGTCTTGAGAACGAAGCGGCTAAAACTTAACACCACGAAACTTGTGGTAAATTAACGATGACGTAAAGTGTTCGTTTTCGTATGGTCATCTGACATTAAAAACGTGTTTTACTAAATGCGCATTATTTCACTTTTAAAAAGCGGGTGTATGACATAAAAAGAGATGTCACAGTCATAGATATAACTTTGTCGTAGCAATTTTTCCGAGAGCTTTGAGAAGGACCCATTTGTCGCAAGGAGATCACTCATTACAATGTCGATTGAAGACAGATCAATGGACGCTTTGAAAGAGGTAAAGAGTGTTGATTTCTCTGCTATGTCTGCTCTATCCGCATACCGGCGAGTTTATTCATTCAGTTACAAATACTTACATGGTCCCGGCTTTTCTTTAGTAAAAATTACTCCCGTAAACATTTATTTACATTTTAAATTTAAGATTTAAAACAAGTAAAATGATAAAAACATGGTGATGGTTTGAATAATTCCCCTAAATCTGAACGGCTTTCAACTACTATACGATCGGGGTCTGTTGAGGAAAGAACATTGGACTGGTTGAGAAAAGTAAGAAATAAATCTCGCTTCATCTCACGCATTTCCGAGTCAAATTAAATTGAAATCAGGTCATTAGGATTTAACGATGGAGTTATTTGGGTTTTTTTTTTCATTCGATGGCTTAGTGGAGTTTTTTTGTTATGACTTAGAATCAAGTTTTAATATGCGAAACCAAAAGTTATGACGCCACCTTGTTTACGAATCTTTGAAAGAATTAAACGGAGAACTACAACGTTATAATTTTGGTTTCAGGAAGTTCATAGCCTTTTTATAGAAAGGAAAATAATATTAAGTTATTAATAAATTAAGTGCTTCTGATATGTAATATGGCGTATTTTCCTTGTAAATCATGAATTCGTTCGTAAACAAAGTTCGTATAACAAAAGTCGTTTTCATGACTACTCTCACCTTGACAATAAAGTGTAAACCAACTGGCAAGTGAGATCATTTCAGTTTTATCGAGAGTTAGCCCTTCGTTTAGAATGTCACCAGCCCTTAGATATGACGAAGGCTAATCTTTATTACTGCAGAAGATACATATGTTATTTATAGGCCGTAGGCCCCGAGCAGCATTTTCAAGACCTCGGTAACAGTTTTTCACCATAAAGACCGACCCTAAGCCGGTAAATGACATATATTTTTTTAAAATTTAACGAAATTCTTTCCGAAAGAACCCGAATGATATAGGGCTGTAAATACCGCAAGACCTTCCATAAACTGAACAATTTTTGAGCGAGTAAAGGGTAGTTAAAATAGAGGTGATATAAATTAAAGAGAGATACTTCACCGAAACATTTTCATTTACATAATGATAAAGGTGATTTAAAAGGCTTCCGAACAAACTTTGAAACATTATTTTTACAAGTATCTGTTACAATCTGACACCTGTCAATAAGAGAGCGCGTAAGAAAATCAAAGTGCTCTGTGAGCAAACTCGTGAATTGACACATGATTTTTTAGATTATGTTTAATGTTATCTGGTTTAGGGAATTTTGTGGTTGATTGTCATATCTAGAGTACGAGCAGTAGTTCAGTGTTCGCTAATGTAGCAAAGAAACAAAGTAACGTTGGGATAAGAAGGCATTACAATTGAAATGATCATGCTATTACATTTGACAAGGTGGATGATGTCATGTGTTTTAAACGTCTATCATTTTTGTTTCTGGTTCAAAAGAAAAGGTTGGAAGTAAATGTGGGTGAAAAGTGAAATTTACTGTCTTTCGTTGTAAATATTAGAAAATCAAGGCAATACTGTCTTAATGAAAACATTAACGATTCCCTCTTTATCAAATGAGACAAACGGGAACGGGTTTTGAGTGATATAACTAAGCCAAGCCTGCCACCGTCATTTTGGATCTCCGCCTGGGTAGATTTAGGTCACGTGCTAGGCAACGTATGATCAATAACAAGATAGAATTTCATTTCAGGCCTATTTATCAATTTTGTGGTGTGTAACTTTCGCATTTTAGTACGTAGTATGTATGTTGAATCTTCAAATTGTCTTGAAACTTAAAAGAAAATTGTTCTTTAAAAATTCACTGAAAATCGGTAGCTAAAATTGTTTGTTTAGGTGTTATCTGATTTTCGTGTTAACTTGTTATTTCGTCAGTCGCCGGCATCTTCTGTTGCTTCACACAGGAAAAACACACGCGACGAAACGTAATGATCAATTTTGTCCTCAATCTCACGCTATAACAGAAAAAGCTTTTGAACATCTGTAAACTCCGAGCGCTTCGCAGTAAGTGATATTTTCAATGAATCTTCGGATTGTTTTCAAGTTCAAGGATTGTAAATTACAATTTTATGAAAAACGAAGGTTGTTCTGTTATTTCAGTGTGAATCCTTGCATGCCTGCCAGTCGCTGGCGCCGCTTGTTGAAACTAAAACGAAAAAAAAAACTCTTTTAAGATTATCATTGGCTTCTTTTTCACCCCACCACTATTCTTAGCAACGAAGGTCGCCATTTCGTCTGTTTATTGCTCGCCAAAAACTATAAAATGCACTCGAAAGTCTAAAATCTAAAAAAAGTTTACAGGAATCGACCAATCGAGCGAGCGAATGCCATTCCCCACATCGTATCTATAACTCGCTCTTGCGCATGCGCGCAATTCACGAGTTAAAAAAAGCACATGTACACTTTTGAAAAAACAACCGAACTAGTTTGGCAAGGACCGTCACGACAATGATTTCTTCAAAAAAAAGTCAATGATCTTACGGAAAGTATTATTCACTCTAGTCGACGATGGATTCATGTAAGAAGCTTTACCTCTGTTGATGAAGTAAATTGCGAGGAAAGTAATTGTAAGTAAATTCAAATTTTTTTATTTTGAAGTTGTGAGAGTTTGTTCGTGTGTTTGCTGAAATGGCGTGTGTAAATGTGGTCTTTCCTCCACAAAAACTGAATTCGAATGAGACACTTCAACGAGACTCAAGGGGATTCAATGCGGCCTTTCCTCATTGAATTCTTTCAGTTTCTGTTGTACAATTTATGATACAAATGTCCGAATTGAACGAACTTGGAAAGACTCACCGAGAGCGTGTATTTGTTGTAGAACTGAAAACTTCGCTCGCCCTTTTAATACGAACAAATTGTTTGAGGGAATTCAGATATTAAATGAATGACAGTTCCATCGATAAATTCAATTGTAACCAAATACCTCACGTTTTAACTTTCAAGGTACTTTTTGTGAAGGATTGAAATTAATTACAAACAGGTTTTAAGCCGCTTGTCAATCAATTTAATGTATCTTTAGCAAATTAATTTCGAAACCAATATTTTCCTGTTAACCAAAGTAATTTGAGAGGGAGAAAAGAGAGGATGAATAAGTTAGTGATCGGCCGGAAAAAACGAGATATAATTATGAAAAATGGCAACGAAGGTAGGAATGTACTCGGCGACTCGCGAAAGCGTTACCGTTGCCCGAAGGCAGAGATAGGAAAATACGGATTGCGCAAAGAAACAATCAGATTGCAGGATTCGTTAAGGCCTATTTACACGGCACGACTTTGTCGCATGCGACAAGCTTACGACAGGCCTACGACATGACTTAAGAGTCGTAAGCGAGTTGTAGGTTTGATTTACACGAAACAATTCGTGTCGTAAGCCTGTCGTAAGCTTGTCGCATGCGACAAAGTCGTACCGTGTAAATAGGCCCTTACCGTGCCGTCTGAGAAAAAAATAAATTGGGATATCATGTCGATTTCAAATTCTGCCTAGTTTCCAAGCCCCCCGTCCCTGTGGTGCTCCCTGAGAGAGAAGCGTATTCTTTTGCTGATTGTTAAAAAAAATTAATAAATCAATTATTGAATTCGTTTTTCGCATGATATCATGAATTATTACACCTCGTGAGCTTTTGGTCTAAGCCGATAACTCAGACCTTGGCATCTATAATTCATGATATCACGCTCAACCTTATCCAATAATTGCCTATTATCAACTCAGTTAGTTAATACAACCAAATCATCTTGTAATTGCCTCCATCGACGCAGCACCACGGTTTTCGATCTTTAGAAAAGGTGCCCCTTTATCAACCGGTGATTGCATTCATTGACAATGTCCAGTATGCGACAGCCCGCCTACAGAAATACATGTAAATTCGCAGAATGAACTTTCATAGAGCGTAGCATTCCAATTGCCTTTTACCTATGGCTTACGTTCTTTCACCAACTGTACACAGTATGTTGTCTACTGTCCATAGTCTATAAATTTCCGTTTCCATTATTCGTTGTTGCAGGAAGGCACTACTGCAGTCATAGATGGAAGTGACGATGAATGGTCACAGCACCGAGAAAGAAGGCTTTATTCAATGAATGAGGACGGCAGTGCCAAAGGTCACTACTTGTACGTCGATGAGAACGGTTCGTTGAAAGCAGATGGAGAAGAAAATAGCGCAAGTGAGTAAGAGAAAGGGAAATGGTTTTTAGGAGATTACTCGTCAAAAAAATATCGTCCTTCCCTTAAGTTTTCGGAAATATCCGCATGTGAACTTTTAGGGGTGTTTCTTGGATTAGGGCCGTTAACCGGCAAAGATGAAAAATTCGTATCGCTTACAAATACAGAGAGAAAAACCGAGTATTACTTGGTTTTGGTTATGGCATTTCTCGCGGCTGAGAACGGGAAATTGGCACCTGGAATGTTTGACAAAGGCCGTGATCTTCAAGATCACGGCAAGTTGCCCGTCTTCCTGATTAGATTTTTCTTCTGTCGGTAAAGAAAACGTCGAGAATTTTGTGAAAAGAAAGTTCCGCCCATTGTTTGTTTTTGTAATGATTCAACACACTTTTTCATGTTGAGTTTTATTGCCCGAGCACTTTCCGACTGTTTTTTTTTTGTTCGCGGACTGAATTTGTTAATAGAGTCATCTTTTCTTGTCAGTAAATACTTATTGAGTTAACTTCAAACAAATAATACACGGTTGCTTTTAGATAGAGAACTTCTCTTCTCTTGTTGAACTCGTTATCTCACTCGTGAGATATTGAGTTGAACACGAGAAGAGAAATTCCATATCTATGCGCGCCCATGAATTATTCTCAATTTATTAATATTATTTGTGGAGGCGCGGTGGCCTCATGGTTAGTGCGCTTGACTCCGGTTCGGGTGGTCCGGGTTCGAGCCCTGGCCGGGGTCATTGTGTTGTGTTCTTAGGCGAGACACTTTACTCTCACAGTGCTTCTCTTCACCCAGGTGTACAAATGGGTACCAGCAAATGTGCTGGGGGTAACCCTGCGATGGACTAGCATCCCATCCAGGGGGGAGTAGCAAAACTTCTAGCCGCTTCATGCTAAGAAAACCGGAGTTAAGCACCGGCCCCATGGGCCACTTGGGCCCGTATAAAGGCTTACCTTGCTTACTATTAATATTATTGTTATTATAATCAGCATAAGGTTTGTCAATATTATTCATATACTTTTGAAAGCGTGTTCTTGGAGCTCCGTTAAGCCGGATTGTAGCAATAACCAGTGAATCGCCAACTAATGTGTGATTCATGAAGGGCAATGAATATCAGTGTTTTGTATACCACGATGGCTCTCTATTATATGCTACAGGTACTTTCACAGTCTACTCTCTCCTTGAAGATGATGATTTAGTTATGTTAAAGGTCAAAGATTCTGAGGATGCTACTGAGAAAGTTGTGGCTGTAGATACAAACACTGACACTGTCATTGTAAAGGTGCGTAACTGAAACGATTTTAGTCGGCTAGAAATTTCATTATCTCTGGTCCATTGATCGATGAGATTTAAAAATTTTTTAATGAAATACAACCGTTTGTCTCTCGATGAACTCCATTCCGATGTGGATCGCAGTGTTTTGACGGCATACTGCGAGTCTTCTTCAGGTCGGCGATGTACAAGGTGACGCCTATCCAGTCGCCTATGAAATGATTAAACTGTGAGACAAACGATTGTAATTCCCCACAAATACGATCAATAACGATAAGCTCTTCTACAACGTCAACTTTTTTAAATGATATGGAAGATCAGTAAAACTTACATGTCATCATGATCACAATTATCATCTGTCTGACATCTGTTTCAACACTTCAACTGCCAGGAAATATTAACATTTCAACTCTCTTCGCAATGTCATTAAAGTATCTAGATCTTTCGCTTATGCATGATTTAAAACAGATTGAGTTACGTAGTGACTGTAACTGGCATTGATAAAATTAAATTGCTCAAGTTTTAATCCAATGTAGACTTTCAAAATGAAGAAGAGAATTACAGCGTTCTCACGTCAATTCTTGCGCATAATTTCTCAGGGCTCAAAATGCTCTGATTTTGTACTTTATGTGTTATCTATTCTGACAGGCTCTCCCCTCAGGGACTTTAGGACAGTTGAATAACTCGAAGAAGGCCAAAAGTTCCCAGTCTGACATTCTGTTCCACAAGATAGCGCGCACACCAGGGTCTCCTCAGTTTTACTTGAAGTCCTATTTGAAGTCAAGTCTGAAAGACTCGATTGGTAAGGCTCGATTCGTTGGTTTTGACGATGACGGCGTTCCAATTAAGACTACTGATGTAGTGGAAGGTTTATTAGAGAGTGTCTTCAAGATATACTGAGCGCTGGCAACTTTTCTTAATTTCTAACGTGATTATTATGATAAATTTCTTTTTAACTATGAACTTCTCTGGTGACAAAGGATTAATTTTAATCCATGAATCAATGAAACGCATCTTAGATAATTGTTTAATAAACTTTTTATGAACTATATACTAAATTTGGAACTATTTTGAATAAGTGTTTAGAAATTTTTTAGGCCTTTTAAATTATCTTGAAATCCTTCAGTTATGAGACGGTACTAGTCTTGTGAGCCTAGGTTTGTCATGTGCTGCAAGACCACACACTTGTCTTTACCCAGTTTGGAGTGATGTGTTCTTGACCGTTGGCTTAATTCTCGTACGATAAACGTCATCGCTGGTCGTTTTTGTGCTTGTCTTTGATCTTGCTTAGAGTCCTCAACAGGAAGATTTTTTTGGGTTTTAGTTCTCGAAGATTGGTTGTTTTTTTTAGGTGCTTTGTTGTTCATTTGGAATGTCTCGTGAAATTGTTTGAGTTAGCGTTCTAACTATATTATTTGAAATAAGTTTACTCTGTTTTAGTTTTACGTAAGCCCAAACATGTTTACCGGTAGGATATTTAAGAGCGTGTTCTTAAGGCAGAGAAACAGAGACAGAGACAGAAAGAGAAAAGATAAAACAGAGAATAAAAAAAAGTTGTTGATGTGACTCTTAGTGCCTTCATTTGGGCGAGTGACCTGAAGCTACCTAACCCCATCAGTCCAACAAGCTGTTACAAAGAGCCTTGTGTTGTTTGTCTTAAGAATCTTATCATGCAAATATGGACACCAAGTTGAACCTAAAATATTTATGTTGTATTATCTTTAACTAGTGTTTGAATCACAAAAAATCGACTAACCATTATACTGATAAAGAATGATTTTTTATTCGAACAAAAAATTAGACGCTTTTTTACTTAAGATTAGACTCGAAACCTTCTACCTTTCTTGAGCATAATTTGTCAGGGCTTAAGCTATTTTCATTTTGCACTCAATTTGTTGTCTATCAGTGATAGACTCTTCTTTAAGAGACAACTTTAGAACAGTTCAATAACTCGAACAAGGCCAAAAGGTCCCAGCTAGACATTCTGCTCTACAAGATAGCGCGAACATAAAAAAAGGAGGGGAGTTACTTGGAGTCATCCCTGGACGACAAACAACAAACATCAAATCGATGGATTTGACAAAGATTGCAGCCCAATGCTTGATACTGATACTTGTACCGCCCAGTCAATTAGCAAGTCTCTTCAAGATGGACCTCCGTAAATGCTCTAACGATCGCGGCGACAAGTAATTACACATAGTTGCAAATTTTCTATCCATGAATCAATGAAACGCATCTTAGATAACTGGCCAATAAACTGTTACAAAGAACCCTATAAATGTAGATTGCCCCAAGAGTCTCAACTTAAGTGTTATTTGAGTAAAAAGAACAACAAGTTATTTAGTTTGTCCTCTTCGTGCATCTATGCACATAGGGCCTCGGTCAGAGAACGCCATTGATAATCCTAACCCTCCCCTACCCGTTCCCTCCTTACGCGTAGATCCTTCAAATGAAAATACAATAAGACTGACATTTCAAGCGTTAGCCCTTCGCCAATCGCTTCGACGAAGGTCAGTCTAA
The DNA here is from genome assembly GCF_964200805.1 of Pocillopora damicornis. Classification (NCBI taxonomy): domain Eukaryota; kingdom Metazoa; phylum Cnidaria; class Anthozoa; order Scleractinia; family Pocilloporidae; genus Pocillopora; species Pocillopora damicornis. Next base: position 20,851,518 of record NC_142678.1, read on the forward strand.
CGCTCGAAACATCTACCTCTAAACTCTCTACGGTGGTCAATTTACGTTTTCAACTCAGTTGTTAACACTTAATTACCTGTTTTACTCTCCCACCGACGCAGCACCACAGTTTCTTTTAGAAACATACCCCCTTATAATAAAACATAGTCACGCTGGGAGAGCGTGCGTGACTCGTCGTTTTAACTTTTACCAAAAAAGCAAAAAAAAATTCAACCATCATTTTGATATTCATGTTTCAAAGATATTTCAAGTTTATTTTCTAACAGGAAAGTACAAACTTCTAATTGACTTTTACAACAAAGAAGAAACTATCATTTATTTATTGCACAAAATTTATGCACAAACCACAAGGACGGACCAGATGAAACGGGGCCTTGTTTGACAAAATGTCAGGTTCCTCTTCTTCTTTGTCTTCGTGTTCCTTTATTATTTCATTTAGCCCGAGAAGGACCAAGTCAAAATTTTGTGAATCTGCAAAAATTTATCCTAAATTTTAAAACCTCATCTCGATAGTAATTAGCCTCTACCCGGCTCATTCTTTTTGGTTTATTCAAGGTATTTTCTTATGTAGCAACTCATTAAGAAGGATCTCGCGCTTGTTGAAGATAAATTTCCGCGTAACTAACGAATAGAAATATTCTGATGAAATTCCTATGTGATAAAAATACTGAATAATTCATAATTCCGATTTACCGGTCCTGGTGGGTGCCCTGTGTCAACACTGGTTTGAGTACCTTGGGTAGGATTTCTCTCAAGCCACAATTAACTAAACTTGGAAACTACTTGGAAGATGAATTTCTTAGCCCGAAGAGATATTTGAGACCTTCACGATAATTTCCACTAAAGATAAAATAAATGCAAGGGTTTATAGCACAATATGAGTGATTAAGAAAATGAGCAACATGAGTGAAGTATTTAAAACCGCAAGACTCAATCATGGAGATGTTCGGCGGAAAAAAGAGAAATAACAAACGTATAGTGAGGGGGATTCGGCACATTGTAAACCCCAGAACGATAGCAATGGACATCTTCAGCACTTTCAGTTCCCTTTTTACTCGTCGTTTAACGGCATTAGCCGATTGCTCGCCTGGAGTCGTCTGGGGCTTGAGTTTTAAAATGATTATGAGGTAGAGTAAAAAAATCAGAAACAAAGGAATATAGGCAAGTGAAATACAAGCGCCCAGCATGTAGTTTTTAGGGACAACGTATCTCCGAGGGCTTCATTCCACTGTAGTGCACATTTTGTTCCTTCCGTATACTCAACGAGTGAAAAGGCGAAGAGATATGGTAAATGAAAAGCCAATGAAATTATCCAAGTGGCAAGAAGGAGGAACCGGCACAGCTTTGAACCGATAAATGGAGTTCGAAGAGGAAAAACGACAGTTCCAAATCGATCCACTGCTATTAGAACCAGGCTTTGAATTGACACAGAAGTGGAGACATCTGCTATGAAGGGAACAAGCTTACACAAAGTCTCGCCAACACCACCACTCACTAAACCAGAATGAAGGTAGACCTCTGTTAAATTCTTCGGAAAAAGGAATATCGGATAAAGCAGATCGGACGCGGCCATGTTTACGATTAAAATGTTTGTGGCTTTTCTCACGGTTTTCGTCTTAGGCACAATTATCACGATAAAGCTATTTCCAACCAGCGAAACTACAAACAAGAGGCAGTAAGCGATTTTTTCTCCAATTCTACGTGTAACAGGATTGAAGCAAAGCGCCGGAGGCATAACCGGGTGTGTTCCATTGATCGATGTGTTCTCGTTTAGCGACATTTCTCTGATATTGGCGGTTCCTTATTTGGCGAGCAGTTCTCACAGGTTGAGTTTTACCTGACCTGATATCCTGAAGAAAAACTTCAACTTCTATATTCTTTTCAAGACGTGATCTGAGTTTAATGAATTTAAAGCAAAGTACGATAACGCACGCGACAAACAAAGCAAACCTCACGTGAGAAGATTCAATTCAGAGCTCTATTCATTTATTGTCAATCAGTTTCCGTTAAAGATGTCTGCATCGGGTGAAAACTAAAAAGTGAACAAAACATCTTTGGCTGTATGTTAGAGCTGAATGAAGGATAGAAAGTTTCCAAGCTTTGCCTGCTATGAGAGATAGTTTTACCGAAATTAGTCGCACTCGTAGCTTTATTCACATGTAACGAAAGCGGAAAATTTGCCCGCGAAAACATTTATCTATCGACCATGTCAAGCAAGTTTCAAATAACTGATCATGAATTATCATCTACCTAGAATTATATGACACTAGGCCTTTCAGTTGCCATACCAACTGAATCTTCTGAAACATTATGGTAACTTCATCTTTGTTTTTGTCGGAAATAGAAGGAGAGAGTTTCGCGCGCATTAAACGTGAGGATTGCACGCTAACAGGGCGAGTTAAAAAAGTCTTAGAAACTTTTATCAAAGAAATTTAGCATACAGAATAAAAAAAGGAAATGAAATAGTATATATAGGTTAGGTTTAAAGTACACCAGATATTTTCATGTCCTAGGCTATCATCATGACATAAAAATGAAAAAAACTAAAGTGTTCTCACCTAAAGATATCATTTTGATCACACTTAAAATAGCAATCGTATCGATTATCATATCCGTTAACGATACTTCCTGGTTTGCCCAAAGCACGTTCCCCCTGTGGGCAAAGTCTAGAAGAGATAGATCAGTAGTTCCTTCTTAACATACCAACTGTAGACAGGTTGTGAAAATGGGGAAGTTATTCACTAGAGGATAATTTCGTCTTAACAACTCAGAAAGTATTAGAGGTAACTATCTGAAAAATGCGTAACAGTCAACGATAACAATTGGCATTAAGATCTCGAGGGAGTGTGCTAATTGAGAATAAAACTTGCTTAACATGAAGAAGATAAAAGAGCGTATCTTGCTCGTTCAATTCTCGGTGCGCCAGAGGATATGTTTCTTACTTCAATTTAACATTCCAGAGAGTTTCAGTTTTTAACTCGTGAATTGCGCGCATGCACAAGAGCGAGTTGTAGATACGATGTGGGGAATGGCACTCGCTCACTCGCTCGCTCGCTCGATTGGTCGATTCCTGTAAACTTTTTTTCGATTTTAGGCTTTTGAGTGTATTTGATAGTTTTTGGCGAGCAATAAACAAACGAAATGGCGACCTTTGTTGCTATGGATAGTGGTGGGGTGACAAAGAAGCCAATGATAATCTTAAAATAATTTTTTTTTTCGTTTTAGTTTCAACAAGCGGCGCCAGCGACTGGCAGGCATGCAAGGATTCACACTGAAATAACAGAAAAACCTTCGTTTTTCATAAAATTGTAATTTACAATCCTTGAACTTGAAAACAATCCGAAGATTCATTGAAAATATCACTTACTGCGAAGCGCTCGGAGTTTACAGATGTTCAAAAGCTTTTTCTGTTACGGCGTGAGATCGAGGACAAAATCGATCATTACGTTTCGTATCGTGTGTTTTTCCTGTGAGAAACAACAGAAGATGCCGGCGACTAACGAAATTACAAGTCAACACGAAAATCAAATAACACCTAAACAAACAATTTTAGCTACCGATTTTCAGTGAATTTTAAAAGAACAATTTTCTTTTAAGTTTCAAGACAATTTGAAAATACATATTACGTACTAAAATGCGAAAGTTATACACCACAAAATTGATAAATAGGCCTGAAATGAAATTCTATCTTGTTATTGATTATACGTTGCCTAGCACGTGACTAAAATCTACCTAAGCGGAGATCCAAACTGACGGTGGCAGTCTTAGCTTAGTTATATCACTCTAAACTCGTTCCCGTTTGTCTCATTTGATAAAGACGGAAACGTTAATGTTTTCATTAAGAAAGTATTGCCTTGATTTTCTAATATTTACAATGATAGACAGAAAATTCACTTTTCACCCACATTTACTTTCAACCTTTTCTTTTGAACCAGAAACAGAAATGATATACGTTTGAAACACACGACATCATCCACCCTTGTCAAATGCAATAGCATGATCATTTCAATTGTAATGCCTTCTTATCCCGACGTTACTTTGTTTCTTTGCTACATTAGCGAACACTGAACTACTGCTCGTACTCTCGATATGACAATCAACCACAAAATTCCCTAAACCAGATAACATTAAACATAATCCAAAAAATCATTTGTCAATTCACGAGTTTGCTCACAGAGCACTTTGATTAACTAGGCGATGATAAAATCTCCCTTTAAATGCACATGCACATTAAGTTTCTCTTAAAAAGATCCTTTTAGCGGGCCATATTTTTTTTTATTTTATAATGCTCTACTAAACACCAACTTCAATTCGGAAAGACTGACATCTCTAGCCCCAGATCATGTCTTCAGGATTTTACGTGGGACTGCGTCTATTTCCTTATAAACCTCACAACTTGACACGACGTGTGTTTTTATCATTTTATTCACTTTTCGCAACCGAGAAAGCGGCAAACTGCTTATAAAAAATGATCGTATACAAAGTGATATTCACCACCTGTTTCCCGAAAGCTGCTACAATGCGTTGAGTTGATGAATACGGGGTGATAGTCGCGCCGGAGCGAAAGACCCTCGGCGCAGAGCGAAAAAAGGAGAGAGGCCTGGGTCAAGTTACGAATTGTTATCTCAGACGTAGGATCTCTTTACCTCCTGTGAAAGCTTTTTTTCAAAATCTGTTTTAAGTCTTTTCGATAGCCTTTACAGCAAATAAAACAAATGCAAGGGTTTATAGCACAATGTGAGTGAGCAAGAAAAAAAGCGGTATACGCGAAGTATTTAAAACCGCAAGACTTGATCATGGAGGTGTTCTGTGGAAAATAGGCCATGAAATAACTAATGGTGTAGGGAATTCGGCATAATGTAAACGTCATCACGATAGCAATGGACATCTTCAGCACTTTCCATTCCCTCTCTGTTCGATGTGTTAAGGCATTAGCTGATTGCTCGCCTGGAGTCATCTGGGACTTGAGTTTTAAATTAATTATAACGTAAAGTAAAATAGTAACAAAGAGAGGAATGAAGAAAATTAAAATAGAAACAGCACAGATATAGGTTTCAAAGGAAAAGGAATCCTCAAAAGTTTTCTTCCATTGTGGTTCACACTTTTTTTCTTCCGAATGTTCCATCAGCGAAAAGGCGAAGAGATATGGTAAATAAAGAGCCATTGAGATAGTCCAAGTAGCGATAATGGAGAGAGCGCAGAACTTTGAGCCGAGTGGGGAACAGAAGGGAAATACCACTGCTCTATATCGTTCCATTGCTATCAAAACCACGCTCAAAATTGACACAGCGTTGGAGGCATCTCCTAAGAGGGGAACCAGCTTACACAGTGTTTCTCCAAGACGACCGCTGACTGACCAGAAGTATTGTCCTCGGTATAGCTGCGTCAAGTTGTTTGGAAACAGGAAAATCGGATACAACAGATCGGATATGGCCATGTTGGCGATGAAAAATTTGATAGATTTTCTCAAGGTTTTCGAGCTGTAGACTGTGATCCCCATAAAGATATTGCCAGCCAGCGAAACAATCGATAACAGACAGTAAGCGAATGTTTCTCCGATTTTTTGCGTCGTAGGATTGATGCATTGCGGTGAGGTTATAGCTGAGTGTGTTCCACTCAGAGATGTGTTCAAATTCGCCGACATTTTTCCTGTACTGACTGTTAAGTACTTAGCATGACGCTCTCTCTTATAGTAAGCCGTTTACCAGACATGACCATACATTATAAATATACAAGCTGTCGTAAATTTTTAGTCGTGATCTGAATTTAATGCCTTAAGCTGCAAGTCACATCATGCATATGTAAAGCACGAATGTGGGTTTATTCTGAAACAAAAATTGCTTGTTTTAAGTTCGCATAGGAATATTTTTTCTGACGGAAAAAAAAGTTCATCTTTCGATTTAACAAATATTGGTGTCAATAAGCGTACTTTGCTAAGAATTCACAAGGCTATCTATTTTAAGGTCAGCTTATCAACTACATATCCATATTAACTTCTCCTTTTCATTAACTTCTGACTTCTTGAATGACAGAACATGTTTCTGTTGAAATGTGAAAGTACTTACAAACCATCGTGTATAAAAATACCCTTATTAAGTCAAAATATAACAATATATGTGAAGAAAAACAGTTAGTATGTTCACTAAGTGATCATAGCACAACAGGTGCTAAACTTCTTTGACTTATTTGTTCCTTTTCAGCTATCACATTACCTTTTATGTTTGAAACGCAAATTATGTCGCTTTGATGACAAATTCTACCTTATATTTGTAGGTTTAAAATCTATCTTTTTTTCGGCGAGAGAAAGAGTTACGATTATAATTTTCAAGCCACAGAACTGTAAACTCATGGTCACCTGATTTTAGTACAGTCGAACCTCGATTATCCGGACTCGGTGGGACTTGGGTAAATAGTCCGGATAATCGAGATTCTGGATAATCGAAAATATGAATATTAACTAGTAGTAATCGGAGATTAGGGAAGTGCGTTCGGCATTTCAAAGGGGAAATATTGTTTTTCATCCTTTGCGCAACGTCATTCAAAATGGCGCTGAAAAGATGAACGGCCGGCCGATCGAACGAAAAAACACGGGTCAGCTTTCGCTGGCGTGCACAGGACACCTACGCGATCACAGGTAGCCCAGGAGATTAGGAAGCGTTCTTCCTTCGTCGAACGCAATGAGACAATGTAAACAAAAGAAATAAAGATAACACATTTTTAATTCTAAAAGTTTGCTTCCCTATTCTTGCGTATATCAGAAATCTGTTGCTTGCTGCTACCAAATTCAAGCGCTAAATTTGTTCCTTTTTCTCCTTTATCTAAACGTGAAATAAATATTTGTTTATCTTTTATCGAGAGTACAGATCGCTTTCGCTTCGTAGACATGTTGTCGTTTAGAGTTATGATCGTCTCATGTGTTTACATAACCCACGCTCATCGAACTGATCAAGCATGACATTCCCTAAGCAACAAAACAATACTGAACCAATCAAAATTCATAAAGGGGTAAGTTTCTAAAGAAACTGTGATGCTGCGTCGGTGGGAGAGTATAGTAGGTAATTTAGTGTTAACAACTGGGTTGAAAACGTAAATTAGCCACCGTAGAGGGTAAAAAAGCTGACGTTTCGAGCGTTAGCCCTTCGTCAATCGCTCTGACGAAGGGCTAACGCTCGAAACGTCAGCTTTTTTACCCTCTACGGTGGCTAATTTACGTTTTCAACCCAGTTGTCAACACTAAATTACCTACAATCAAAATTCAGCTGAATACATTAGAATGCTTCTTGTCTCTTTTTGTCTCCGAGCGCTCGATCTTTCGAAAGCGAAGCGTGTAATGCGCCGTTTTAAACGCAATTTTCCTGACTTTAAACATAATTTCTAAATTTTTTTACCTCCTAAAGTTTTTAACATCTAAGGTCATTAATATTCATGAAAAAAACGGGACCAGAGAAAAAGTCCGGATAATCGAAAAGTCCGGATAATCGATGTCCGGATAATCGAGGTTCGACTGTACATCATATAGGAGGGTCTTTACAGGCAGACATGCCAGCCTTAGACGCTATCGGAAAATGTCAAAAACACTCCTCAAAGGAACCGCATTGTCGATTCTTTGGCGGTTTCCAAAGCCTTTTTCGACCCCTAAAAGGTAAGAGCCCTGAAAAATTGGCTGTCACTGAATAATAATTGAAATGTCTCTTTCGAACAGCTTGTCTTTCGTTAGCGCAACCATTTCACTTGGATCTCCTGCAATTTCTCAAGATTTAAAATACTCTATGTTGTTGAAAATTATCTGTATAACCCATGCCAGTTGGTACTTTAACTCGCAGTCACTGTTTGGGAATTCGTGATACGACCCCCTCTCCCCTACCCAGTTTCTATTTTATTGTATTTTTTTTTGGGGGGGGGGGCGGGTGGGTGGGAAGGAACGTTGCCAATTACTGCGAAGAAGACTTCCGTTGGCGGTTATTTTAATTTAGTACCCTATGTCATAAATCTTTTTCTGAAATTATCGTGTCTGCAATCGGTTCACATAAAGGATGCGGCTTCTTACGCTTGCGAACGGGAGAAGTGGACTCGATTCATTCGGATCCTTAGGAAAGATTTCGTCCCCTCTAAGTAGTCACCGATATGCTGAGCGCATTTCGACGAAATCTTCAACTTAATGACGAAAGTGAAAGTTTTAGTGCAGTAAAACTTATTGAGAAGAAAAGGACTTAAAATAATTCAGACTTCGACTGGGATTCATTTCCTCTTCGTTAGCTGATTATACTTAAAACTTCTGTCCCTGCAATAAATCTGACTGCAGTTTGGTTACTCGAGTTTCTAAACAAAGAGGTGGCTGATCGCTTAATGGGCGAAGGTTTGATGCGTTATTCTGTACATGAAAACTTTGGAAGACGATTTTATACTGAATTGCTTGTTTGCTGTTAAAGTGGCATAAATAATACCTCATCACAGGCCTTTCATCTGCTTCAGCACGAAGAAAGTGATCTTATTACAAGCAGCTTAAGCTATACTGATAAAAAGGGGGTCAGTAGATGAAGAGCCCCTGCTCCCGCCCCACCCCACCCTTTGGATGCAATCTGGATTTTTCGCTGTGACGTTTTCTGTAAGGTTTAGGCTGTTTAAAATTCCTATGTATGAGCCGGAGTGAGAATTAAGCTAGATAAAAGATAAATGTTGTAGTGTGTTTTCCTTCTTGTAAAATAGAGAGGAGGGCGCCAAAAGAAGTGGAACAAGCACCGAAATTTATAACTATTGGAAAAAAAAAACATGAAATCAGCACAGAATAGTTTTTACAGGGCTTCAACCGCTTTTTTTTTAATTAAGGTGATATCGTGGTAGTTGATAGAGTAAAAAAAGAAGAAGAAGTTTCTTCAAGTTGAGCTTAGTTTAGATACTGTATCGAGTCTCTCTAGACATTTCTACTGAATTACATTATCGTGTAAGAGCTCCCCTGCCAACTATATGTTTTACTTTTTAGCAGCTTCTAACGACTCTGTCAGTTTGAAATAGAAATCTGTTCTCTCCTGCACATGAAGCTTGGGTTGACCATTCTCCTCAAATTTTAGTACCCGTGGTTTGTCACTCAGGTATGACTTCAGAAAAAACTCCGGGGCTCGTTCAAACCGAGGCATCTTGTAAAACAGAACCTCTGGGTGAGCCTTGTTGACATCTAGCAAGTTAATGAACTGACTTGGAGGCGGGTCAATCTCCTGCAGTCGAATATAAACACAGAAAAAAAACTTTAAAAATGTATCAAATAAGCTTCTTCGTGAATGTAGGGCAAAGTGGATTATTTCTCTCGCAACCTGAGATCGCGAAAGTTGCCTACCTTCATAACCACAGTGTTTTGTTCTTTATCTATCGCCATAATTTTCCCAGTGCTTGCGTGCTCCAAGATGATAACATGAAAGGCGACATCCTTCATTGGATCATAATCAAGGATGTCATGGACTTTGAAATAAGCTATCAAAAAAAATTACAATTATGACAAAGAGAGATTCATAAGCACAATTATACCATTTTAACATATTAAAGCAACAGAACGCGTAATGTGCGACGGTATTACACTAGAGAATACGGAAGTATAGCTGAGAAATGGATGGCTGCACGAACGATCTAAACTTTGATATTTTTTCCTCCTTAAATTGGATTTGACTTTATAGAAAATGAACTTCGAAGCGCATCCGATTCTTTTGATGGCCATTTTTACTAACCTTTGTCATCGGGAACGTCCACACCTGAAAGCACTTTATCGTCGTTGACATATATATAGTGATCGCCGGAGGGGACCTTCAATAACTTAAACTTTTGGGTGTGCGTTTTCCATCGTCGCCTTTGAGTTGGATCCGTCGGAGGCTTCGGAGGAGGGGGAGTCTCCTAACAATTAAATTGTAACCTTAATCAAGACTTTTGCGTGGTACGTAGAGTCAGGCGGGAAGCAAACACACACGTTAAGGCCGGCGAGTGGAAGTTCAAACCTCGAGGAGACTATACTCTTTCGAGCGGCTTATTTCCGCGGTAATATTTTTCGTGGGTCTTTAAGTGCGCGATTGTTTTTATCACCGGTAAATATTGTGAAATCTAAGTACCACGAAAACCGGTAACATTAAGACTAAGTTCAGACTAGATAAAGTTAATCTTTGAGGGAACAATTTATAATGATCACAGCATTTTGAACTTTAGAATGGAATTGATCATGACGAGATTGAAACGTTTTGGGTAATTAAGATTTCCTTTTACCACAAGGTATATGCTTATTTTCATGATTCGGTTACACGAGCGGCATTTCTGGAGCTAAATTATGTCCCTTGCAACGGAATACAGTACTGTACTGGGAATTTTTAACTGTAAAAAGAGCCGTGTTTACGGTTTCACGGTTTCCGTTTTTGCTCACTACTTGCGCGCTTTTCGTATTAGAAACTCTTCAAGAATGAAATTGGACCAAATTGATGGAAAAGTTTAAAACATCGTACAAGCTTTTAACAAATAAGCTTTTGTCCTCAGCCAAGTTAATACAATAGCAGATATAAATGACATTTTAGGGGAATTCTAGCCTTATATAATTTATCCCCTTGTCGTCAAGTTATATCTTCAACTCACTCTATACGTCCACAACCTTTCGGTTTTTAACGATCGAGACTAACATTATAAAAGGACTCTATTGGGCTTCAGTTCTCCGCTGAATTCTCAGACAGATGTATAAACTAAGCGTGGTGCTACCTTTCGGTTTCAAATCAAAGCCTTGACGATTTCGACTCTGTGTTTACGTCATGAAAAACAAAAAAATCTACAGCGCTAATGAATCTTAGAAAACAAGTATGTTCACTGATAAACATCGATGGCCTGATTTCAATTTTATTTGGCTTTGAAGCTGCGTGAAATTTGGGAATTCAGAAAATAAATACAAACACTCTTTCTTTTTCGTTGTATTCCAGTCTCCTAAATCGATCATGATCCTATCCATGAATAATTTAAAACAAGACTGAAATTTGAGAGGATCGATTATTCAAGCCTTAAGCTATTTTATCGGTAACTAATGAATTATTCTGAGTTTAATCGACGATTCTTAGAACGCGAAGACGCGATAAAGGTTGTAAATTCTACTCAAAATGTTAGATGCCGTAAACATGTTGGTAATTCGAATTTCGCTCTAGCTTATAAATACAATCGGGAATGAATCTTTTGACATAAACACGCTCCGTACCTCTGTCAAGCAATCCAAAGATCTGTCCTCAATCGGCATCGCAGTGAGTGATCAATTTGCAACAAATGTGTACCTCTCGTAGTCCTCCCAAAGACCGCTGCACGATAAATTGATGTCAAAGGCAAAATGACTCTTTTTGTACTCACCATCAAAAAGCGAAAATAAGGCATTTGATAAAAACAGTTCGTATGACCGGAAGACCGAGCGAAAACAAAATGTTTACATCATTGTTATTTTAGTACAGGAGACAACTTTTTATTTTTCACTCCTTTCACCGTCGAGAATGACCAATGAGTGGTTAATCCTGGAGAATTTGAAATATCAATTCATGGTTATTAAGCTAACGAGAAGGACAATTATTTAAGAGAGGAAAGTTAAAAAAAAAGCTTTTGGGTCATCCTGAAGAAATAAACCCTCTGTCAAATTCAAAACTTAGCAAAAGAAATAAAAAAAATTACCACGTGGATATTAGTGTTTATTAAAGTCGCTTTCTAATTTTGTTTTCTTACAGTTCTTGTTGACGTGTTCCTTGTTTTAGCACAATCATAATCTAAACGTTTCGTTTTCAAATACACCCGAGCCAAATAAAATGACAAAATTTACACATTGATAATTCAAAACTGATGATAATTTGTCACCATTCAATCACTATCTCACCTTTTGCTATTCAAGATTTTTGTTTCTTACGGCCTAGGTCGCACAACAGCCCAAACCAAAAATTAGGCAGCTGGAATTGAAATCTGATCAGAGAAACTGCGAAAAATATACGCGCAGTGAGACCGAAAAAGGGCGATTGCGTAAGACAAGGCACTGGGGCTAAATTCGATTTGTAACCGTTGCATGAAATAGTTGAAAGTAAATTTGAAATTGCGCGAAAAGGGATGAATGTTGTGATAGAACTATATGTTGCAATTTGCGCGCCAACAACAGCGGTCTGATGATTATGACAATGAAGGTGATGGTCGAAAAGGTTTATAGCCAAGGGAGCTTGTCAACGTGCGAGGATTATGACCGGAATGAAAAAAAAGGTTTTGAATCGAGCTAAAGCACTGTTGATCAAAAGACGTTTCTCATTTACTGTTTTTTAATTAAGCTTTAAAACGTCAGATAAAATTGAAGACATTTCACGTTACTGGAATGAAACAAAACAAAAGTCTTATGTCTCGGGGGGGGGGGGTGGGGAAGGAAGGTTGCAGCTAATAATCGGATCTATCTCCTGTTTATGAGTGGACCTGTAACTGAGGGGGCTTAAAGAGGGGGGGGGGAGGGGCAGGAGTTTACGCGGGTGAAGTTTACGGGAGGGGCAGGAGTTTACGGTATAGCATTAGTCAGACTATTGTTCGTGTACATGGAAATATCGGCAGAGGAGTTACTTGTGGCAGTCTTAATCAACCAGTTATATCAAGCTTGTTGCTGTAGTCGAGCGCAAATTTGAGCCATCCATTTTTTTCGTGGAGAAGAGATCCTATCACAGACAGCTTAAGCTCTGTAAAAAAGATTGGGTGGAAACCTCATTCCTTCTCCCCCCCACCCCCACCTCACCCACCTCCTCCAGTCCTTTCAACAAATAAGTTGAGTTAAGTTCAGGCAAAAATGAACAAATTTTCATGGTGCGTCAGCCTTTTTAAAAAAACAATAACAAAAACAGCATTGACAGGTTAGGATCAAACCGGTTTCCAGATAAAGAATCACACTATCCAAGTTTTTTTTAAATAAAATTTATTCGCCAGGTATCCAACATGCGTTTCCTGGATGAAAATTTTGTTACTAGGTGCTATTACTTGTCGCAAGGGACGTTTCTGATTTAAAATAAATTTTAAAAAAGTCGTGTTAAAAGTTGAGAAAAGTTGACAGCGCCAATGTGGGGCAATCAGTATATCTTGAAGAGACTTTCTGGATGATCTGGCTGTGCAACCATAGTCTTCTTTAGCTCGCCATTTTCGTCAAATCCAACGATTCGCTGTTTATCATCCAGAAGTGACTGCAAGTAAAACTTACCATAACCGTCTTTCCCCCATCTCTTGTGAAACAGAATTTTGTAAGGAGCCACTTCTACGCTCTTCTTCATGAGCTTATCCAGAGGCTCTGAAGGATCCTATCAGAATAGACAAAAATTAGGCCAAAATCAAAGCTGTAACTCAATCTGTATTGTATCATGCATATAAGCGATAGATCCAGATAATGAATTGAAATTGAGCGTAAATGTTAACTCTCCGGGCAACTAGACGATTGGCACGCACAGGCAAAACAGATGATAATTATGATATGTAAGTTTTAGCCTCCTTATTCATTTAAAGAGTTGAAATTGTAGGGAAGCTTACGGTTATTCGTCGTACTTACGGTGAATCATAATCGTTTGTCTCATAATTAAGTCATTCGATAAGCGACTGGACAGGCGTCACCTTATGCATCGCCTGAAGAAGACTTGCATTATACCGTCAAAACACCGCGATCCACATCGGAATGGACTTCATCGATAGACAAACGAATTTATTTCACCACAAAGTTTAAAAGTTCTTTGATCAATGACCAAAGGTGATTAAATTTCTAGCCGACTGAAATCGTTTCAGTCACGCACCTCTAGAGTGACAGTGTCATTCTCTTTGTCAACGGCCATAACTTTGCGAGATTTTGCGTGCTCCAAAATAACAACTGTTCTACCATCGGCATCCGGGGTTTGGTACATCTTAAAATTAGCTATAAAAAGAGCATAATGAGCCGTCATAGTAAATGAAATATTAAATGCCCTTAAGAGAAAATCAACAACTGATATTCTCTTCTTGCCCTTCATGATTCAAACATTAGCTGGCGATTCACAAAATATTGCTACAGTGCGACTTTAATTCACTCGAAAAAGTTGAAGACCCAGGATTACACTTTCGTTAGCCGCTATGAATAATGTGGATAAACCTAGTATTAATGATAATATTAAAAATGATGATAATGGTAATAATAATGATTGTGATAACAATAACAATACTTATGCTCCATTAAATATTTTTGCTAGTGCGCGAATTGTATAAACGAATCCCATGACCGAATATCCCTCCCCCCCAACGTGATATTCTCCGATTTTCAAACCTTTCGTCCACCACGATAAGTCTTCGTTTAAAATTTGATTCAAGATCTGAGAGAGCGTTTTGTGGTTGTTACATAAGGAGGGGTATATTTTTTGTTCATTAAGTCGTACCAGTGAACAGTCAACAGCTCCGCTCTCGGAAAACTGTTCGCATCTTGGAACAGGTACTGTCCGTGGACAAATATCCGTGCATATTTTTGCCCCAAATAGAGGATGTTGTTATACGAACTACAGATGACACAATAATGATAACATGAATGACACCAAAAAAATTCAGATAATGATGATGATAACAGCAATAGTAATAATGGTAATAATATACCGTTTCATTGACTAACAACAAATTGCTTCCAAAAGATACTTAAAGGAGACTTAAAACATGCCTACCTTTGTTTAACCACGCTTATAAATTCTTACGCGAATATTCTCGCAAACCGAAGGATAAAGGATGATATCTTTGACGAGCAATCTTCCTAACACCATATTATTTTTTTTCTCACCGTTGTCAGTGTCGCCTCCATTTGCTTTCAACGAATTGCCATCGAAATGCAAGAAGGGGCCTAGTTCTTTGCCAGTGTCTCTCTGATAATGAAGCTTACATATGACTCCCGGACCCCATAGGGGAGTACCTCCACCTATGACTGTATATGAACCAACAAAGGACATTGCGATGAGTGATCTCTTCGCAACAAAAGTGTACTTCTAGGAAATCTCTGAAAAGTTTCTTCCCGACGAAGCTATATCTATGACTGTAACATCTGTTTTATATACGGTATACCCGCCCTCTAAAAGCGAAATAACGTGCGTTTATTTACAACGCTTTTTAATGTTAGAGCATGCACCTCACGAAAACGAAAACTTGTCATCATCGCTAATTTACCACAAGTCACGTGGTGTAAATTTACGATGATAGCAGGATCAGAATTGCTTTCCACTGAGTTTTGTTTTCGGACCCGTATTCCTGCCTAAAGTATTTCCTGTTTATAGGCAAGTCATCGTCCTGAAGTTTCGTTTTAAAGTTCCGAGGGGAATGCAAAAAAATTTCCACTGACGAGGCGAGAGGAAGGCGAGCGCGAGCATCGAAACCCGATTTGTGTTTCTTGTACTATGAAATTATATCGAGTGGAATTTTGCTTACCGTTTACTAATTACATGTATTGCTGACACGTTCCTTGTTGAGGTTTCGTTTTCAAATCCACCAAAGCCAGAAAAATAAAATTTAATAAATTACGAATCTTAAACGAATGATTACATTCTTTCATTGCAAAGTTTTCGATATATCGCGCGTTCTGACCAGCTGAAACATCGCGTTTCATGAGAGTACAGATTCAATAAGTAACGGAGTCACTCCATCGACCAATTTGCACAATGACTGACCGATAAGTTAACGCTAAGCTTACTGTTGTAGTCAAACACGCACATACGCACATATACATCCATTGATTTGTTTTGTGAAGAGATCCTATCAAAGGCGGCCCAAGCTCTTTAAGAATGATCGAGCCCCCCTCTCCTACTTTCTCCAGTCCTTTCAACTGAAATAAGGTATTTTTCAAGCGAAAATTTACCTAAAAATCATATTTTTTAAATGAGGCTTCTTCTTTTTCAAATGCAACTTGCTATTTCAAAAATAACAAAGCATTCCACTTCACAAATTAGTCTCTATAAAGGCAAACTACTCAAGGTTCTTTATAACGGTTTACTCGCTCATTATCCAATATGCGTTTCTGCATTGTTTCATGGATAGAAAGTTCGTAATTAGATTTAATTACATGTAGACAGGAACGTTATTAGTTTAAAATTATTTGAACATAAAATTCGTTTTAAAAGTTGTCGACAAAAGTTGGTAGCGCTCTGCTAAGACGACCAGTGCATTGTAAAGAGGCTTTCTGTACTATGCGGCTGTTTACAAGAAGTCTCCGTCTGGTTGCCTTGAATGACAAATTCAATAATTTTATCGTTATTGTATGACTTCAAGTAAAACTGCGAACTACCTTCTTCTCGCGCTATCTGGTAGAGCAGAATTTCCTTATAAGAATCTCTGACAGCTTTCAACGTTCTGAAATCTTTTAAAGCTGAGTCTGAAGGATTAGCCAATCAGAGTAGACAAAGAGCGACAAAGCCGTGAGAGGCTCAAGACATAAAATTATAATGAAGGGCTTCAGTAATACACTGGCTGGCCCCTTTAATGAAAAATGATAAACAGATTAAATAAAGTTAATAATAAACAGATCAACGATTAAAAGTAACCAAAAAATCCCAAACAGTTGGAAAGGACACAACCAAACTAAGTTCAAAATCGAGCAAAAAAATGACTCTTTGAAAGTATGAAAAGTAAGGACGTGACACGGCGGCGAGTCAACTTCGTGTTCTGGTGAAATTTGCTTTCTAATTTTGTTTTCTTACAGTTCTTGTTGACGTGTTCCTTGTTTTAGCACAATCATAATCTAAACGTTTCGTTTTCAAATACACCCGAGCCAAATAAAATGACAAAATTTACACATTGATAATTCAAAATTGATGATAATTTGTCGCCATTCAATCACTATCTCACCTTTTGCTATTCAAGATTTTTGTTTCTTACGGCCTAGGTCGTACAACAGCCCAAACCAAAAACTAGGCAGCTGGAATTGAAATCTGATCAGAGAAACTGTTAAAAATATACGCGCAGTGAGACTGAAAAAGGGCGATTGCGTAAGACAAGGCACTGGGGCTAAATTCGATTTGTAACCATTGCATGAAATAGTTGAAAGTAAATTTGAAATTGCGCGAAAAGGGATAAATGTTGTGATAGAACTATATGTTGCAATTTGCGCGCCAACAACAGCGGTCTGATGAATATGACGATAAAGGAGGTGATGGTCGAAAAGGTTTATAGCCGAGAGAGCTTGTAAACAAGCGAGGTAAAGTTTACGGGGGGTTTACTGAGGGGCAGGAGTTTACGGTATAGCATTAGTCAGACTAATTTTAGTGTACATGGAAATATCGGCAGAGGAGTTTCTTGCGGCAATCTTAATCAACCAGTTATATCAAGCTTGTTGCTGTAGTCGAGCGCAAATTTGAGCCATCCATTTTTTTCGTGGAGAAGAGATCCTATCACAGACAGCTTAAGCTCTATAAAAAAAAAATTGGATGGAAACTTTACCCCCTCCCCCCCCACCCCCATCTCACCCACTTCCTCCAGTCCTTTCAATCACTAAGTTAAGTTAGGTTCAGGCAAAAATGAAAAAATTTTCATGGTGCGTCAATCTTTTAAAAAAAAAAACAAAAACAAAAACAGCATTGACAGGTTAGGATCAAACCAGTTTTCAGATAAAGAATCGCACTATCCAAGGTTTTTTTTAAGATAAAATTTTATTCACCAATCATCCAGCATGCGTTTCCTGGATAACAATTTTGTTACTAGGTGTTATTACTTGTCGCAAGGGACGTTTCTGATTCAAAATAAATTTAACATAAAAGTCGTGTTAAAGTTGAGAAAAGTTGACAGCGCCAATCAGTGCTCTTTCTTGCAGAGATCTACACTACACTCTCTTTCTTGAAGAGACTTTCTGGCCCTGCAACAGTAGTCGTCTTTAGCTCGCCATTTTCGTTAAATCCAACGATTTTATCATTCTTAAGTGACTTCAAGTAAAAATAGCCAGTACCGCCTTTCTCCCATATCTGGTAAAACAGAATTTCCGGATGGGACTTGTCTATGCCCTTCTCAATGAGCTGAGATACCTTCACTGGAGGATCCTATCAGAATAGACAAAAATTAGGCCAAAATCAAAGCTGTACCTCAATCTGTATTGTATCATGCATAAACGAAAGATCCAGATCATGAATTGAAATTAAGTGGAAATGTTAGCTCTCCGGGCAATTAGACGATTGGCACGCACAGGCAAAACAGATGATAATTATGATATGTAAGTTTTAGCCTCCTTATTCATTTAAAGAGTTGAAATTGTAGGGAAGCTTACGGTTATTCGTCGTACTTGCGATGAATCATAATCGTTTGTCTCATAATTAAGTCATTTGATCAGCGACTGGACAGGCGTTACTTTCCGCATCGCCTGAAGAAGACTTGCATTATACCGTCAAAACACCGCAATCCACATCGGAATGGACTTCATCGAAAGACAAACGAATTTCTTTCACTACAAAGTTTAAAAGTTCTTTGATCAATGACCAAAGATGATTAAATTTCTAGCCGACTGAAATCGTTTCAGTCACGCACCTCTAGAGTGACAGTGTCATTCTCTTTGTCAACGGCCATAACAGTGTCATCTTTTGTGTTAATGGTCACAACTCTCTGAGATTTCATGTGCTCCAAAATAACAGCTGTTCCACCATCGGAATCCGAGGCGTAGTGGATCTTAAAAATACCTATAAAAAGAGGATAAAGAGCCTTCAGAGTAAATGAAATATTAAATGCCCTCAAGAGAAAATCAACAACTGATATTCTCTTGTTGCCCTTCATGATTCAAACATTAGCTGGCGATTCACAAAATATTGCTACAGTGCGGGTTCTTTCGGAAAGAATTTCGTCAAGTTTAAAAACAATAAATATGTTATTTACCGGCTAAGGGTCGGTCCGTATGGTGAAAAACTGTGACCGAGGTCTTAAAAATGCTGCCCTCGGCCTGCGGCCTCGGGCAGTATTTTCAAAACCTCGGTCACAGTTTTTCACCATACGGACCTCCCAGCCGGCAAATAACATATATATACGAACTACTGATGACACAATAATGATAACATGAATGACACCAAAAAAATTCAGATAATTATGATAATAACAGCAATAGTAATAATGGTAATAATATACCGTTTCATTGACTAACAACAAATTGCTTCCAAAGGATATCAACCGGGACTTAAAACATGCCTACCTTTGTTTAACCACGCTTATAAATTCTTACGCGAATATTCTCGCAAACCGAAGGATAAAGGATGATATCTTTGACGAGCAATCTTCCTAACACCATATTATTTTTTTTTCTCACCTTTTTTAGGGTCGGGTCCATTTGCTTTCAACGAATTGCCATCGAAATGCATATAGTGACTTTTTTCTTCGCCCTCTTTTTTCTTACGAAGAAGGTGAATGCCTGCTTCAGACCCCCAAGCGGAATCACTTCCATCTATAACTGTACACGAACCAGCAGTGGTCATTGTGATGAGTGATCTCTTCGCAACAAAAGTGTACTTCTGGAAAATCTCTGAAAAGTTTCTTCCCGACGAAGCTATATCTATGACTGTAACATCTGTTTTATATACAGTATACCCGCCCTCTAAAAGTGAAATAACGTGCGTTTATTTACAACGCTTTTTAATGTTAGAGCATGCACCTCACGAAAACGAAAACTTGTCATCATCGCTAATTTACCACAAGTTACGATGATAGCAGGATCAGAATTGCTTTCCACTGAGTTTTGTTTTCGGACCCGTATTCTTGCTTAAAGTATTTCCTGTTTACAAGCAACTTATCGTCCTGAAGTCTCGTTTTCAAGTTCCGAGGGGGAAGCAAAAATTTCCACTGAAGAGGCGAGAGGAAGGCGAGCGCGAGCATCGAAACCCGATTTGTGTTTCTTGTACTGTGAAATTATATCGAGTGGAATTTTACTTACCGTTTACTTATTACATGTATTGCTGACGTGTTCCTTGTTGAGGTTTCGTTTTCAAATCCACCCGAGCCAGAAAAATAAACTTTAACAAATTAAGAATCTTAAACGAATGATAACACTCTTTCATTGCAAAGTTTTCGATATATCGCGCGTTCTGATCAGCTGAAACATCGCGTTTTATTTGCTCAATGACTGACCAATAAGTTAACGCTTCTCTCGCTTTTTTTGACACACCCACTACATGACCTGAAAATCGAATGTGATCACGAGCTTTTCGCTTCAGTTTATACAAAACTGAGGTCCTCAATGAGGTGATGTCAATGAGGTGATGCCTTTTACAGACCATAAATTGAAGATCATCACTGGTATGGAGCAGGACTCTTATCTGTAAGGGGTGTATAGTAAAATGTATTTCTGGTATACAGCGGTGGGGACTGTTATCTGGGGCAGGGGAAGGGGTGGGCAGCGGAATACAATCAGATGTATTTCCGGTATACAGATAGTGGGAACTCTTTTCTGGGAGGAGGGGGCGGAAAATAATCAGATGTTTTCCTGTTTACGGATGGTTGGGAACCTTACCTGGGAGGGGTTTATGATATAGCATAAGTCAAAACCATAGCAGAATTCTCTGATATGGTAGGTTAGTTAAAACAGGACAGTGCTGGCGGCAGGAATGTAATTGGAGATGATATGATAATTTGCGTGCATGAAATTATGAGCGGAGGATTTGCTTGAAGCAGTGTTACTTCAAAGATCATACTAAGCTTTCTGTTGTCAAACACGCACGCAATGATCCATTGATTTGTTTTGTGAAGAGATCCTATCAAAGGCAGTCCAAGCTCTGTAAGAATGATCGAGCACCCTTTCCTACTTTCTCCTGTCCTTTCAACCGAAGTAAGGTATTTTTCAAGCAAAAATTTACCTAAAATTCATATTTTTTGAATGAGGCTTCTTCTTTTTTAAATGCAACTTGCTATTTCAAAAATAACAAAGCATTTCACTTCAGCAATTAGTCTCTATAAAGGCAAACTACTCAAGGTTCTTTATAACGGTTTACTCGCTCATTATCCAATCGTTTCTGCATTGTTTCATGGATAGAAAGTTCGTAAGTAGATTTCATTACATGTAGACATGGACGTTATTAATTTAAAATTATTTGAACATAAAATTCGTTTTAAAAGTTGAAAAAAGTTGGTAGCGCTCTGCTAAGGTGACCAGTGCGTCGCGAAGAGGCTTTCTGTACTATGCAGCTCTATTAGAAGTCTCCGTCTGGTTGCCTTGAATGACAAATTCAATAATTTTATCGTTATTGTATGACTTCAAGTAAAACTGCGAACTACCTTCTTCTTGCGCTATCTGGTAGAGCAGAATTTCCTTATAAGAACCTCTGACAGCTTTCAACGTTCTGAAATCTTTTAAAGCTGAGTCTGAAGGATTAGCCAATCAGAGTAGACAAAGAGTGACAAAGCTGTGAGAGGCTTGGGACATAAAGTTATAATGAAGGGCTTCAGTAATACACTGGCTGGCCCCTTTAATGAAAAATGATAAATAGATTAAATAAAGTTTATCATAAACGGATAAACAGATAAACGATTAAAAGTAACCAAAAAATCTCAAACAGTTGGAAAGGACACAACCCAACTAAGTTCAAAATCGAGCAAAAAAATAACTCTTTGAAAATATGAAAAGTAAGGACGTAACACGGCGGCGAGACAGCTTCGTGTTCTAGTGAAATTCGCTTTCTAATTTTGTTTTCTTACAGGTCTTGTTAACGTGTTCCTTGTTTTAGTACAAGCATAATTAAAGGTTTCGTTTTCAAATACACCCGAGCCAAATAAAATAACAAAATTCGCGCATTGATAATTCAAAACTGATGATAATTTGTCACCATTCAATCATTATCTCACCTTTTTCTATTCAAGATTTTTGTCTCTTACGGCCTAAGTCGTACAACAGCCCAAACCAAAAGTTAGGCAGCTGGAATTGAAATCTGATCAGAGAAACTGCGAAAAATACACGCGCAGTGAGACTGAAAAAGGGCGATTGCGTAAGACAAGGCACTGGGGATAAATTCGATTTGTAACCATTGCATAAAATAGTTGAAAGTAAATTTGAAATTGCACGAAAAGGGATGGATGTTGTGAGTGAACTATATGTTGCAATTTGTGCGCCAACAACAGCGGTCTGATGATTATGACAATGGAGGTAATGGTCGAAAAGGTTTATAGCCAAGGGAACTTGTAAACGTGCGGGGTTTATGACCGGGATGAAAAAAATAAGTTTTGAATCGAGCTAAGGCACTGTTGATCAAAAGACGTTTCTCATTTACTGTTTTTTTAAACTAAGCTTTAAAACGTCAGATAAAATTGAATTCATTTCAATATTGGGAGCAAAGTTAAAGTTAAAAAATGAACGTTACTGGAATGAAACAAAACAAAGTTCAGAAATTTCTCGGCTTGAAGATCATCTTATATCTTGGGGGGGAAGGTGGGGGAGGAAGGGTGCGGCTAATAATCGGATCTATCTCCTGTCACAGATGAGTGGACCTGTACCTGAGGGGGCTTAAGGGGGGGGGGGGGGGGGGGCGGCAAGAGTTACGCGGGTGAAGTTTTTATATAAAATTTATTCGCCAATTATCCAACATGCGTTTCCTGGATAACAATTTTGTTACAAGGTGTTATTACTTGTCGCAAGGGACGTTTCTGATTTAAAATAAATTTAACATGAAAGTTGTGTTGAAAGTTGAGAAAAGTTGACAGCACCTGACTGGAAATATTAACTCAGCGTTTCTCGAAGAGACTTGCTAATTGACGTGGCGTTACGTCAGTAGTATTCATTGGCTTGCCCTTTTCGTCAAATCCAACAATTCGCTGTGCACCATCCAGAAGTGACTTAAAGTAAAACTCATCACTCCCTCTTGCCTTCGGTATCTTGTGAAACAGAATTTCCGGATGGGACTTGTCTATGCTCCCGTTCTTATCAATGATCTGACGTAGATCCACTGGAGGATTCTATCAGAATAGACAAAAATTAGGCCAAAATCAAAGCTGTAACTCAATCTGTATTGTATCATGCATAAGCGATAGATCCAGATCATGAATTGATATTGAGTGTAAATGTTAACTCTCCGGGCAATTGGACGATTGGCACGCACAGGAAAAACATGATGATAATTATGATATGTAAGTTTTAGCCTCCTTATTCATTTAAAGAGTTGAAATTGTAGGGAAGCTTACGGTTATTCGTCGTACTTGCGGTGAATCTTAATCATTTGTCTCATAATTAAGTCATTTGGTAAGCTACTGGACAGGCGTCACCTTATCCATCGCCTTAAGAGGTCTTGCAGTATACCGTCAAAACACCCCGATCCACATCGGAATGGACTTCATCGAGAGTCAAACGAATTTATTTCACCACAAAGTTTAAAAGTTCTTTGATCAGTGACCAAAGATGATTAAATTTCTAGCCGACTAAAATGGTTTCAGTCACGCACCTCTAGAGTGACTTTGTCATCCTCTGTGTTAATGGCCATAACTTTGTGAGATTCTTCGTGCTCCAGAATAACAATAGTTACATCCTCGTTGTCTACACGATCCGTGGCTTCGTGGAATATAAAACGAGCTATAAAGAAAAAAAAAAGTGTGAAGAGCCTTCATAGTAAATGAAATATTAAATGCCCTCAAGAGAAAATCAACAACTGATATTCTCTTCTTGCCCTTCATGATTCAAACATTAGTTGGCGATTCACAAAATATTGCTACAGTGTGGCTTTAATTCACTCAAAAAAGTTGAAGACCCAGGATTACACTTTCGTTAGCCGCTATGAATAATGTGGATTAACCTAGTATTAATGATAGTATTAAAAATGATGATATGGTAATAATAATAATGATTGTGATAACAATAACAATACTTATGCTCCATTAAATATTTTTGCTCGTGCGCGAATGGTCTAAACGAATCCCATGACTGAATATCTCCCACCCACGTGATATTCTCCAATTTTCAAACCTTTCGTCCACCACGATAAGTCTTCGTTTCAAATTTGATTCAAGATCTGAGAGAGCGTTTTGTGGTTGTTACATAAGGAGGGATATATTTTTTTGTTCATTAAGTCGTACCAGCGAATAGTCAACAGCTTCGCTCTCGGAAAACTGTTCGCATCTTGGAACAGGTAATGTCCGTGGACAAATATCCGTGCATATTTTTGCCCCAAATAGAGGTTGTTGTTATACGAACTACTGATAACACAATAATGATAACATGAATGACACCAAAAAAATTTAGATAATGATGATGATAACAGCAATGGTAATAATGGTAATAATATACCGTTTCGTTGATTAACAATAAATTGCTTCCAAAGGATATCAACCGGGACTTAAAACATACCTACCCTTGTTTAACTACGCTTATAAATTCTTACGCGAATATTCTCGAAAACCGAAGGATAAAGTATGATATCTTTGACGAGCTATCTGCCTAACACCATATTATTATTTTTTCTCACCGTTGTTCTTGCCGTCTCCATCTGCTTTCAACAAACTGCCATCGAAATGCAGGTAGTGACCTGGTACGTTGCCAATGTCATTCTTTGAATAAAGCTTGTGCGTTTTCTGATCCCAGTCGGAATCATTCCCATCTATGACCGTACATGAACCAGCAGTAGCAGTGGTCATTGTGATGAGTGATCTCTTCGCAACAAAAGCGCACTTCTGGAAAATCTCTGAAAAATTGCTTCCCGACGAAGCTATATCTATGACTGTAACATCTCTTTTATTCACGGTATACCCGCCTTCCAATTAAAAGTGAAATAACGTGCGTTTATTTACAACGTTTTTTAATGTTAGAGCATGCACCTCACGAAAACGAAAACTTGTCATCATCGCTAATTTACCACAAGTTACGTGGTGTAAATTTACGATGATAGCAGGATCAGAATTGCTTTCCACTGAGTTTTGTTTTCGGACCCGTATACCTGCTTAAGTATTTCCTGTTTACAAGCAACTTATCGTCTTGAAGTTTCGTTTTCAAGTACCGAGGGGAATGCAAAAAAATTTCATTGACGAGGCCAGAGGAAGGCGAGCGCGAGCATCGAAACCCGATTTGTGTTTCTTGTACTGTGAAATTAGATCGAGTGGAATTTTGCTCACCGTTTACTTATTACATGTATTGCTGACGTGTTCCTTGTTTAAGTTTCGTTTTCAAATCCACCCGAGCCAGAAAAATAAATATTCAACAAATTAAGAATCTTAAACGAATGATTACACTCTTCAATTGCAAAGTTTTCTATATATCGCGCGTTCTGATTAGCTAAAACATCGCGTTTCATGAGAGTACAGATTTAAGAAGTAACGGAGTCAGTCCATCGACCAATTTGCACAATGACTGACAAATTAGTTAACTCTTCTCTCGCTTTTTTTGACACACCTACTACATGACTTGAAAATCGAATATGATCACGAGCTTTCCGCTTCAGTTTATACAGAACTGAGGTCCTCAATGAGGAGATGCCTTTTACAGACCATAAATTGAGACTCTCGCCTTGAAGGTCATTATTGGTATGGAGCAGGACTCTTATCTGTAATGGGTGTATAATAAAATGTATTTCCGGTATACAGGCGGTGGGGACTGTTATCTGGGGGAGGGGGGTTGGGCAGCGGAATATAATCAGATGTAGTTCCGGTATACAGATAGTTTCTGGGAGAAGGGGGACGGAAAATAATATTCTTGTTTACAGATGGGTAGGGAACCTTACCTGAAAGGGGGTTTATGATATAGCATAAGTCAAAACCATAGCAGAATTCTCTGATATGATTGGTTATCAGCCGGCCTAATTTTAGTTATAACACGACAGTGCTGGCGGCAAGAATGTAACTGGAGATGATATGATAATTTGCGTGCATGAAATTATGAGCGGAGGATTTGCTTGAGGCAGTGTTACTTCAAAGATTATAATAAGGTTACTGTTGTCGTCAAATTAACAAACAGATTCCAAGTTGCTGTGCGTCTGTTCAGTAATAGATCACAGAGGACGTAAAATGTGGTAAGAACAAAAAAGTGGCACACGAGACGCAGCCGAGTGTGTCACTGATGTTCTTACCACATTTTACGTCCTCTTTGATCTATCACTGAACAGACGCACGGTAACTTGGAATCTATTTGTTTTATATAATAAAAAATTTAAAAAAAGTCTTAATGATGACGTCATCTACACGTCTGTCCTCCAATAGATCATAAGTGAGAAGCAATCAGAATGCGTGCATAATTGAGCTTATTATATAACACGCACACATGCATCCATTGATTTGTTTTGTGAAGAGATCCTATCAAAGGCGGCCCAAGCTCTGTAAAAATGATCGAACCCCCCTCTCCTACTTTCTCCTGTCCTTTCAACTGAAATAAGGTATTTTTCAAGCTGAAATTTACCTAAAATTCATATTTTTTAAATGAGGCTTCTTCTTTTTTAAATGAAACTTGCTATTTAAAAAATAACAAAGCATTCCACTTCAGCAATTAGTCTCTATAAAGGCAAACTACTCAAGATTCTTTATAACGGTTTACTTGCTCATTATCCATTAGAATAAAGGGGTAAGTTTCTAAAGAAACTGTGGTGCTGCTTCGGTGGGAGAGTATAGCAGGTAATTTAGTGTTAACAACTGGGTTGAAAACGTAAATTAGCCACCGTAAAGGGTAAAAAAGCTGACGTTTCGAGCGTTAGCCCTTCGTCAGAGCGATGGAGCCATCGGAGCCATGGAGCCATCGCTCTGACGAAGGGCTAACGCTTGAAACGTCAGCTTTTTTACCCTTTACGGTGGCTAATTTACGTTTTCAACCCAGTTGTTAACACTAAATTACCTGCATTATCCATTAGGATTAGCCAATCAGAGTGGACAAATAGCGACAAAGCCGTGAGAGGCTTGGGACATAAAGTTATAATGAAGGGCTTCAGTAATACGCTGGCTGGCCCCTTTAATGAAAAATGATAAATAGATTAAATAAAGTTAATCATAAACGGATAAACAGATTAACGATTAAAAGTAACCAAAAACCCCAAACAGTTGGAAAGGACACAATCCAACTAGGTTCAAAATCAAGCAAAAAATAACTCTTTGAAAGTATGAAAAGTAAGGACGTAACACGGCGGCGAGGCAGCTTCGTGTTCTAGCGAAATTTTAATCAAGTCACTTTCTTAAACATTGGGGTTAGTTGCAGATCTTCACCTTTTCTGAGGTGCGTAACTCATTGCGCAACTCACATACTACTTGAGATCCATTACAACAAATGGAAACCCCTCCTTCAACTGATAGAACAATAACTGAACTAATTTATTATTTAGATCAATACGCGATGCCTTTTTTTTTTTATTATTTTTTTTTATTCTCGTAGTCCAGTGTAGTGGTATTTTCTTTGTGTAATAGAGTAGTGTAATGTAAATTTATGCATGTAGAAATTTGTGATGTATCTTGCGTACTTGTAAAAACTGTAAAAACCCAAAAACAAATAAAATACAAAAAAAAAAACTCACATACTACTTATTTGGCGATAACCATATATAACAACGTAATTTAGTATTATCAGCGAGTTGGTAACGAAAATTTGCCACCATAGAGAGTTTGAAGGCTGACGTTTCGTCAGAGCGAAGGGCTAACGCTCGAAACGTCAGCTTTCAAACTCTTTACGGTGGCCAATTTACGTTATCAACTCAGTTTATAATACCACATTACCTGACTATACTCTCTCGCCGACACAGCGCCACAGTCTCTTCAGAAACTTACCCCTTTTACACGTGTAACAACGGCCGCTCTAGTCACAGAGAAAAGTAAGGCGGCCGTTGTAGATGTGGGTCTTTTAGGGAGGCAGGTGTAAAATGCATTCGGTATTTGTTACTCCAAGAAATGTATCATCAAACCGGAGTAAATTCAACCAAATCGCCGCTTCGAACGTCAAATTTCGAAATCGAAACTAATTTGTTTCGGCTGTAGCAAATGTAAACAAAGTCACGCGTATTTGTGTTCATCATTTATTCAAGACATCCTCGTGTACACGCCGACAGCGCCAAAAATGAGTAGAAAACCCAGTTAAAAGAAACTCTTACAAAAAAATCACCGTGATAAAAAAATAGTTACCTTATACGGTGCATAGCTTTACAGGCATTTAAAAAACGACAAATCTACTTCTAGAGGTAGACATAAAAATTAATCTACATAACTAAATCATTACACAAAACGTAATAAAAATTACTCGACATAGATTCCGTAACACGATGCAAAGTTATACACAATTTCACAAGGCAACTAGTGATCGGGCCATTCAACACTCCGGGGTGAAAATTAACACTGGATACACACAGAAATCAGTATAACAACGGCATGACACGGGATACACATGTATACACGGGAAACGGTACAACAAGAGTTTCGTGGTGAAAGCAAAGTATTGCTATAAACAAAAGTCGTCTATTTGAATTCGTTGTTACGAAGCTTTCTACACTTATTGTCACTCGGTGATTATCTGGGAATTATCCAAAGGCTATTTTGGCTTTTGGGACGCATTTTCGTGACCAATGCCTCTTGTGAAGGGGTAACTTTTACCGAGAGATTATGTATAAGCACCAGAAGGGGTGGCCGCTGTAGAAAGGAGACTTCTTCTGGAGATTCGGTCGTGATAAATGTCTTTCGGTTTCCGCGTTCGCATGAGGAGTCCTGGATCGGAGTAAGCACCTTACTTCCACAGTGCATCGCTTGTTATCTGACCGCTTACTATGTTGAAAAGAACCCACTTTAGCGAGTTATCCATCTCTAGGTTTACTACGTACAGCTACTCTTATGTACGTAGTAAACCTAGAAATGGATAACTCGCTAAAATGGGCTCTTTTCAACATAGTAAGCGGTCAGATAGCAAGCGATACACTTGAAGTAGAATGTGGTATTTTTATTGAGAATTTGGCTGATTTCTTTTTATTCCTAAGGGCGGTCGTAAACATTCCCATACAAACTCTTATAATTTTGCCATGACTCTTCTTTCGCAAGATGATCATCACACAGCTGGAGCTTGGGCCGCCTGTGTCTCGACCTACGGTCTGCAAATCCTTTCAGTCGTGCAAAGCAAAGAAGAGCTTGAAAAGTGTTTTCGTTCCCTCGCTACTAAAGTTAGAAGCACGTTAAAAGCACTTGAACGGAAGAAACCGAGAACTCTGGGAACGAATTCGGATTCCCTGTACCCTTACTACGTATCAGACATCTTGGATATTTGTAGCCGCCGAAGAGACGTGATCAAGAATACACTTATTCATTTATCCAATTTCAGAGCCGAATGGAGGAACATAAGAAAAATATAAACGTTGTCTGCCTTATCGAAATGGAAGATGAACAAGGCAATAAATATATAGACCCTGGATTTCTGTTCGGTAACGGCTGGGTCATGACGGAGGCTCACAACCTCCAAGACGGCCCTGAACAAAACAAAAGTATTCATAACTTCATCCGAAATGCAAAATATAATGTTACCCGTCACGTTCAAACTCCCGATAAACCGGCTGCAGAGTACGTATTTCCAATTTAGAAGGGAATGGCGTTCCCACCGGCGGGGGATGATGTAAATTTTAAAACAAAGCTTTTGCTTTCGTGAAGCTGGGAGTTCTGTATGAATAAAGAAGACAAGAAGATTCGTACAGTTCTTTGGATAAGAGAGAGAAGGATAACCTTGATATAATTTACAAGGTTGCATCGCCACTTGTTCAAGCCTCATCACCACCACAACCAAACCGAGGCAAGTCTGTGTACGCTGTCTATCATCAAGAAAGCAGTAGTAAAATGGAATTTAGAGATATAAAAGAGGGACAAGTGAGTACGACCTTCCCGAGCAGATTACCACTGCTTCACTCTGAAAGGGACGACATGGTATTGCCCGAAGATTATTCTGGATGTCCAATCTTGGTCCCAAACCAAAGTGCGTATCGTTTGGTTGGTCTATATTTTTCTGGTGATAATGATGATGTAGGTGCAGGGGGCAAGTGCAGGGGCAGCTACTGGTGCTGGTGCAGAGGCAGGAGCAAAGGCAGGGGCAGGTGCTAACTCTGATGCTGGTGTAAGGGCAGGGGCAGGTGCTAATGCTAGTGCTGGTGCTAGTTCTGGTACAGGTGCTGGCGGAGGTGCAGGGGCAAGTGCAAGGCAAGTGCTGTTGCTGTTGCTGTTGCTGTTGCTGTTGCTGTTGCTGTTGCTGTTGCTGGTGCTGGTGCTGGTGCTGGTGCTGGTGCTGTTGCTAGTGCTAGTTCTGAGTCTGGTGAAGGAGCAGGGAGAAGGGCAGGTGCAGATGCAAGTACTGGTGCTGTTGCTGTTGCTGGTGCTGATGCTGTTGCTGGTGCTAGTTCTGAGTCTAGTGCAGGGGCAGGTGCTGGTGCTGGTGCTAGCTCTGGTGCTGGTGCTTATGCTGGTGCTGGTGCTAGTTCTGGTGTTGGTGCTAGTTCTGGTGCTGGTGCTGGTGCTGGTGCTGGTGCTAGCTCTGGTGCTGGTGCCAGTACCGGTGCTGCTGCTGGTGCTAGCTTTGGTGCTGGTGCCAGTGCTGGTGCTGCTACTGGTGCTAGCTCCGGTGCTGGTGCCAGTGCTGCTGCTGGTGCTAGCTCGGGTGCTGGTGCCGGTGTCGGTGCTGGTGCCAATGCCAGTGCTAGTGTCAGTGCCAGTGCCAGTGCTGGTGCTGGCGCTGCTGCTGGTGCTGCTGCTGCTGGTGTTGCTGCTGGTGCTAGTTCTGAGTCTAGTGCAGGGGCAGGTGCTGGTGCTGGTGCTGGTGCTGGTGCTGGTGCTGGTGCTGGTGCTGGTGCTGGTGCTGGTGCTGGTGCTGGTGCTGGTGCTGGTGCTGATGCTGATGCTGGTGCTGGTGCTAGTTCAAGTGCTGGTGCTAGCTCTGGTGCTGGTGCCGGTACTGGTGCTGCTGCTGGTGCTAGCTCTGGCGCTAGCTCTGGTGCTAGCTCCAGTGCTTATGCCAGTGCCGGTGCCGGTGCTGGTGCTAATGTTGGTGCTAATGTTGGTGCTAATGTTGGTGCTAGCGCTCAAGCTGGTGCAGGCCATGGTGTTAGTATTGCTACTGTTGTTGGTGTAGCAGTTGGTTTTGATATTGGTTTTGGAATTGGAACAGGTGACACTGACAGTGACGGTAACGTTGATATTCATTTTGACGTTGACCTAGATGCCGACATTGAAGTGGACATCGATGATAAAAGTGACAGTGTCGGTGATGATAATGGTGATAGAAGTGGTGGAACTGAGGCCTTACAATGGAAAAGAGTTATCCAAGATTTTGCTCAAGCAGTGGTCTCCATCATAGGAACGACAAGTTCTTATTATTAGCGAAGGAACTGACTTACAGAAAGATCATACAGAGGATTGAATAAACAGTAGGAAAAGGCAGTTACCTTTTTATTTGTTTGACGGCAACGTAATTAACGAAGTTACGTAGCCATTTTGAAATGTAGATGTTAGTGATTATAGCTCTACAGAGGCGACCATTAAATCTCAAACTACACAGAGAAAATATTTGTTAGCCATAGCTCCATATATATATTTCATAATCGCATCAATTTTCGAAAGATCAGGTTTATTTCATCTGAGAAAGTGTAGTATTCAGAAACTCTAGTAGATTACCTAGTATCATGCTACAAACGTCTGTAAACATAAACACCTACAGAAGGTAATTTCTGCAGTAAGTTTACCCGTATACTGCTGCAACGGGAATTAGGTGTTGGTGATAAGTTTCTGTATATTGTTCTGTCAGCTCGGTTTAGCTCAGGCTTTTAGTTCTAAGATGCCTATCAAGGAATGAAACGAAATATCCTCAGTTGATCTTCAGTCTTCAAAGAAACGGAAGGAGGCAGGATCTTTCAAGTTCATGGGACAAAGCTCAAGCTGTGGAATGGAATTCCTCTAGAAATACGTAAGGACACTATAAATCCTCTAGTTCAGCCATGAAAAAAACATTTCTTAGCATAGTGTTGTGAATAGAGATATCTATCTGTTTTGAATTAATTTTTTTTATAAATTTTTAACTGTAGATGATAAATGTTTTGCGATTAATATTCATGCTTTGTACTCTTCTAAGTTGTTTCATGATCACTCGGTAGATTTTTAGCACAGAAGGCCACTAGTTCATTGGTCAAACTGTCTTGTTTTACCCTCTCTTAATAAAAATCTATCCGGATAGATCATCTCAGGAGAAATGGTTTATCGGCTTGTTCAAGGCGGTTATGGCCGTTCTGAAGAATTACGGACGAATGTGTGGCTCATTTCCCCAACAATTGTATTTAAAGTCATGAACGAAAACAATTTTACTTAATTCATTTGCAAACAAATACTTGTGTAGGGTTTTTGTCAAGGAAAACTTGTTAGATTGTGATTTCCCTCCAGCTAAGTCTGTTTTGATGGAAGCCATCTAAATAACAAAAGTTTCTGTATGTTGGACTTACTGCAACGTCCTTCTTTAAGAAAAAAAAACTTTTTTCATACCAGAAATAAGAACGAAAGTCCTATTTGCCAGGTCGTTGAACAAAGAAAGATTCCATTGGTTTTTTGCAATCGGTAAGAGAGAGGAAAAATTGAGTTTGCCAAGCAAACAACTTCGAAGTTGCGATCCGCCGCCCTAAGTACTAGCTACAGAGAACCTGTTGGTGAAAAAACCCATATTCTACGTTCGAATATGACAATGGTCCTGTATCAACTACGGTCAGCTATATGAGAAAGTAGAAAGAGAAACGTTTGGACTCCGGCAGCAGATACGTCACGAATTTAAGAAAATATACGACATTTTTTAAAAACATGTTTCGAAAGTTCCTCTGTCATCTTCAGTTCTGATTTACATAAAGTACAAAGTTGAATTTAAAGTGTATAACAAAATGCTCATTGAAAAAAACAAACAATAATAAGATATTATTATAGGAAAGTTTTAAATTAACATAATAAAGTTGATGATTTAGTGTAAGTTGCTCCCATCGAATGCGAATAGCTTCTTTGATTTTAGATTGGAAAGTTGTGGAAACGTTATGTAAGGTGATAAAACACTCATCAGCACATAGGGTGCGACATTGTTAAGAATTTGGAAAAAGGGAAAGGTGTTAATTAATGAGGTCAGTTGAAGATCTGAAGGGGAGATCTGAACGGACGATTCCTCGTGACAAATCGGACGACATTTGAAGCCGATTCCTAAGAATCCTCCTTGTCGAGCAAAAGAGGAAAAAATTTTGAAACAGGAAGTCGCCGTACTGTCGATCAGTAGGAATGAACTCAATCTTTCTCCTTGATGTTGACGTACATGACGTCATTTTGAGTCACGTGACGTTTGTCACGATCTGAACGATAGAGGACCAACTGGAAGCAGCTGTGGCCTTTACGTAATAACGTGTGGCGCTAAGCACATTTCTTCTTTACGTTCATATTCTTCGAAGCTTCATCCATCTGTTTCGTAATCGTGTAAAAGTTACTGACCAGGGAAGCGACTATGTCGACAAATCCATCGGGGAATCAACCGCCATACCCTAATCAGCAACCAACGAGTCAATATCCCCCTGCCATGTTCAACTATGGCTCTTCTGCCGTTGGCTACCCTCCGCCTTCTAACCAAGCTGCTTATCCCCCGCCGGTTGAAACAGTGCCTTACAATGCACCTTACCCCGCTACAGCTCCTCCACCGTCTTATGAATCGGCTGTTGGTGGTGGAAAATCAGAGAAAACGCCCGGGAATTCCTCGTATCAATCGCAACCATTTCCAGCAGCTCCAATGACAAGCTACCCGACTTACCCTTCATCGTACCCTGACGTAGAATATGGGCAAACAGATGCATCGCACTTCTCTGAGATCATCAGTTTTAATGACAAATCCATAAGGCTTGGTAAGTTTTATTTACTTATTTCTTTTCTATGACCGATATCTCTAACAGTATTTCGTTCAACCGAACCACGTCTCAGCTTCCTTCTAAATATTACCCATAATGTTATGTGTTGTTACGGTACTCGAAAGTGAAATTTGTGCTCTAGTTTACCCTCAGTTAATTTGGATTTCATCTTATCATAAAGAGTATACATGACTGTCGTTTCAAAATTTGCCATTCACTCTTTGGTTTAAAATACGATTTGTTGCAAAACATCGGCCAAAATATAATGTAAACAAGCTTATATCAGAGGCACATAAGGCAATATTAATATATTGCTGTCGATTTAAATTTGGTGATGTAGTTCATTGTTTTTTGTTCCTATCATTTTAGTAAAATCGTTGATTTCAGAATTATGAATCGATTAATTCACATCATGTACCCGATGTTCATGTAGATATCTAGGAATAACTCCCAGAATATTGGACAATTGGCATGTTACAGTAATTTATTACTAGCATAGTCATGTGTTTAGGCGTGTGGCGAAAAAATTGTCGTACATAATTCTTACATTGATTGGCATAATAAAGTTTAACTTGTTATCATTTATATTTCATTTGTTAGAAATCAAGTTACAATTAAAACTAGTATAACTGAAACTAGTTTCAGTTGAGTCCATTATAATTAGGGCAACACCATACCAATTGGCAAACACGTGTTCTGATGTCGATTAGTTCTTGAGTTAACCCTTTACCTTCCATAAGTGACTAAGAGAGAATTTCTCCTTACAATATCAATAAAATATCAAGCTTAAAAGTGATGAGAATAAAGTAAAATATCAATGAAGGGATTATTAATTGATCCAATACCAAATTCTCCAAATTTACATCATAAGAAATGTATGACACACAGTAAGGAAAATTGCTAATGAGATCTTGGGAGTTAAAGGGTTAATGATAATATTATTAGATCTAGAATTACTTAGCACAAAGAATATGCTTGAAGAAAATGGCCCAATAGGTAAAAAGTTATTGTGGGATGTATTTGGGAATAAATGAGTACGTTCAGACAAAAATTGTAATAAATGAATAACTATTGAATAAAATTAATATTATAATAACTGAAGTCATAGAATTGACATTGTTTTAACTTAAGCACAGTGAATGTACTCCTTTTAAAGCAATTATATCCTCATATTTTTTATACTAAGATAAGTCTTGTGTATTAATTGAAATTTTTTTTCTTTCACTGGATATGGCTTGTGTCATGCACAGGATTTATCAGACGGGTGAGTACACACACAGTTCATTATTTTTTAGCAGCTCATAAGTTGTAGCATCTCCTATTATTGGAAATTTTTAAAATTTTCAGACAAAATGCCCATGAATTTGGTAACAACATGTATAAGAAAGTGTATGTGATTTATAAAAACTTGCAAAGACTGTAAGCTATCAAGTGGTTTATAGGAAGAGTTAAAATTGTGTCAAGTGCATCATTCATGTCTGCTACTGTTTTGAATTATTGTTGTACCTCTGAAAAATTCCAGACTTAAAATGAAACATTTTCTAACTATAGTCCCATTTTTGTAAAGGAAAATTCAGAGGGTGATGGACAATTTTAATAACTACACAAGACACTCTAACCTGTGAGTGAAAGGACCAAGGGCTACTGTGATGACCAGCATCTAATTTCTCCCCACAATATCACCCCTGAGTCAAACATTAAGGTCACAAGAATAAAGGCAATGATCATCAACTAAAGAAACTCTTGATTGTTACACAAATTCTCTTTGTCAGCACTCTAGGAAATGTATAAAAACAGTATGGAGAATATTCATACTGATATTAGGGTGTAATGGGTTAAAAAAATAGGAGATCAAATTTGAATGTGATTTTGGGTTTTAAATTGTAAAATTGATCTTTTTTTTTTCTTTGACAGGTTTTTGCTGTGCTTATGCTGCAACTAGCAACAACTGTTGGAGCAATTTGTTTGTTCATATTCAAGTAAGAATTTTTCTTTTTTATGTTGTGGATCTCAGATCATTCAAATTATACACTTTTAATAACACATTACAAAGAGTTGAAAAATTCAAATTACCAGAAATTAGAAATGTATCATCATTAAACATTTTCACTACATGTAGTATAATTAACAATTTTAGAACTGAATATGAACTCCTATTACAGTTTTTTCACTCAACATGGTTAGTCTAAGCTATTAAAAACTTTAATATTAAGATCTCATCAGGAAATATCTCCATTATTCTCTGCCATACAATTCTTATGATGTTTCTTTGGAGAAATTATTATTGAATCAACTTCCAGTATATAAGCCCCTTAGTGATAATTGTCTTCAGTTGGTCACTCATGGGAGTTGAAGGGTTTAAACCTGGATTAAAGATTTATGATTAATCAATTTTTTGTGTGTGGAACAAGAATATTATCTCAGAGGTAAAGCAGTGAACCTTGGCAATATTAAAAGTGTTATCTTGTCAGATACAAATAGAAAATCAAATTTTGCTTGACACTATATCAAATAAACGGGATTCCTGTCATCACTACACATGTTTACAATAAATGAACAGCTACAGAATTTCTTATGCAAACATTGTTGTTCTCTTTTGCAGTAACAATGTTAGAGATTTTGCACAAAATAATTGGGCCATGTATACTTCTGCATAGTAAGTAAATGTGTTTTAATTAACCACCTTTGTGTAAATGTTTCAAGTATATTCTCAATATTGTAGCTTAAAAAACATGTAAAATAAAATATGGTTTGATGCTACTCTGGTTTACAGATTTAGTAAATGTAACCAAAGAAGTTACATTTCATAGACCCAATGCTTTGACACTCCTGTCTAGTGCCTTCATCAGGGGCGATCTAAACACTGCAACAAGAGGTCCTTTTATACAAACGTCAGTTTGGTACATGTTTGAAAGAGTATCAAAAGCAGTGTTCTTTCACAAAAAAGAAACTTCAGCTTTATTGGAGCACACATGCCTGACTAACCATACAATTGGGTAGGAAAAGTGTAAAATTATCACCACTAATCAACATTACCACCAGCACCTTTGTTTGGAAGCTTTGAATATTAACTCTACCCATGTTCATTTAAATTGTGATGATGTTAGCTTACTTCCTGATGCCTATTTACACCTTGTCAGAAAAAAGGCAGCTAATTAGTGATCGTATAAAAGAACCTCTTGTTGCAGCGTTTAGATCACCCTCCATGAAAGGACTAGACAGGAGTGTCGAAACATTGGGTCTATGAACTATAACTTCTTCAGTTACATTCATCAAATCTTTAAACCAGAGTAGCATCAAACCATGTCTGATTGTCCACCTGGTTGCCATGTGAACTTTAATATAAAGTAAAATCAAATATCAAATGAAAGCAAACTCTCATCTTGAATTCCAACTGACTTGTCTGTTTCATTTCATTTCAGTGTGGTGTTCTTTGTGTTGTATTTTGTCTTGGTCTGTTGTGAGGGAGTAAGGTGAGTTTAAGAAAATAGTTAGTTTTAAGCACTGTTGTGCTTAAAACATTTATAAAGTCATGTTGTTAAGCTTATGTATATAAATATATATCACAGTTTTGATGTTTTTTTTTCTGTCTGTTAGGAGGAGCTATCCAGCCAATGTCATTATGCTTTCTCTCTTTGTAAGTATGATGAATTAGTGTCAGTAATGAAAAAAAATTAAGAAATTGCCCCTCGTTTGAGATACAAGAGTTAACATTGAGTTATTTTCACAAATTGGACATCAATTAATTTACACTATGATGTTAAATGTTTTCTTTTCTTCCAGACATTATCTTTGTCTTACCTCGTCGCAGTGATTTCCAGGTAGGAAATTTCAACTTTGATTCAAGAATAAAATTAAGTTTACAAATCTGAAATTTTCCAATATTTGTGATATTTTATGACTTTGCATTCAATTTTTGCTCTTCTTGTGAAAGTGTTAGGCAAATAATACATAGAATTTTGAGGATTCTGATCTTAGGTATTACAACTATTCACCAGTGAAAGTTCCTAAGTTCCATCTCATTTAACCCTTTAACTCCCATGAGTGACCAAGATAGAGTTTCTCCTTACAATATCAATACAAGATCAATCAGATAAGTGATGAGAATAAAGAAAAATATCACGTTGGCGATAATTAGTTGATCCGATGCTAATTTCTCTGAACTAACATTATAAGAATTGACTGTACAGTTGATGGTAAGGAGAATGACAAATTTGATTTGGGAGTGAAAGGGTTAACATTGCACAATAAAGATATTGAATTATTGGGTTATTTTTTTACTAATTTACAGTGTTTTTTTAATCTATGACCTTCAAATAAAAAATACATTAATTTGATCTGATTAAATTTGATAATATAATAGTTCCAATGAAAATGTTTTGTATTAAACTTGGGTTCCCAGAAATGCGGGATGAAAGAGTTTAATCCACAAATAGAATATATTAATTTTGAAGTTATTAACAATGCTGGTCAAGTTGCTTGAATTGAATACCCCCTCATGGTACCTTTGAGCCTCAGTTTCAGTAAAGAATAAGTTTTTGTAGATGTAATTATTATAGTTCTACTTGTTAATCAATCTTGTACAAAAATTGTTGATTATCATTTGTGTTACTTGTCAAACCTGCAGCTTCCACGAGACCAACATTGTGTTAATCATGATGGGAGTGACCACTGTAAGTTATATTGGATGCCACATTTAATTAACAAAATTTGCAGATTATCCTTACAAATTCCAGGGAACTGAAAGACAAAGTCTTTGAGACTTTCAAATGAATGCATTGGAGAGTCAATGCCAGTCTGTCTAGGATAACATGAATCCAAGTAATGCTCCCTCATGGATAGGTTGCTGGTTTAGTCCCCTGTAGACGCCCCCCCTCCCCTTAACCCTTTATCACATAAGAGTGACTAGCATCTAATTTCTCCCTACAATATCTGACCTGAATCACACAGTAAGGTCACAATTAAGGGAATGATCATCAACTAAATAAGCTCTTGATTGTTAAACAAATTCTCCTCCTGAGCACCTTAGGAAATTTATAGGAAACAGTGTAGAGAAAATGTACAATGATGACAGGGTGTAAAAAAGAAATGATTAATAAAAGTTTTTAGGGAGGGAGAGAGGCATTGTGAGTGCTCGGAGTCTTGTTAAAGAATGCAAAGAATGACCCACTCAGGGCCTCCCACTAAAAGGTTCTTAAGATGCCCACACAGTTTGTTGATATGGGTCTGAGAGGGCCACTGTGGGAACTGAAAGTCTTTCCCCAAGAACCCACAATCAGGGTAGCTTGAGAGGACTTCTTTGTTGGTCTGGTCTGGTCTCCTCCCCCAACAAAGAAGTCCTCTCAAGTTACCCTGTTTGTTTGTTGTTACTAGCAAGAGAAAGCAGTGTGAGAGCTAAAATGGTTTTGCTTAAGAACACAACATAATAATGCAGCCTTGCCTTTGAAGGAAAACTCCTTGTTCTAGAGTCCACCATTGTTTCAAGTATACCTTAAAGCATATACTCAGATGTACAATGTAATTAATGAAATTATTTCTTAGAGCTAACACTTTTTTTTTTTCAGCTGGTCTGTGCTTCTGTTATGATCTTTGCCTGTCAGACCAAGGTAAGTTTTGTTGTCAATTAACATTTTTGTTAACTTTTTCACAGATGATAGTAAATTTTGCAATTTCAGCATGCAATTACACAACTACAATACTAAGAGAAACCCAAATTTGGGGCTCTAACATCTAATTATGTCAATAGTTTTTTTGAATGTTACACCATGTCTTGGCTTTTTCTCTTTTAATTATTCTTAAATAAGCCATGGAGTCTTGTCGCTTGTTGTGAATTATTTTTTACTAAACAAAATGAACTAAGATCATTTTGTTGACCAGAACCAAGGGCAACATGTTTTAAAGTTAAACATGAATGTTGAGAATATAATCTAGGCAAAAATTTAACATTTATGGTTTTTTAAAATTTTTTCCATAGTATGACTTCACCACATGGGGTGGAGTACTTTTCTGTGCAGCTCTGGCCATTTTCTTCCTCAGTATCTTCACTCCCCTTTGGTTGGCACTTTCAACAACGGTATGTGTGATCATGCATTCAAGAGTGTCGTTAGGAGAGGATGTGGGGTGTGCATGACCCCCCCCCCCCTCCCTTCCCCTTGTAAGCCTTTTTTAGTCACACTAAATAAAACACAGCATGAAGTTAGAAATGACAACTTGGTGAGTACCCTCTGTTTGACACAGTGTGACCCCCCTTTAGAAAAATCCTGATTATGCTCATGATGTACATGCATCTTCAGTTGCTAGTCCAGGCAACCACCAATGGACTGTTTAAATTTGATCCTAGTACAGGATTAACTACATTTTGGTTTTTTTTATGTATAAACCAATAAAGTATTATTATTTTTATTTTTATCATTACAATTTTCAGGAGCTAGATGTTGTTGAAAAGTAGACAGGATTGTCTTTTGCCAATATTGTTTTAAGATTAAATGTAATTACATGTACAGTTGTACTCACAGTATATGTATTTTAAGATAATTTTTGTTGCTTTATTGAATAACAGGCTGGAAAGATTGTCATTGGTGGCTTATTGGCACTGGTCTTCGTTGCAGTAAGTAAAATGTTCTCAGCTATGACATTAACAATTTTTTTAATCAACTGAAATGAGTTTTTAAATAATTATAATTTAAAGTATGACAACCTTATTCAGATATTTTGACAATGAAATTAACTTCTACCAATTGACAATAGAAGTAAACAGTGTTTATTTGGAGGAATGCTAAGGGCACTTGGCTGTTTTAGTGACAAAAGATTTTTTGTCTTTATACCGTAACAGAAGGAAAATCATTGTATATAAAGGAATTTTGTGTGGTAATTCAGAATAAAAAAGGTACAATAACCATGGAAAAAAAACTGAAATCTTAACCTTGATCTCTAAGAGTGCCTAGCACCAAAGTATTTCTTACAGTCTCACCCAGAATCACGTTAAAATTATAAGTTCATGAGAACAAAGGAAATGATCACCAACTGAACAAGCTTTTGGTTATTGAATAAATTCTCCTTGTCGGCACTTAAGGAAATGTAGAGGAAACAGTAAGGAGAATATGCACACTGATGTTAGGGTGTAAAGGGTTAACTATTCAATACTTGTCTGTCAATAGTTCCTTGCCTATGACGTGCAACTGGTGATGGGTGGCAAGAAGTACGAGTTGAGTCCAGAGGAGTACATCTTTGCATCCTTGATTCTGTACATGGATATCATTCGCATCTTCTTGTTGCTTCTGGCAATATTTGGTCGTGGAAGCAACTAAACAATGTCAGCAGTATCTAACTATACTTAGGGTGTGCCCAAAACACTTTATAAATGGTAACCCCCCTTGGTCTAATTGTTAGTAGTAATATTTTTTTAGCGCATATGATCATATGCAACATGTGTATTTGTGCTTCAGAAATATGAAATATTATTATTATTATTATGTTATTAATAGTAGTAGTAGGAATGAATCCCTAATTAGCATGCATAGATACATTTTGTATATCTACCAGTTATACATCTAATTTTAAGTGATTTAGTATGAATAATTTTTTTGTGTCTGATAATGCCTAAGTTAAGATTTAATTATTATACAAAGTTATCATGAACCCCAGTGGCCAATGAAGTTAGAGATATCCAAGGTACTGTATGTGAACTATGCAATAATCTAAGTAAGTTGTTTATCAGGAAATGCTCAGGATTTGTAGCAGAAGAATATTGTAAAGTTCTGGAAGAATTTTCTCCACTTCCCTTTTTAAAGGAAACTTCCTATGGTAGAACAAGTTGCCCTAAAAATGATGAAAGTGACTTGTATTATGAAGAGATCATGAACAAATACAGGCAGTTTTATTTCTTGAATTTCCCGGAAGGCACCATCTTGGCCCACATGATGAACGGTTGCCACTATTCCCCAGACAATAGCTCCTTTGTTTGCACGAGTCCCTAGAGGACAGATACCAGATACTACTATATGATTCACCAAAGCAACACATGTAGAGTTACAGTTTGAAACAGCTAATACCTGTTTTGCGTTTTCTCACTCCAATTCACTTCCTATTTACAGCCAAACATTTTAACATAAAATATTACTTTTGGTAATTTAATGACAATTTGTTTTTGTTCCACAAGTGGAGGTTCCTTCCAAAAGAGCCCTGGGCAAAATGTGAAATTCAACCAAAGAACCTGTGCTTAAGGAGGAGACATATTTAATCTCTGCTGTCCAACAACATCCTAAGTATGAGTTGATCAATTGGAAGCTTCAATATCCCCCCTTGGAAAGATATTGAACTCGGGGGGGGGGGGGGGGTGGGGGAGAGAGAGGAGGGACAATACTTGGCACATCTAATATAAAGATGGAACTTGTATGTTAATTTTTTTTCTATAATTCAGGAAATGGAAAGCTGTGCTAACATGTACGAATTAGACTAAGAGTTTAAATGTAAACTGCTTTTTTTTATGTAATGGCCTTTAAAAAGCAATGTCTTGAACACGTGTAAGAGTTATTTTTTTGGCATTAAAAAATACTTATTGTTTGTTTGTACCAAGTAATCTGCATATGAAATATAACAATAAAGTTTGTTGCAAAACTATCTTTGTTATGGGCCATCTCTACATAAAACTGTATAATTTATGTGAAAAGATCACCTCATACATTGTATGACCCACCACAGTGATTTTTGATTAAACTGTTTCTTGATTGCAATAGCGATGGATGCATTTACAATGTACAACACTATATGTGTACTTAATTGACCTTCCCCCAATGAAGCATTTCAGGGCCACAAAAAATAAATTGGAAACAAAAATTCTAAATAGACATACTGTTTTTAAAAATCCCTTCCAGCAGGAGGACAAGTTTGCTATATACAAAGCAAAGCATTTAAACTCAGACTGGTTTAAAAGTCTTGGTTTGCTTTTTGTCCTAACTTCAGATAAAATAATGTCACTCAGTTTAACTGTGAAAAAATATTATCCCTGAATAAGCAGTGAAACCTTAAAGGACAGTAATTTCACATAAGAGATAAGATTGTCTTCAATTGGCCATTACTTGGGACTGAATTTGATGAAACAATGAATAAATGTAAAATGGTTTCCATGTTTACATAGCCTGATGTAAACATGCGCGAGGTTGGGAGAACACAAGATAAACAACCATGATGCTAAGCGGAGTGGTTTCCAGCTTATCAAGTGTTCTCCCAACCTCCCAAGTGTTTACATCAGGCTATGTAAACACAGAAACCATTTTACATTTCTTTCATAAAATAACCAATGAAAGAGGAACGAAAACTGTGTTTACATACGCTCATTTAGAATGGTTTTATGGCCAATCAGAGCGTGTGTACTATTTGAATTATTTTATAATTAAAAATACTGGCCATGTTTCCTTCAGTTCTCCTTCATTTTTAAATCAGTTCTCCATGAGCTTAGCTTTTAACATGCTAAAGGGACCAAAATCAACTCAAAAGGAATCATTGTCCTAGGATCCCACTAAGATAACTACTGTACTAACTAAAAGTGGATCTGTGTTCATGAACCAGATCTCTAGCTCTGATGAACAGATGTAAACTGAATGATACCTGCTCAAGAATACACCTTCATGATGAAAGAAGGTTCCCTGCCTCCTAAGGAGAGGTGAACTATTGTATTCAGGGCATACTTTCCAAATTTATACAGTCCGTGCTCAAGAAAAGAAACTCTCCTTTGAGTGAAACATGATGTTCTGAGAATCCAGTATAACAAATTCATAATAACTTGACTGAGCATGTTAAATCTTGAAAGGCCAAGCTCATCTGCAAGATCATCTCCAATGAAGTGTCTTGATAAACTGCTTGAGAAATTGTAACTGAGATAAAAGGGATTTTTACTCGCAAATTCCTGTAAAAGTGCCTCAGTCAACACCACTGAATCAGGGTCTGGTTTGCACTGTCGCACTCTTATCATATTGCACAGTTTCCATTCTTCTTCATAGTTGTCACATAGTAAATCACTTGTCATTCCTAGAATGGACAACACTAACTCTTAGGGTACATGCTCTGAATCATTACTACATTATACCCATGTCTCTTCTTACAGCAAACACATCTGGCAGACAGAACCTTCAAGAGCCATTCTCAAAGGTGCTTGTTTCAAAGAGCAGACAGTATTTATACTAGCTTTGATGACTTATATTTACACTATAATGTATTTACATTTAAGCTAAGGAAATAGTTGAATTCAATGAAATTGCAAATTTTTCAACAAATTTGTCATTCCTCAAGAAAAAAATGCTTAAATGGTTGTAACCTTTACCTTAGTCTGAATTTTTTTTCAAAACCCTTAACTCCCAAGATCTGATTGTTAATTCTCCCCTCTGACAGCTGTATATTTCCCTGTAATGGTGTTAGATCAAGATAACAACTTCCACCAGATAAATTTAAGTATTCCTGTTTGCTAGATAATGAATGGATATTATAGGGCGAAGTTACCTGTTAATCACTTCTGGGAGTTAACGTGCCGAAGGAAGAAATGTGTGTTAATTTTTCTCAACCACTAGAAGCATATAACTAAGATTATATGCTTCTGGTAACATTTAAAAAGTTTCAAGACAACTTTTTATACCATGTAGACACTTGTGATGTGACGGCATACATACAAGGGTACTTTGCGACACTCAACTGCAACAACTTCACTTCTTAAATTATGGCCCAATCACTCTCTGTGCTTACTTACCCAGATAAAAACCAACATATTTCCACAAAGTTTGGTAAGCATCCTTTTCAGTTTTTGACAAAGAAACACCAAGAATTTCTAGTCCATCAACTACAACAGATGAAAATGTAGACAATGTACCAGCTAAATCCTCTTGGTTGATTGGACATCCAAACTGGAGAAAAAGACAAAGGCAAAGA
Source organism: Pocillopora damicornis (assembly GCF_964200805.1). Taxonomy (NCBI): domain Eukaryota; kingdom Metazoa; phylum Cnidaria; class Anthozoa; order Scleractinia; family Pocilloporidae; genus Pocillopora; species Pocillopora damicornis. Next base: position 20,896,199 of record NC_142678.1, read on the forward strand.
AGTATTGAGACTAAAGAAAATTATCAATTAGGGTATTATTACTAGTAACTGATCCAATACCAAATTCTCCAGCTAATATCGTATGAGTTGTTTGACAGACAGTAAGGAGAATTACTACTAAGATCTTAGAGGTGAAAGGGCTAAGAGTGAGCATGATTCAGATTTCCTTGAAAGGATCACGTGTTGTTCAACAACAACAAAACGCAGTCAAGTTCTTTCGGTGGTACAAGGTAATCTAACTAAATTATACCTACATTTTCAATTTCCCACCCACCGTCACGATGAAGAAGGTGACGGCGTACAGCAGCATGGAGCAGACGCACCCTCATGCAGGCCTCTTTAATTTCACTCGAAGAACCAAGAACAACAGCCCTCACAAAGAAAAGGGTCTCAAACAGTCTTCGGCGAACATCTCCGTTAGGGGAAATGCGTCCCGTAGCTGACAACACCTGTTACATAATATTTAAACAAAAATACATGAATGTTAAAATTATTAGTCGTGTCACTGAAGTCTAGTTGAAGAACAGTGGTTTTTAGAGTTCGTTGCTATGGTCACTTTGACGGATATCTAAGTGTGTTTGGAAAGCGTACATGTGCACAAAAATTTTACGATGTGTCAAAAACATAATTATGTTGGTGTCCAATATGACACCAAAATTATCCAACCACTGATAGAGGTAAAGTCAAAATAGTAATATATGTACCTTATTCCCATAGGCAGCGGTGAATGAGGAAACAAGACTACCATACATGAGAACAAGGCCGGCGAAGACACTGTTTCGGACAAATACCCGCCTTCCTAACTCCCACATTTGCCAATCAACTTCCCATGGAGGTTCTTGTTCATAGAATTCGATAAATCTCGCGCAATGGGAATCCCCAGAGAGTCTTCCAAGATCTTGGACAGCCCTAAGTACGTAATGACCTTTTATTGCTTTTTCACCGCGAACTCTCGCTACCTCTTCCATCGCATTATCCGCCAGAGGGTCGCATTCAAACCTCTTCCTGTTTAAATCCTCCTCGGAAATAGCCGACATGTTGGTTTGTTACACGCGCGTTCCCAGCTTTGACAGGTCTTTTTACTTCCTCGTTCAGTCACAAATCGCCGTCTGGGCTTTAAAGTGAATGCGTAGAGTTGAGCTTCTGAGCTGTTTATAGTTTAGTTTAAGTTTGTAGCGGTAATTTATGACTTTTTTTAATGCTTTTTCACCGCGAAAAAAATATCAAGAATCGCATTCATACCTCTTCTTGTTTCACTCCTTCTCGGAAATGGCAGACATATTGGTTATTTTGAACGTATTTTGGAGAGGACCTGGCACTGCTGCAAACACAAACATCCCAGGTAACCTTGCAATATAAAAATTAAAATGGCGGAGAAGTTGAGCATCCTTGCTTTAACGTCTAAACCATTCTAGTTTTACAAAACTTACTCAGTACTGCGTTATTTTATACTTTCCCCCTGCAATACTGTGCAACCTTCAAGATGTTTGCCAAGTTTATGAACAAGAAGGATTTCCACCCAGGCTCTAAGGCTAACATCAAAAGGGTAATTTGGAGACCTGCTCAGTAAACTTAAACATGCGCATTATCTTTCTTTTCCCGGAAACGCACAATCTTTCCATCTTAAGCACACAAACATGTTTCAAAGTGCCACTACTACCGCCAGGATCATTGAGACATGAGTAACCAATCACGGAAGTTGTTGGAAACGAATAATGATTCGAACTTATGATCTATTAAACTGTTTCAAACAGTGTTAAATTTAGTAACAAGGCAAGCAAAGATGACGAAGGGTGAAGGTGGTATTCATTGCTCGTTTTCTGTATTCAGATTGGTCAATTTCTTGTAAGTGACTTCAATAATGATAGTTGCTTTTTGTCAAAATTATTTCTGATTTTTTTTTCTTAATTGCACGCTGTTAGAAATATATATTAGACTTGACTTGGGATCCTTTCATAATTATCTAATTGTTCAGAAATTTCACATATTGCAATTGCTTTGGGTAGTTTGTAATAGTTATGGATGGCAGAACAAAAACTGCTTGCTCCTGGGCAGAAAGAAATAGAACTAGCCATAGAGCTCCAGTATAAAAAGGAACACATCGCAACTGATTTGGGTACCTTTGTAATAGGTATGGATGGCAGAGCAAAAACTGCTTGCTTCCCAGCAGAAAGAAAAAGAACTAGAGCTCCAATATAATAAGGAACAAGAAAGATTCAAGAACAGGTACAAAGTTTAATTAGAAAATATAAATTACTAGATACCTATCAGAAATTTTGCTGAATTTTTTAAATCTGGCATAAATAACAATGTGTTGCTGTAGCCAAAGAAAACATGGAAAGTCTGATGATTACTGCTACTATAGTTGTGGCAATGTTAGTCACTGTTTCCTACCACCGTCCTTCTTGGACTACGCTCACCCAGTCAATCAGACCACACAATTACGAGTGAGTGTTTCTTCTGGGTTCTAATAATTTATAGCAAAATCTTCTTAGAAAGCAATCCACTTTACATGCATCTTTAAAGGGTCACTAATCTATTGAAATACCTTTTGATTTGTCTGTGGTTTCACAATCATATACAAGATTGTTGCTAATCACCAGCTGCTGGCAAAAATTTGCAGGATGAAAAAGCAGCAATCACAAGCTGGATTTTGTGCTGGTGATTGCTTGGTAATGCAAAATGAACAGATTTGATGTTATGCACTTAAAATCATTTGATATCTTCAAGCCACCTCACTTCAAATTTCAGCCAGCAGTGTGAAATCTTAGCTACAACCCTGAATATGAGCAGATGAAATTTAACACCCCACTGTCTAAATTGATAACTTCTCTTTTTCACCAGGCAAGCCATCAGCAATGATGAAAGAATCAAGTCTGGCTTAGATTTCTTATATGATGCTCCTCCTGGTTTCAACAAAGGTTACTGTTTTGTGAAATGTCATTGTAGAGTGAAGTCGAGATTTAGCATTTTTAAGAAAAGGGAGTGAAATTTAGAACTAGCTTCTTGTGCTATGTGAGTATGGGACATTCTACAATATTGTGCATTTCATCAAAATGAAAAAAAAAAAAAAAAAAGAATTATACACATAAAGGAATGCTTTAAAACACCACAAATAAAATTAGAAAAAATTAATAGGGTTCTGGTGTTTGAATATCTTTGGCAAATTGTTTGTTTTTTAATCAGTTTGAATTTTGTTCCCATTTATGTTATAATCATTGTCATATTTTAAATCAAAACAATATTTGAACCACAACTTGTTGATTTGAACAAATGCACTCATGGATTCCCCTTCTTTTTATTTGTTTGTTTCTTTTTGCACATGAATCAAATGCTGCTGCTGTGATTACTCATTTTAGATCAGAAGGTAAGCTTGAGTGTTGCACTTTAGGTAATGAACATGACAGGTGTACATGTTTAATACTGCAACATGTTCATGTAAAGTAAACTTCTTAACGAGAAAAGAATTTGATACATGTAGTCAATAAATTTAAACCCTGTTATATTGTACAGTACCAGGGATCTTTACCAGTACTGAAATCTGCAGTCAGGAATCTCGCTATTGGAGAAAGAATTTTTAGAATGGTGTTTATACTTTTAAAATGCATTGTTATGCCACTATAATTAAACTGATCACACAGCTAATTGTTTTCTTAGAGGTATTAAGTGATTTTTTTGTCTTTTTTTAAAGGTACCAGAAGAGGAAGAGGGAGCGGTGAAATTTGAATGGCAGCGTGGAGCCCCAAGAGAGGCGTATGTACCCTAATGAACTAAAGATAGAAGAAGACATACAGCTCTAAAGTTGCTTAATTTCTTCACTGCAAAACCGTTTTCCTTTTTTTTTTTTTTTTTTTTACAGGTATGCCAAGAGTTTGGGCATTGAAGCCCAGGATCAGCCCTTTGGGATCGCTGTAAGCCTGTCATGATTTTGATCCTTTCTTGTTTTCTCATATATGTGCTGTTTCAGGACAAATTTCATCCTCTTGTCACAAGCGTGGGAAAATGAGAAAATTCCATGAGGAATTGACCCTCAGACCTTCAGATTCCACTCTCCCATGCTCTACCACTGAGCCACAGAGACCCGATGGTGAGCAAGGCACACGTCCTGCATAACACCAGGATCAGCAATGTCAACCCATGAGGACTCAGATTATTTTCTTTGTCCCACGCTCGTGACAAGACAAGATGAAAAACATCTTTCTCTATTTCTTTACCAAGCTCAAAATTTACCATCTTTCTTATTCTTAACAAATTTTATCCTTTAGTTCTAATTCTGTAAAGTACACATGTATCTATGGCTCACGTTTATTTTGAGCTTAACGATTGTTGTTGTTTTTTTTTTTTGTTTTAATCTGGTGTAGGTTCGCAATGTCAAGTGCATTAAATGTGGGAAGTGGGGTCACATCAACACAGACAGAGAGGTAGGCTAGTAGGGCATCATACTCTAACGTACGTTATTTTCTTCTGTCTTACCTCCTCTGATCTGATCTCAGCAGATGTGTTACCTGAATGTATAATTATTTATGAAAATTATTTATGAAGGGGATATCTGTTTGAAGTTAGAAAGAAAATGACTCTTAGGACTTTGCTCGTGTGACTGTGATGTTTGATTGGGGTGTCTGTGAGGTGCAGCATGTGCCAAGCGCGGATCTGGAGTGTGCTCTTCACGTGCTTAACTCACAATTTATGCTTAACATAATAGTTTATCTCCCTTCCATATTTCATAAATTTGATTGTATATAAATTATGAGAATTTGTGGATACGTGTTAATGAAGATAACACCTTTTAGTTCATGAGTGTTGATTGTTATCATTTGTTTGCAAGGAAATTTATCGATACTGCAAGGAGAGGTTGCATGGTTGTCCCTTCAGGAGATTGATTAGGAGAAATCTCTTATTATTATTTTTATACCCAGTCACAATGCGATGGGTGTAATTTTAAAATCGTGCCTTGTTTTGCTTTTTCTAGTGCCCGCTGTTCAACAAAAGTAAAAATGCCAATGTTGATCCAAGTCTTATCACAGGTTTGAAGATTTCTGTATTCACTTAACGCGTTGCCATGTAATACAAACGTTCCCTACATTAGAGGAAAAAACCCTTCACACATACCATCGATAGTCTTTTACGCTGCGCCCGTTGCCACACAATACGTCACATCATGCTGCCCTTTGAACACAATGAGGTCGTGTACAACAGCGTCAGCCGGCTCAAAAACGGACAGCGTTCGAAATTCATGCCCCAGTTCTTCAAACTGAGCATTGCTAAGTATCGCTGTCATGTGTATTTCAATGGCGGCTTAGTACCTGACGCCTATTTACACCTCGTCAGAAAAAAGGGCAGCTAATTAGTAAGCAATTACAAAAAGACCTCTCGTTGCAGCGATTAGATCGCCCCTGATGAAAGCACTAGACAGGAGTGTCGAAACGTTAAGTCTATGAATTGTGACTTCTCGGTTACATTCATTAAATCTTTAAACCAGAGTAGCATCAAACCATGTCTGATTGTCCACCTGGTTGCCTTGTGAACTTTAATATATCTTAAGAGCGGGCACAGTTTCTCGTTTACGTCAATGCCCGAACGCAAAGAAGAAAAAAATCACTATCGTTGTCTGGCATCAGGATTGAGTCAGCCCTAGTGTACGTCGTTTTTCTGCAAAATTAATGTGGAAGCGTATCACTATGTTGTTTGACGAATAGATAAACATAGTCTAGTTCATGAAATACCTTTTCTTACAGACATTGCAGACCCCATGAGGCTTTTAAAGGACATGCAATCTGAAGGCCTAACATTGAAACAAAATGTGTTAGGACGTGTCTTTGATCCAAGTGACCCAAATCAGGTGAGGAATGCTTTCCAGTCTAAGAATCATTTCGTTTTTGTTTGCAGAGTGCCTGAAATGTTAATAACTGAAAACTGAAAGCAGAACAAAGATGATATCGTTTTGATGGGTTCCCTAACAGCAAACTATCGTTTTTTGACTTTCATTATCCTTTCAGACACTTAAACTTTTCTTATTTACCGCCATTTTGGCGGGTGGTCGCGGGCTGGCACTTGTCGCGCGAAGAATACCGCTTACAATTGACAGGCCGAATTTGTTCTTGGCAACAGCGGTTGTAGTTAAGAGTGATTCTTTTAATGAGATATTTTGTCTGTTTTTGCAGCAAATTGTGGCATCTGATGACGAGGGTGAAGACGACGCAGAAGCCGCTTTCTTAGCTTCTCTAACGGAGAAACAAAAGAAGAAATTACTGAGGTTTGACTTCATTGGTGGAATTCTCTTATTTCGCCTTTTCTTTCTACGAAGCTTAATGGGAGGGGCATACACTATCTTGAACATCTCGACAGAAAAAAACAAAAAGAAAAACAGAACAGAACAGAACAGAACGAAAACCAAGAGATTTTGCCAATGTTTATCGCGCCTCGTATTCTAGAATGGAATTCGTTCTACTTCTCACGCTTGTCAAATGTAATATGAGGTGGAAGACGAAATCTCAGCTTTCCTTACTCTAATATTGCTGAAAAATTTATGTGATTCTGTTTTCGTACAGAAAATTGGATAGACTTGAACGGGAGGAAATGGAGGCACAAAGTGGCCATAAAAAACGTAAAAAGAAGAAGAAGAGGAAGAGGAAACGAAATTCTTCATCTGACAGCGAGGAAGAGTTAAGTAAGCAGAGCAAAATGGGATATCATTCCGAAAGTGATTCCTCTGACGCCGTAGAAAGAAAAGCGGGTAAGAAATCAAAGAATGATGAAAAAAGGAGAAAGTCGAGAGAATCAGCAGAAAGGGATTTAGGCGAAAAGGACAGAAAGAGGAAAAATTCAGACACAGATAAACATCACGGGGATAAACACAGGCGTTCCAGAGATGCAGAAAAAGACATCCACGATCACAGAGATTCAAACAGACGCTTAGACGATATTAAGGCACACAGACACTCCAAGGAAAGTGTAGATGAGCAGAGACATCATGATAGTCACAGACATTCGAGAGATCATAAAACGGACAGGCGTCATAGTGAGACAAGGAGACATTCGAGAGATAACAGGACAGCTAGGCATTCTAGGGATGAAAGAAATAAGACAAGCCTTCAATTAAAATAGGCCTCCTATAAAGGGAAGGATAGCGCACAGAAGGGACACCAGTGTTTTCTCGGGTGAATCCCGGCGCGAATCGGAACGAATTTAGAGTTAATTTGCACTGTTACACCAACGCAACTGAAAAAAAGCATTCATCAGGAAATTTTGTTGTGTCATGTACATGAGCAAATGTGTTTCTCACACATAAATTGTCGCAGAACTCCACGTATCGACCAGACTGAAAAATTATTTGAAATCGTGTGTTAACAACTGTGTTTTCAACTGGCGAAGCGGAGCGTTTTAAGATTAAAGTGAGTAGTTAATTGTTTAATATACTTTACCAAATATCTCCTTCCTGGTTAGCTAATCACGAATAGACTGCATAACCGAATTTATTAGGTACACTTGAAATTTAAGTTCAAATTTTAACAATCAGTTATTCAATAACCGACTGATATGCAATTCATCTGTCACAGGCGTTGTGAATAACTGGTTCGAATAAATCGCGCGAGTATTTTTCCAAACCATTATAAATTGTTGTAATTAAGTCCTAATGAGTCACTTTTTGAGAACTTTCATGATAAATCACGGAAAGCATGAGAAGTTCACGTGTATGCATAGACCCACCCGGTAATATCGGCCATTATTGAAAGGGAATAAGTTTATTTCTATTTCGTGAAGAGAAAATATTGCCTAGGAAGAGATTTCGAGCAGCAGCGGAACACTCTCTTCTACATGCAAGGCATGAGTTTCAATGCTTTTTTTCAGTTATCTAAGCGGCTGAGCTCGGAGAGGCGAAACCCAAACGCGAGAGCGCTCGCAGGCTCAACACACTTTAAGGGGTTCCGTAGGCAACGGTAGACTGCTGATCACTAGCTTTTATTGAAACTGCTGAGAGTTTTACTTGCTAAACATTAAATATCGGAAATCAGGTTGCTTTGCACTTTTTTTCATCAATGGGTAGACACCTGAAAGAGCGGACTGCAAATGGAAAGGAAATTTTGAAGCAGGCCAAGCGCGAAGCTATGAGTCGATCCAGAGAGTCATCGTAGCAAAGATTCATTAGTATTGCTCTTACGAGCGGCAAACCGTGCGAGATTTAAGCTGCCGAGCGTGCGAAAGTACCTGTGTAATGCAGAAAAAGAACCGTTTGGTATAGCCGGGTTCATTTTCAAAGCTTTACGTAATTTTCATATAGCATTCGGTTATAAATTCAAGCCTCTCAAGCCTTTCTCTCAACGTTGAACCAATTTATGTTATTTAAATTTCGATAAACTGCGGAAAATTCTATCTACAAATTTTGTATTTCTCCTAACAAGCGTCATACCCGTTTCATTACACTGAGAAATCAAAACACCCCTTTTTTTTCGTGGCGATATATTTTGTAGTAACGTTGGAGAAATTTGATTTTGATATGTTCAATTTTTTGTCTTAATTTATTACCATTTACCAGTGTTTGAAACCGCCATGAACTAAGTTTTTTAACCCACAAAATCTTGATATGCAAACATTTGTCCTTTTAATCTAATTAGTAAAAAAGGAATAATTCATTCATTCAAGCCAGCTGTCGATGAATGGATCATTTTGTTCGATTGCCCGCAGTTGGAGAACTCGCCAATGAAAAGAGTGCTTTTACCATATGGGGAATTGATTAATACTTAACTAAGAAAGAAAAAAACGAAGCTCTTTTTATGGGAATCAAATATTGATGCTGCCACACCCTTTGAGAAATCAAACAGAGTTGAACACTTGTTGTCTCACACTAGAGCTGTTCAGCAATTTTTACCATGAGGGAAATCGTGCATTTACAGGCCGGTCAATGTGGAAATCAAATTGGTGCAAAGGTACGTCATATTTTAGGAGATGGCATATTAAAATTCAATTCAATAGCAGATTTTACTAAAATATCCCATGACACGTTGTCTTTAAAACGAACTGAAGTGAACATCTTTGATTAAAGAATAAAGACTGCCAGATTGGCATACATAGGAGAGGAATTTGCTCAAATCGAAAAACTCGTTTGCAAACCGTCGTTTGAGAGCTATCAATAATTTTCTTATGCTACACTGCGGATTTTAAGACTTAAGAATATCCTTTAAAAATTATTCCAGACAAAAGCAACTCTTCGCTCACTTTCGAGAAATACATAATCGCATCAAAAGTAAGAATTTCTTCGAAGATGAAATGTAAATCCCATGAGTACAAGTTTTCGGAGAACTGATGAAGACTTTTGTCGTGATTTCATTTCAAACAATTTCGCCACGAGGTCCTTGAAAGAATTCAACGGCCTATTTGAAGTTAACGCTTATGTCACTAGCAAGTTTTAATTATCAGTTCTGGGAAGTGATTTCTGATGAACACGGAATTGACGCCTGTGGAGCGTATAACGGAGACAGCGACAGCCAACTGGAAAGGGTGAATGTTTACTACAACGAAGCTACAGGTAACTCAATTAAAAATGAATTTATATCGTACAATGTAGTATTGTTTTTACTTTATAGCATTCGAGAATGACTAAAATGTGTTCTTTGCAATTAAATCTAATATTTCTAATGTAAATTAAAACCAATTTTCACCGAATGTCCATGCACATTTTTTCAATCATTTTTTTTATCTATTTTATTTATTTTTTCTTTTTTATTAGGTGGAAAATATGTGCCGCGAGCAGTGCTTGTCGATTTGGAGCCCGGTACAATGGACTCTGTGAAAGCCGGAGCATTTGGACAACTTTTTAGACCAGACAACTTCGTTTTTGGTAAGAACAGTTGCTTTTTAAAAAATATATTCGCTACGTGTCCTTTGAGTAATGTCAGTAATTGGACTGCAGCAATTTACATGCTAAAATCAACATTTCATACTTCAAAACCAGATGTTCGTGGTGATAAAATATTTACCATCATAAGAACTCAAAATATCGGCTATGCCAGAAAACAAAGAATCGCTTTGAAAAAGATTACTTTCAAAAGATTTACGAGATACTGTTGGCTTTCACGCCAAGGAATATGTGAGTAATCAAACCCACATGTTTACAATTTTTTCGGTTTTTCTCCACGTTAAAATAGAATTAAAAATTCAGATGTTCTAATTTTTTATTTAGCATTAGTTATTCTTGTATTTTTATTTCAAAATAAGATATATTTCAACATGAGAATGTTTTGATAATAACAGTTTAAATTTGCTCTTTTTTCCAGTAGTCTTCTAAAAATATTTAATAATTCACACAATCGTAAACATCTAAAACAAATCTTTTAATTAGTTCTTCTAATTAACCTTTTAAAATAAATTTTGAATTAAGAAAAATAATAGTAAAAAAAACCGGTTATGAATCATTATCATAAAAATCCATTTATTTTCTTCCTCTCCTTCTAAGAAACCAATCATTGTGGAGGGTTTGGGTGTGGGGGGCAGGGGTCGCATGGTTTTCAGGGGGAGTGGGGGGGATCAGTCTTCACCAGCAAAGTATAAAGGGGAACTATATAGAAATTTAACTGCCAATTGGATCGTGAACCAAGATCCCCTCTCTTCAAGGCGAAACATCATGACCGCTCCTTAATCCCTGAATTTATTTGTTTCCCTTTCCTGTCAGGTCAAAGTGGAGCGGGTAACAACTGGGCCAAAGGTCATTACACAGAAGGTGCGGAGCTGGTGGACTCGGTGCTAGACGTTGTTCGCCGCGAAACAGAAGGCTGTGACTGCGTTCAAGGCTTCCAACTGACGCATTCCCTCGGGGGTGGTACTGGGGCTGGCATGGGCACTTTGCTCATTTCGAAAATTCGGGAGGAATATCCCGATCGAATTATGACGTCATTTAGTGTAGTGCCGTCGCCAAAGGTAATTTAGCGCAAACTGAATGTAAAATAGGGGGACACTCAACTTTGAACTTTTTAATCTAGGTGGTACTGTATGATACAAAGTGGGGCACTTATATATCATCAAAAAATTATTTGGTTTCTCTTTATACTCATTTCTCGTCTTGGTGGAATTAATTTAAAGAAATAACAGTACATAATAAACCCCGTTGCTCTTCGAGTTTTCACTAGCTCCAAATCTTGCGCAACTTGTTCCTATCTTTGAGTGAGCGAAGAAAAACAGGTGGACTTGTGGTTACTATGAGAAAGGTCATGGGGTAGATGTCTCAAGAATATTACTTGTTTCTGATAATTTAGCGACCTTATTTGTTCTAAAATCCACCGAGAGGCTGGTGTAGGACCTACCTTAATTCCAGTATGTATATATGGATGCTGGAAAGGCTAAATTCTTACCGAAATTAATTGAAAGCCGAAAACTCCCATTAAATGCAATCAAATCAAATTAAATTCTTTCATCCTCCTGGGCAGAGTTTTGGGAAATTGTGACACACCAGAACTGTGGCTAAAATTATTTTCGAGGTTATTCGTGGCACATTTTTGGAGCGTACAACTCTTTAAACGTCCGGTTTGTTTTTTTTATCGATTCTAATTCAAACTTGGACGAATTTCAGGTATCGGACACTGTCGTGGAACCGTACAATGCCACCCTGTCTGTTCATCAGCTTGTCGAGAACACAGATGAGACATTCTGTATTGATAACGAGGCTCTGTACGAAATCTGCTTCCGAACGCTCAAGCTAACCACACCCACCTACGGGGATTTGAATCATTTGGTGTCCGCTACAATGAGTGGGGTGACAACTTGTTTACGCTTTCCTGGACAGGTAAGAGGACTTCACAGCCGCTTGTAATCTTTTGTTTCCGAACAGAGCTACTAAAGGGATCACGGTAGCACTGTACCACGTTGCCGAAACGCCACTGACAAAACTTCTTTAAGAAATCTTCTCAAGAGGAATACAACACCGCATGTTCATCTGTTACTTTTACGTTCAAAATGTTTGCTACAAAGGGGAATAAACAGCTTTTCTTAGCATGAAAATCAGATTAAACACAGTAGCCCATTGCAACAAATTTGAATACAAGAAGGTACAAATGAGCACGAAAGGATAAACTTGTAAACGTAGAAAATGTCAGCACTCAGAAATAGATCGCTACAATTTTGCAACCGGCTTTCTATAAATGAAAAAGCTTACAGCCACGACATTTAAGTTGCCTAATTCCTACACAGAACGATCAAAAACTCTACCAATGCATCGAAACTGACTAATCACAGCTGACATCGTTTCTTGAGCCTTGCAGCTATTGACAATAATTTTCTCGAATCAGATTTTAATCTTAACAAATTTCAGCTGTCTTTTGATAATGATGATTTCTGCTCAGGCTGTAGAAAAGCAAATTACAGCCACCTTCTCGTGGACAATCGTGCTACATGATCGAACATTAATCTTGAGCTCGAGCCAGAAAAATAACAGAGATCCTGAAAATTCCCAAATCGCTTATAACCGAAAATGTTTTTTTATTTGTTTACATCTTAGCTCAATGCCGATCTGAGGAAGTTGGCAGTGAACATGGTCCCATTCCCTCGCCTGCATTTTTTCATCCCAGGCTTTGCACCACTGACCAGCCGGGACAATCAGCAATACCGCGCACTGACTGTGTCCGAGTTAACTCACCAGATGTTCGACAACAAGAACATGATGGCAGCTTGTGATCCGCGTCATGGAAGGTACCTCACTGTGGCTGCCATGTTCCGTGGGAAGATGTCCATGAAGGAGGTTGACGAGCAGATGCTAAATGTTCAGAACAAGAACAGGTAATGAAGAGATATGTTAAATATTTGTCGTCAGCGCGTAAAGGGAATAAGAAAACTCTCCAAGAAGATATTAGCCACATCCAGCACAGTGAGGGCCCTATTAAGCTTCTCAAAATGATAGAAGACACCTAACATAGAATACCAAAGAACAACATTCCAAAAAACCCCTGGATCTCATTTTATTCATTTTTTTTTCATTATTATTTTTATTAGGGTTCCAAGGAATGGGTTGTCAACTTTTTAGGGGAATGGTTAGGTGGTGGGCTTACCCAGCGGAGGACCTAGGGTTCTATTGTATGTCCCCCTGCCTCCGGGCGAATTTAGTAAATAAAATTTTAAAAAAAATTCAAATATTCTTATCCATTAGTTATGAACTGCTCATGTCATATTATCTCAATTCCAGCACCTACTTTGTGGAATGGATTCCAAACAACGTGAAGACTGCTGCATGCGACATACCTCCTCGCGGACTTAAAATGTCAGCGACCTTCATTGGTAACAGCACAAGCATTCAAGAACTGTTCAAAAGAATCAGCGAGCAGTTTACCGCCATGTTCAGACGCAAAGCATTTCTACACTGGTATACCGGGGAGGGAATGGATGAGATGGAATTTACTGAGGTGAGAAAAAGAAATTAATTCAGTGCTTTCAGGTCTCTGTTTAACAACAAATTTATGAACTCAAGATTCCTATCGCGAGATAGTTGATGAGGGTGAAACGCGAATCAAATAACATGCATAGAAATCGATCGTAAATAATCTAAGTGCATGATATACATTTGCCAGTTCTCTGAAAATTTAGCAGCAAGACAGACCAGTACGGCTGCTGCCATTACTCATTATTTATCACGGTATAGATAGCGAGTAGCGCAGCTAATCAGATTGCAGCATGGGTGATATCACGGTAATTGGGTCTTATCAACTGAGTTGATAACGTAAATTGGCCACCCTTAAGAGTTTCAAAGCTGACGTTCGAGCGTTGGTCCCGCGTCAGAGCTCTGACTCAGTCTTCTTCGTCGTTCTTTTGTGTTATCTTAGTAATTATGCCTATTTTGATGGTTTTATTTTAACAGGCTGAGTCTAACATGAATGATCTGGTGTCTGAATACCAGCAGTACCAAGACGCCACGGTCGATGAAGAAGAATTTGATGACGAAGAAGAATCAGAAGCTTAAATAAATATTTATCACGTCTTAGCGAACAGTGCAGTTTTTCATTTGAATCCTCTGCAGTTATTCCTCTCTTCCTTCATCCCCTCTCCTTACTTGCCTCTTCTCGCAGCCCGTCTCTCCCCTCCCCCCCCCACGCTCAGGCCATTTTCGAGACTGCTCGTGCCATCGCGCATGGGCCGAGCGGGCGCTGGGCCACGACGTTCGTTTCATGTGATCCTGGCACTGGTCAATAAATGCTTTGAAACAGCTGAAAAATTAAACTTCATTTTACATGAAAAATTAAACTTTCATTGATCTAGTTTGGCATGTAAAAACTGAAGCACGTTTCATTTGAAAAGTGTCAACTGAAAAATAATTGGGGCAGAATTTAAGCAAGACAGTAAAAAAGTAAACGAAACTAGATGAAAAACATTTCACCAAAGAATTCGCGCACAAAATGCATAACACACTAAAGGATGTACACAAGCTCTTGATCTGCTCCATAAACTAGATCAAAGATGAGAAACTCGTCGTCGTGTAAAAAATTAGGGTCTTAAAGTCCAAATGGAAACTAGCAAACGTTGAATTTCACAATATTTGGTATATCCACCGCTTGTCCTCAAGTTTTGCAATAAAAAAAAGGCGAGTTGTATAGTGTATTTGAGTTTGAAAAATAATATCCTTGAATTACCGAAAAAATATTGTTTATATTGTGAGAAAGAACAGAAGTAACTTCCGATCTCGCCATCTTTGATTATCGTGTGATCGTAAACCCAGTTTCAATTTATCCTTTTTAGCAACTGTATATTCATTTCATGCGCACCCTCAAGGTTGCTGCAACTACCGTATTTTCTCGAATAAGCAACCGTGCGTTTGTTTAAAATTTCGCCCAACACTGAGGAGGAGTGCTTAATTGGAAGGAGGACGCTTAATCGAGGGGGCGCTCATTAAGTTTTCCTTTCGACAAACTTTAACTATTTTGGCGCCATGATATCTGTAAGAGGATAACAAAAGCTCCTACGTTTTCTATAACAAATTATCTATGTAGACACTTAGTTCAATAGAGAAAAATGTAAATTAAGCGACAATAGAAACAGGTTTTCCTTCTATCCCTACTCATTTAAGAAAGTAAGGGAGATTGCGGGGGGTACTTATTCGAGGGGGGCGGTTGTTTGTGACCTTATGGCTCAGAGATTGGTGCTTATTCTGGAGAATAAAGGCGCTTATTGGCTATAGAGCGTGGGCGCTTTTTCGAGGTGGTACTGTATCTATAAAATATCTAAGATAGCGCACGCACTCTCATTAGTCGATAGGTGAATTTAGATGAGAGTGTGTAAACACTGTTGCACTTGACACTTCGTGTCTTAATTTGACGAATAATTTTAGAAATATTTCAGAAAAGTAATACAGGACTCTTTTCATGTTTACATAATCTTTCTAAACTCCCGCGGGGTTGGGAGAATTCTAGAAATTTATGCAAACCCTGAGCGGCGTCTCGGGTTTGTACAACTTTCTCTAATTCTTCCAACCTAACTCGTGCCTTGAGAGGTTATGCAGACTCAGACTCAAAACAATAACATTCATTCATTGTTTTGGCATCATCGAGGCAATAATCACAACTGGTCTTTGAATCTTTTATGTTCATGGCGTAAGATTATTCATTTGGCGACCTTGATAGCCTTCAGAACTGCTGTGTTAAACACATCTTAACGAATAATAACACACTACTGAGAAGCGGCATGTCATACTTTAAACAAAGCAAGCTGTTTTCTTACATAAGCCTCAACTATACAATCATTGGTCAAAGCTTATTGAATTGATATCCTTTAATTGTTCGGGCCTACCCAGAAGAGTTATGCTAAAAACAAATAATAACTTTTTGTTCGCGGTAGGATGTTACAATATTTTTTTCCGCGACTTTGTTTTGAGAACTGCGGTATACTACTTAAGAAAACTGGTTAATTGCGTTCAGACTAATGAAATTTATATCGCAAGCAGTTATCATCAAAAGACATTTCAAGTCAAAGCCGAAGTCTGGTATAAGTAATGTGGATTTCAGTGTTTGCAAACTGGTATGGAATTTCAATTAATCTTGCTTTCACCCGAAGGACCGGCTGAATTTGCAGCCAAGCGAGGTTCATATGATGGTCAAGCCTTAACTGTATTCTAATATTTAAAAACTTGTTTTGGAAATCCGTTATTACAACAGTTATCAATCAAGGCTATAAGGTAAGGAACGACAGAGATATCTATTCGCTAACGGCACATGAAATGGTGATCGAATGATGGGGTTGCGCTAATTTTTAGATATTAAGGCTCTCAAATTCAATCCTAAAATCACTCTTTAGATTTTCTTCTATTTTTGCATTTGGATTCTTTTTTATTTTTTTTACTAGAACTCACCTCTCTTATTGTTCGAATATTACTCACTAGCGGGTGAAAGGAAACAACAGCTGCTCCTCTACACTTTTTTCACCGTCATCCTGAGAGTTTTTTACGATAGAGTGGATTTATTCCAAAGATGTCATGAATTTTTGCGACTTTATTGAAAGTTTAAATATGATGGGGTTAGTCGTTAGCCGTAAAATGGCAACAAATTTAGCCGTTAGGCGTAAAAATTGACAAACCTGGCCCTTTAGTCGTAAAAAGAGTTTTCTGTAACAATTTTTTTTTACACGTATAAACGAAAACAAATTGACCTGAAGCCATAAAATGGTCAAACTTTAAACCATCAGCTGTAAAAGCCATTATCTCATTTAGACCCTCTTCAATGCGGTAATAGCACAAAATTTTGCATTAAGACCCCAAAAGACACAATCACACAAAAAGAAATGACTGGAAATGATTAAAAAAATTGAATTTATTGACTTGTAAATCATAGAATTATGAAAGAAAAATCCAGAAATTGAGTCATCGCAAATTTAAACGATGGACATGAAAATGTAAAGATTAAAGTTTTCGTGACGGGAATAAATTATTTTCTCGATGCGCGTCCACTCCATAACTTAGCTATCGATAGTCTCCTAAATTTTTCATGTCATCGAGCATGCTCACGGCTTGAGAAACAATAGTTTTTCCAAACAACGGTTGCTTGAAACTAAAACCTATCTCAGCTATAGTCGGGAGAAGGTTTTTTAGTACCAATTGGCAGTAATTTTCTTTCCTTATAATTCATGGTGATTTTTAATATAATGATTTTAATATATATGTTAATAATAGGGTGTGTTTTTTTTTTTATAAAAGTATAGCAAGTCTCAAGAGTCAGAGCCGAAGTGCTGGCTGTTGAAGAAAAACTTATCTCTCAGTCCCAAAAATGTTGGCTAACGTGACCAACACGATGAATGGAACGCAAGCAACGAACTGCCTCGATCCTTCAGTTGTTAAAAAAGGAAAGACTTTTGCTTTTTGTCTGCTTTTTGTAGTTTCGCTGGTTGGAAATACCTTGATCGGAGTAATTATCTACAGGACGAAATCCCTGAGAAAGCCCGTCAACTTCTTTATCGCAAACATGGCCGTGTCAGATCTGCTCATTCCGATTTTCCTGTTTCCGATGAAGTTGGTAGGATTATACACCGAATCATGGAAAGGGGGAGATGGTCCTTTCGGCCAGTCTTTGTGTAAGTTGGTTCACTTCTCAGTGGATGCCTCCGCGGTAGTGTCAATTCAAAGCCTGGTACTGATTGCAGTGGATCGATTTGGAGGTGTGGTTGTTCCCCTCCGTGCCCCACTCATCAGCTCAAAGAAGTGCCGGTTCTATATTCTTACCACTTGGATCATCGCTGTAGCTGTTCAATGCCCAAATCTGTTCGCCTTAAAAGTCGTCGAGTATCAAGGAGAGCTGCAGTGTAACCTGCTGTGGAACGATGCATTTGGAGAGTCCTTTTCCTACCAAGATTACATCCTCGCGGAACACATAGTATTTTTATTCATTCCTCTAATCCTCATTGCTGTACTTTACTTTTTAATTGCATTAAGAATCAAATCTCGGAAGGTTCCGAGGGACTATTCTTTCAACGCAAGGAGACAAGGTTTGAGGAGACATCGAAATGCTCTGAGAATGTTTATTGTAATAGTGTTTGTTTTCGCAATCTGTTGGCTGCCTTTCTCTGTCATTTGGCGCCTAGATGGCGTCAGATTGTCTTGTAGTTTCCAATATTTCCAACTTATTGCCTATTTTTTAGCAATATCAAACTGTGCCATAAACCCTTGTATCTGTTTTATTTCCAATGCAAATTATCGTCAGGCCCTAACAAATCTTCTCAGCTGTTTTTCAGCTTCTCCCAGTGCTTATAAAGCTGTCGTGTAATCGTGACCCGACTGTTTCCGTGTTTCTCCGAGACACTGAAGATTTATTTGCAGAGCTTTTTAATCTGCAACTTACAAAAAGTTACCATGGGAAACGAAAATTTCATTTAAGAAATTATAGCCACAACTGATTCAATAGATTTATATTAAGTACTCTCGAAAGTATATCGTTTTATGACGTCATTTAAATTGTTGGTACCTTATCGATAATGACTCTTGACCAGTTAGGCGGTAGAATTTCTTCAATATACACCATGATTTCGTTACTCAGCCACGGGAGTCTCATTTAAAGAGAAACAAATAGAACTTCGGTATGGTAGTTCTGTGACTATTGCAAAAATACTTGAAAATAAGACTTGCATATGTACAGTGCATAGGGTCATAGGGTCATCTTCCCTTTAAGTTGCAAGTCTTGTTATTGATATTCCATTATTGTCTTTAGAAAGGAAATAAAGATTGAAAAGGAAAGGAAAACAGTTCTTTCTTAACTCCTTGACCAGTAAGAGTGACACGCATCTAATTTTTCCTTACAATATCACCCTGGAGCCACTTATTAAGGTCACGAGAATGAGGAAAATGATCACCAACTAAAGTTCTTGATTGTTAAACAAATTTTCCCAATGAAAACCTCGGGAAATGGATGAAGAATAGTAAGGAGAATATGCATACTGATGTTAGGGTGTAAAGGATTACAAAGTGGGAACTTTAGTACCAGCTTACTTAAGCTGTCTCTGATCCATTGTTTAGTCTTACCCACCCTACCCTTATTGTTGCATTACTTTACGGAGGAGCGGGGAGGGGTTCGGAGAATTTTGTTTGTGTCTCGATAAAATTTTCCTTATCCCCCCATAAGCCCCCCATAAGGCTCAGTAATCTTATGATTCCCCTCATTGGTAGTCAATTTTCCATAGTCTCCACTTCATACACTATTGGCGACGACATGCGATCCTCCTAGAATCTCCCTTCTTCTAGAATCCTCCTCTCCTTGCTGAAAGACATATTCGAAGATTTGCTGAGCGCCGAACGAGGCCGAACAGACGGCATACATTTTGAACATTTATGCACGGTGCCAATGAAATGGTTCGTTCGAGAGGCTTATTATATTATACCACAATAAAATTTATGAAAGAGAAATCAACGAAAATAGATGTCCTATGAAGAAACTTTCGATGAGAAACGCAACAGTAGATGTATGAAATGAAAAAAGATGTTTATAAGCTGTCAATCTACTCCAGAAGGCCAACCAGAATATAGATGGAAGACATTTGAAGAGATAACTAGCTGCTCAAAGACTTTTAGAATTAACAAGAGATTTCGCGGATCACGAGTAGATACGATTGTTGCACATGTTTTGCGACCAACAAAAAAACGAATGATGTGTTGTATTTGAGTTCGTTAGTTCATATCGTTGATTCCCAGTTGTTGTTGAAAAAATATATTATTTGAAAATGATTATTCTCATTCTACTTGGCACGTTATTTTGTTTGAAATGTTTATGCATGCATTGGTTATTTCCAAGAAAAAAGAGGGACCGTAACAACAGCTCGATAACAAATTTTCCCCGATTTTTGATTAACTTAAATAGCGACATAAAACGTCTTCAAAAGCACTGTGAAAAATAGTTTTTCAGAATGTTCGAGGCTTAACAGAGAAACAACATGTCATTCTTTAAACAAAACCAGATGTTTTCTTATGTTAAGATAGGGACAAAAGACTTTTGCTGGGAGCAATAAAATGAGTAAGTTTTATTGAATTATTTACATTTTACGAGAATTTTATGACTTAAAACGACTGGTGGATTTGCGTTTGAGTGAAGGAAATAGAATGGAACTAAATAGTTCGCTCAAACGAGAATAAACTGCAACTGAACTTATCTCAGCTATGACAAGAGGAAGCTTTGAGTGTCAATTACAATTTACTCATAACGATTCTGCCTCGAGAAATTGTATTAAAAATTTAAATAATCAGGTTTGTTTTATGAAGTGAAAGTTTAAGAACAGCCGCCAAAAGTAGAACACTACCAGCTGTAGACACTGACTTCAGTTTCAGTCAGATGAGGATGTCGGCAAACTTGACTGCTCAAATGAATGGAACACAAGCATTAAGCTTCTTCAACCGTATGCATGAAGCAACAAGAATTGGACTGACCTTCTATCATTGCCTGATTTTCGTTGTATCACTGATCGGAAATATCATCATCGGAATTATTGTCTACAGGACGAAATCCATGCAAAACCCAAGCAACTTTTTCATCGCAAACATGGCCATGTCAGATCTGATATTACCGATTTTCCATTTTCCGTACTTTGTAACGAAGATTAACTTCGGCTGGTTGACGAGTGGTCCCCTTGGACAAGCCTTGTGTAAGCTAGTATTCTTTTTGCCAGATACTTCTTGTCTTGTGTCGATACAGAGCCTGGTTTTTATTTCAGTGGATCGATTTGGAGCAGTATTTTTTCCCCTCCGTTCCTCACTCATCAGTTCAAAGCATTGCTGGCTCTTCATACTCGCCACTTGGATCATTGGTGCCGCTGTTCATATCCCACACCTGCTGAGCTTTAAACTTGTTGAGAATCAAGAAGGGCTGTCATGTGAGCACAAATGGAATGACGCATTTGGGGACTCCTCGTCTTTCCGAAACTACGCAGTACCAATGCTTATAGTTTTCTGGCTTGCCCCTATGGTTTTGATTGCCATACTTTACATGACAGTTTTTTTCAAACTAAAATCCCAGAGGATTCCAGGCGAGAAATCAGCCAATACAAGAGCACTACGTTTGAGGAGAGAGAGAAATGTACTGAAAATGTCCATCGCCATCGTGTTAACATTCGCAGTATGCTGGCTGCCCAACACTATCTGTTGGTTCCTTTTCTTCTATCCATCAGACGGCGATATGACGGCGTCTCGCGGCTTCCACTATTTCATAGTTATTTCAATTCTCCTGAGAATTTCAAACTGTGCTATAAACCCATGCATCTGTTTTATTTTCAGTGGAAATTATCGCCAAGGTCTAAAAAAACTCCTTAGGTGCTGTCCTGCATGCAACAGAGCCAACCAAGTTGCTGCGTAGTATTTAGGTTCATTTGCAAGTTTAGATAAAGAACAATAGGAAGTCATCAACAACGATAGAAATACCTTAAAAAATACTCGTAGGTAAATCTAGAACATTGAAAATGGTTAACCGGAGGTTAAATAGATTTTCTATAATGTAAATCCCGCCTAATTTTGAGAGACCCAAACTTTGTAAAGTACATTTATCACGTTTGAAAGTTGTTCAAAAACTTATTCACTCATATCAAATATGGGCTAGATTTAGTCTAAATAGTCTAGATATCATGCAGTATAACTTCACGACTAGCTTGTGTAGAAAGTCTTGTTTCTGGTGAATTATCAGTGGAAATCATCTGTATGGTCTCGAAAATATGGGTTAATGTGCTGTTCTGGTGCGTATTTTAAGAAATAAATTCTCAGGTCATTGGGCTCAAAATTGGGTAAAAATTTCAATTTTTAATTCTTGGGGTCCAAGGGGTTCACACTCTGCATTATGAAACTAGGGCTTGGAAGTGGGGTTAGGTTTCCCTTCTTTGGCCCTGAAATACGGCAAAAGCTTCCAGACGCATGTTGCGTGGAAAGGTGGTTTTTCACTCAAGACGTTTTCATTCCGTCAAATGTGAAACCTGAACAAGAAAACGTCCTTTCATTACTTAAACGGTGTGATCACATACAAAAGCTGAATCTAATCTCAAAATGTCCAAAGAACGAACTTTATTTTTGATATTGTTCCATGCATACGATAATCTTCGTAAATTTTCGCGCTTTTGAGTTTCCAACTGAACGATGTCTTGCAATCGCATACGTGTATGATCAATCGTTTATGCAACATTCCCATGAACTGCGGTTTGTTCAAGAGGCGGATCAACGGCTTTTTTTTCCTTTCCTCAAAGCTCACTTTGACTTTTTTCTTTGATGTCGTTTTTGTCTTTCTTTGGTTTTTGTTTTGCCTTTTCGTTTTCGTTTTTTTTAATTACTCTCTGTATTTGGTTCAACAGTCGTTGTTAAGACTATACTACAATAAAATTTATGACAAGTTAACAAAAAGAGATTTCAAATGAAGGGAATATAGATGCAAAATTCATTAGCAAATGCGTTGAATGTGAAAAGATGTTTACAAGCTGGGAATCTACCCCAAAAAGTAGATGAAAGAGGACAAACTTTGAGCTGTCCAGAGACTAAAGATACAAAATCTAAATACTGATCGCGATTAGATACTGTGTGATAACATGCAATTACGTGCACGTGAGAGTGCTTCAAATTTTCATCGTGTTCTCCAAAGGACATGGCTGCACGTTTAAGTTTATGGTTTATGTTTATGGCAAGATTACAACATGATGCGTTAGAATTCCAAAATGATTAAATAGATCTAGGTGATGGCGAGGCACCATTCGCGTATAAAATTCTATTAAAGGTTCTTTTTTCGTGCTCTTTAGTAACCCCCTTTAGTTAACTATATTCTCTGTAGCAAAAGCGAACTTTTACATGCAACTGAAAGCCGGCAACTGTTTTCATACGCCGACGTCAAAGTGGTTCTATTTTATCTGCTTTATTTCTAGATATCCTAATTTCCTCCAATGTTCCTTCGTTCCTTAAGCTTTCCTAAGATTTGATTCGCATTTGTATTCAAAACTTCTAGTTATTACAAGATAACTCACTGGTTGCAGATAATGGAAGGAAAAGATGTGTTCCTCGCCTGTTGGAATACATTGTTAATTAATTCAGGTGGATTGAGCGGCTATTTTGTCTAAAGTGCTATTTCATTAGAGGTTGATTTAAATCACTCAAAAATGACAGTCTGCTTAATTGCTTATGTGCCTTTGAGTCCATTGTAATCTCTTTTTACAATAAATGTATTTGACTTTAACCATACTTCGATAATATTGTACTAGCCGTTCTTTATGATTGCTGACAGGAGGACAATTCATTTTCAGATTTCGTTCAACCCTCATTTTTTGAAAACCACAAGACATTTAAAAAGTTTTTGGTGAAACAACATGTTAAAATCACTCTTTTTTATGAAATTAGGGTCAAAACATCATTAGTAAGGGAATATACAGCTAACCTACTCGCGAAGTAATATTCTATGTTATTCCTAAACATGCTCAATTAATTAAGTTGATAACAGTCTCTTATATAAAACACCGTAAAATTTCAATGAAAACCTCCTTATTTAAATCATCTTTGTTACATAGCGACTATTTAGAGATACAATTGAAAACTCCCAGGTATGAGGAGCGAATTTTGGACCCCTGGATGTAAGGAAAGCATTCACGATCAATATCGGCATCTGCACGCAGATCCCTGGATGTAAGGTTTTTACTCGAACTAATTGTGGACCAAATGGGCTGAGAAATTTCCCACTGAAATGTCATCAAGAAGTTTTCCCACCCAAACAACAAATAAATGTCCAACTTCTCGGACCGAAAGACTGAAAGTTGTGCATAATTATGGAGCAAATTTGTTAAGAACTCTTTATCAATTTATTAGAATTAGCTCTAAAACAGCACTTCAAAAGAATATTTTTGAGACCATGAAGATGATTTCCAACAAACAAGACTTTATTTTCTATCTAAGATATTTTGACTTATGCCACATAATATTTAAACTCATTTTAACTAGATCTAATTAATAACTTTTTACTCAAATTTTCAACGGGCCAAATGTAGTTTACAAGATTGGATTCTGGTTTACCTGCTATCAATGTTACACACTTTAAACCTGTGAGTATTTTTGGGGGGCGTAGAGACTAAGCATTACTTCAAAATTTTAAACTGGGGCCACAAATGATCCATTGCCGATCCTTCTATTGTGGTTATTGACTTCTTAATCTTTTCCACTTAAACTTGCAAGTGAACCTTAATACTTTGCAACTTGGTTGGCTCTTGTGCATACAAAGCAGCACCTCGAGAGATTTTTAAGACCTTGGCGATAGTTTCCACTGAAAATAAAAGAGATGCAAGGGTTTATAGCACTTTTAAAATGAGCCAGACAAGAGGCAATAAGTGCGAAATATTGAAAGCCGCAAGATGCCGTCATAGTGCTGTCTGGTTGGTAGGAGACAAGGAACCACCGGATAGTACCGGGCAGCCAGCATACCATGAACGTTACCACGATGGCAATTGACATCTTCAGCACATTTTTCTGTCTGCGCGACTGTTGTTCTCTTCCATTGGCCGATCCCTCGCCCGGAATATTCTGAGATTTTAGTTTAATAACAACGGTCATGTAAAGTATGGCAATCAAAACCAAAGGGACATACCAGAATATTACAAGCATTGAAAATACGTAGTTTCGGTGACTCAGTGACTCTACAAATACATCATTCCACTTGGGCACACATACCAGCCCTTCTTGATACTCAACAAGTTGGAAGGCCATCGCCTTTGGGATATAAGCAGAAACCGCTATGATCCAAGTGGTGAGAATAAAGAAACGGCACCGCTTTGAACTGATCAGTGGAGAACGGAGAGGAAAAACTACAGCTCCAAATCGATCCACTGCTATAAGAACCAGACTCTGAATCGACACGGTAGCAGAGACATATATGAGGAAGTCATGTAGCTTACACAAAGCTTGTCCTACAGGACCACCTAACAACCAGTAGCTGAAGTTAATTTCTGCTACAATGTATGGAAAACAGAAAATCGGAAACAACAGATCTGACATGGCCATGTTTACAATAAAAAAGTTGATTGGTTTTCGCATGGATTTGGTCCTGTAGACTATAATTCCAATGATAATATTTCCGATAAGTGCCAGAACAAAAATCAGGCAGTAATAAAAGGAAATACCGATTCTTTTAGCTTCATGGTTGAAGCAGCTCGACGTTTGAGTTCCATTCACTGTTGCAGTCCGGTTTGCCGACATCATTGACACTAAAACGTCAGTGTCCGCAGCCGGTAGTTCTCCGAGAACTAATCTTTGGCTCCTATCTATACACTTTCATTGTTTAAACAAAGTAACCTGATTATCAACATTTTCAGCAAAATTGGTCAATATAGAATCGCCATGAATAAAAACAATTGACACTTAAAACTTTCCTCTCGTTCTAGCTGAGATAAGTTCAGTGGCAGTCTATCAGTCTAGTTTGCGGAAAGTATTGCGCCATATGCTCATCGCTTGAAAGGATGGAAAATGCAGGAGAAAATTAATCATTAGCTGATCCAGGGGACACAGATCCAGAAGGTAATTATTTTTAAGGCCCCCCTTGACTTCTTAACCTTTTATGTCTCTACCGTTGGTGCATTTTAAAAATTGAGACGGTCTTGTCTCTCTCTCTAGGCTCTCTCTTTTTGTAATTGGTTTTACTCATTGTGTCGATGCATTCGGTTTTCTTGATGTGTTTAAGACTTAGTGTTTTTTGCAGCTAATTATCCATCAGTCAAAAACTACAGGCTATATTGAGGACAGTTTGTTCTATATATGAAAGTCCTTTGCGAAGCAAGAGAAAACCAGTCGTTGTTCTTTATTGTCTTACCTAGGTAAAAGAAAATCGAATAAAACAGATCAGACAGGACCAAGTTTACAATGGAAATGATGATTAGCTTTCACAAATTTTTTGTCTTGTTGACAAATATTTCGACATGTCAGCAAGAGAAAATTATGTTACCATAATATCTCTTGAAACCAGACAATAAGAAAAAGTTTTCGCGATTCTTTCATCTTTAGGATTGACTGCGCAGCTTGAAATGAGCTGCGTTTCAGTCAACGCAGCAGTTAAGTTTTCTATTATTCTTGTAACTGAGACATCTTTTTCTTCTTCAGCCAGCTGTTCTCTAACTCTGGAAATTACGTTAACTTAAAATCAATATAAAAAATTGATCATACCTATTTGTTAAAATTATTTATTCAAGCATCTCCACAATTTTTTATTTCGTCCTTTAAAATCCTTTCAGATAAAGTAATGGTAACTAAATTGTATTTACTCTGGTGGTCTTCTTGGTGTTGCCAGTTATGCCTGACTTGTAGGATAATTGCTCTGTAACAATAATGTGTTTGTAGATTGTATTTAGCGGCTGCTTTTCCTTTAGAAGGAAGCAAAAACGATTTGTCAAATTTTTTGCGCATTTCAGAAATGCAAGTACCGAACGATTCTCATTCCCTTAGTCTTTCTTTTCACACGAAAAATAGTTGCGTCGTCTTTTTAGCCTTTTAGACATAAACAGGTAGACCTGGGAGTTTAGCGCTGTTATCGTGCTCTAAAATAAAACCATAACTATTCTCTGTAGCGAAAGCGAGTAATTAGACGCAAATAAAAGCAAACTTAGCCGGCTGTTTTCCATACGCTGGCATTCAAACTAGTTCTACTTTATCTGATTTGTTTCTAGATATTTTAATTTCCTCCAATATTCTTTCTTTAGTTAGGCTTTCCTGAGATTTAATTCTGCACTTGTAGGTAACATTTTTTAGCCAATGCAAAATAACTCACTAGTTGCGAATTTTGCAAAGAAAAGATATTACCCCACATGTTTGAATGAATTGTTAGGTAATTCAGGTGCGTTGAGGAGGGTCCCAGTGGGGTTAACCTTAAGCTGTAAAACGGCCACAAATTAACCGTAAAAATTGACAAATTTTAACCGTTAGTAGCAAAAAAAGGTAACCGCAAAAAAATAAATTCTGGTGACAACAATGGACAGATGTTCACCGTACGTTAACTATCAATCGGCCAAAATTTTAATAGTTAGCAATGAAAGCCGTCAACTTATTGAGACCCTAATTAAGTAGCTATTTTGTCCAAACTTGAATTTCCAGAAGTTGACTTAGATCATTCTAGAATTCTGTAGCAAAAAAACTTTTAGATGCAAGTAAAAGCCGGCCAGTTGTTTCCATACGCCGACGACGCCGGCCAGTTGTTTCCATACGCCGAGGTTGATTTAAATCACTCAAAATGACAGTTCGCTTAATTGCTTATGTGCCTTTGTGTCCATTGTAACCTATTTTTACAATAAATGTATTTGATTTCACTCTATTTCGATAATATTGTACTAGCCGTTCTTTATGATTACTGATAGGAGGACATTTCATTTTCAGATTTCGTTCAACCCTCATTTTTTGAAAACCACAAGACGTTCGAAATTTTTTGTTGAAACAACATGTTAAAGTCACCCTTTTCTGTGAAATTAAGGTCAAAATATCATTAGCAAGGGAATATAAAGCTAACCTACTCGCGAAGTAATATTCTATGATATTCCTAAACATGTTCAGTAAGCTAAGTTGTTCTAAAACCTATCTACAAATGAAATATTGCGCGATCTCAAAAACTGAGGGAATGTCTATACAAGCAAAGATCTGTCGAATATCTTGACACCTTTTTTCTCTGCCACCCATGTTAGCCTGAGAACGAGTCAGAATCTTACAAAACCTTTTCGTAAAACAAGGCCTTAGTCCACTGTTTTTAGATGAAAATTTGACGCATGGACGTTTGGTTATTTTACAGTCCGTAAGTATGATGTTTGAATTTCCCATGAAAAAAATTAAAATAGGATTAGTTTCAAAAATTTGAACTGAAGCATTTTGTTTGAGCACAAGACATTTCCAAATGGCCCTGATTGTCAGCAACAAAGTTAAGGCTCGTTTCATGTGCATAGAACAATGTTAAGAACAAGTTTATTCTTCGGCAGTTTTGGGATTAAAGTTGTACTTTTAGCTTAATTCTTATTGTGACCACATCGTGCAAGTAATTGACGGAAGTTTTCTTGTTTAGGCTTCACATTTCACTTGATGGATTGGACCGTCGTCATTAAATGACACATATTTAGTTACACTCCACCTCGAAATCCTTTTACATTACTATACATGTATATCGTTTTTAAAAATGAACTTGTTTAAGTGAATCGTGATGTTCTGGTTACGAACAATCAGAATCAAAATTTTTCTTTTTGTAAAGGGTAAAAACAACCCTAAGGCAATATATTAGTGTCCCATGCCATGCAACATGTGTCTGGAAGCCTTTGCCGTATTCAGAGGTTAAAATGCGACTGAAATTTGCACCCTCTCGTTTCTGACTGAAATAAAATCAAGAAGTTTCCTCACCCAAAGAAGGTATAAACGTCTCATTCCAAGCCCCAGTTTGTTTTAGTGTCAACCTACTCGACCAAAGGATCAAACATGGGATCATTATTAATGGCTGATAACAGACCCTTATGTAAAGCTACCGTAAAATTTCTGTGAAAACCTCCTTATTTAAATCGTCTTTGTTACATAGCGACTATTTAGAGATACAATTGAAAACTCCCAGGTATGAGGAACGAATTTTGGACCCCTGGATGTAAGGAAAGCATTCACGATCAATATCGACATCTGCACGCAGACCCTTGGATGTAAGGTTTTTACTCGAACTAATTGTGGACCAATTGGGCTGAGAAATTTCCCACTGAAATGTCATCAAGAAGTTTTCCCACCCAAAGAACAAATAAATGTCCAACTTTTCGGACCGAAAGGCTGAAAGTTGTGCATAATTGTGGACCAATGTTGGTTAATATATCTTTATCAATTTATTAGAATTAGCTCTAAAACAGCACCTCAACAGTGAGTATTTTTGAGACCATGAAGATGATTTCCAACAAACGAGACTATTTTCTATCCAAGATATTTTGACTTATTATATATAATTTTTAAACTCATTTTAACTAGATTTAATTAATAACTTTTTACTCAAGTTTTCAACGTGCGAAATGTAGTTTACAAGGATGGAGTCAGGTTTGCCTGCTATCAGTGTTGCAGACTATAAACCTGTGAGCATTTTTTTGGGGAAAAGACTAAGCATTACTTCACAATTTTAAACTGCGGCCACAACTGATCCATTGCTGATCCTTCTATTGTGGTTGTTGACTTCTTAATCTTTTTCACTTGTTAAACTTGCGAGTGAATTTAATACTTTGCATCTTGGTTGGCACTGGTGCATACAAGGCAGCATCTCAAGAGATTTTTAAGACCTTGGCGATAGTTTCCACTGAAAATAAAAGAGATGCAAGGGTTTATAGCACTGTTAAAATGAGCCAGACGAAAAGCAATAGCTGCGAAGTATTGGAAGCCGCAAGATGCCGTCGTAGTGCTGTCTGGTGCATAAAGGACAAGGAACCACCAGATAGTAGTGGGCAGCCAGCATACTATGAACGTTACCACGATGGCAATTGACATCTTCAGCACATTTTTCTGTCTGCGCGACTGTTGTTCTCTTCCGTTGGCCGATCCCTCGCCCGGAATATTCTGGGATTTTAGTTTAATAACAACAGTCATGTAAAGTATGGCAATCAAAACCATAGGGACATACCAGAGTACTACAAGCATTGAAACTTCGTAGTTTCGGTAACTCAGTGACTCTCCAAATACTTTATTCCACTTGTGCACACATACCAGCCCTTTTTGATACTCAACAAGTTCGTAGGTCAAAGCGTCTGGGATATTAGCAGCAACCGCCATGATCCAAGTGGCGAGAATAAAGAACCGACAATGCTTTGAACTGATCAGTGGAGAACGGAGAGGAAAAACTACAGCTCCAAATCGATCCACTGCGATAAGAACTAGACTCTGAATCGACACGGAAGCAGAGATATCTACAAGGAAGTAATTTAGCTTACATAAAGCTTGTCCTAGAGAACCACCTAAAATATAGTAGCCGAAGTTCATCTCTGTTATAATGAATGGAAAACAGAGAATTGGAAACAACAGATCTGACATGGCCATGTTTAAAATGAAAAAGTTGATTGGTTTTCGCATGGATCTCGTCCTGTAGACTATAATTCCAATGATAATATTTCCGATCAGTGCCACAACAAAAATCAGGCAGTAATAAAAGGAAATACCGATTCTTTTAGCTTCATGGTTGAAGCAGCTCGACGTTTGAGTTCCATTCATTGTTGCAGTCCAGTTTGCCGACATCATTGACACTGAAAAATCAGTGTCCGCAGCCGGTAGTTCTCCGAGAACTAATTTTGGCTGCTATCTATGCACTTTCATTGTTTAAAAGAAAGCTGATTATCAACATTTTTAGCAAAATTGGTCAATGTAGATTCGCCATGAATAAAAACAATTGACACTCAAAACTTTCCTATTGTTCTAGCTGAGATTAGTTCAGTGGCAGTCCATCAGTCTAGTTTGCGGAAAGTATTGCGCCATATGCTCGTCGCTTGAAAAGATGGAAAATGTAGGAGAAAATTGATCATTATTTGATCCAAGAGACACGGATCCAGAAGTTAATAGTTTTAAATCCCCCCATGACTTCTCAATCTTTTATGTCTCTACCGTTGGTGCATTTTGAAAATTGAGACCGTATTGTCTCTCTCTCCAGGCTCTCTCTTTTTGTAATTGGTTTTACTCATTGTGTCAATGCATTCGGTTTTCTTGATGTGTTTAAGACTTTAGGTATATTGCAGCCAATCATCCATCAGTCAAAGACTACACGCTCTATTGAAGACAATTTGTTCTATAGTTGAGAATCCCCTGCGAAGCAGAAGAGAACCAGTTGTTGCTCATAATTGTCTTACCTAGGAAACGGGGAAATCGAATAAAACAGTTCAGACAATGTAACCATGTTTACAATTAAAATATTGATTTACTTTTTCAAATATTTTGTCTTGTTGACAATAGGAAGAGAAAATAATGTTGCCATAATATCTCTAGAAACCAGACAATAAGAAAAAGTTTTCGCGACTCTTTCATCTTTTAGATTGACTGCGCAGCTTGAAATGTGTTTCAGTCAACGCTGCAGTTAAGTTTCTATTATTCTTGTAACTGAGAGATCTGTTTCTTCTTCAGCCAGCTGTTCTCTAACTCTGGAAATTACGTTAAACTAAAATCAATATAAAAAATTGATCATGCCTGTATGTTAAAATTGTTTATTCAAGCATCTCCACAGTTTTTCATTTCGTCTTTAAAATCCTTTCAGATAAAGTGACGGTCGCTAAATTATATTTACTCTTATGGTCTTCTTGGTGTTGTTAATCAGGTCTGACTTGTAGGATAATTGCTCTGTGACAATAATGCGTTTGCACTTTGTATCAAACGGCCGCTTTTCCTTTCGAAGGAAGCAAAAACGATTTGTCAAATTTTTACGCATTTTGGAAATGCAAGTACCGAACGATTCTCATTTCGTTATTCTCTCTTTTCAAACGAAAAATAATCGCGTCGTCTTCTTAGCCGTTTAGACATAAACAGATAGGCTTGGGAATTTAGCGCTGTTATCGTGCTCTAAAGTAAAACCATAACTATTCTTTGTAGCGAAAGCGAGTGATTAGACGCAATTAAAAGCAAACTTAGCCGGATGTTTTCCATGCGCTGGCATCCAAACTAGTTCTACTTTATCTGATTTGTTTCTGGATATTATAATTTCCTCCAATATTCCTTCTTTAGATAGGCTTTCCTAAGATTTAATTCTGCACTTGTAAGTAACATTTTTAGCCATTACAAAATAACTCACTGGTTGTAGATTTTGCAGAGAAAAGATGTTACTCAACATGTTTGAATGTATTGTTAAGTAATTCAGGTGCATTGAGGAAGGTCCCAGTGGGGTTCATTGTTAGCCGTCAAATGGCCAAAGACATTAGCCGTTAAATTGACAAATTTTAACCATTAGTCGTAAAGAAGGTAACCGCAAAAAAATAAATTCTGGTAACAACAATGGAAAGATGTTCACCGCACGTGAATCGATCAAAATCTCAACCATTAGCCGTGAAAGCCGTCAACTTATTGACACCCTCATTAAGCAGCTATTTTGTCCAAAATTGAATTTCCAGAAGTTGAATGAGATCATTCTAGAATTCGGTTGCAAAAGCGAACTTCTAGATGCAAGTGAAAGCTGGCCATTTGTTTCCATAAGCCGACGACGTCAAAGCAGTTCTATTTTATCTGCTTTGTTTCTAGATATCCTAATTTCCTCCAATGTTCCTTCGTTCCTGAAGCTTTCCTAAGATTTGATTCGCATTTGTATTCAAAACTTCTAGTTATTACAAGATAACTTACTGGTTGCAGATAATGGAAGGAAAAGATGTTTCCCTCGCGTGTTTAAATACATTGTTAATTAATTCAGGTGGATTGAGCGGCTATTTTGTCCAAAGTGCAATTTCTTTAGAGGTTGATTTAAATTACTCAAAAATGACAGTTTGCTTAATTACTTTAATTTGTACCTTTGTGTCCATTGTAACCTCTTTTTACAATAAATGTATTTGACTTTCACCATATTTCGAGAGAAGAACAATTCATTTTCAGGTTTCATTCAACCCTCAATTTTTGAAAACCACAAGACATTTGAAACTTTTTGTTGAAACAACATGTTTAAATTACTCTTTTTCATGAAATTAAGGTTAAAACATCATTAGCAAGGGAATATACATCTAAACTACTCGCTAAGTAATATTCTATGATGCTCAATGAGCTAAGTTGCTCTAAAACCTATCTACAAATCAAATATTGCGCGATTTCAAAAACTTGAAGCATATCTCTACCAGCAGAGATCTATCAATATCTTGACACCTTTTTTCTCTGCCACCCATGTTAGCCTGAGAACGAGTCAGAATCTCAATAACCCGTTTGTAAAATAAGGCATTAGTCCACTGGTAGTAGATGGAAAATTTGAAGCAGGGACGTTTGGGTATTTTACAATCTGTAAATTTGAACTTCCCATATGCATGGATTGGCTCCCAAAATTTGAAGACCATAAAGATGATTTCCAACAAACAAGACTTTCTTTTCTATTCAAGATATTTTGACTTATCCTATATAATCTTAAGACTCATTTGAACTAGATCTATTTAATTAGTTGTTACTCAAGTTTTCAACGAGCTAAATGTATTGTACAGGATTAGAGTCTGGTTTACCAGCTATGAATGTTGCAGACTATAAACCTGTCAGCATTTTTTTAGGGCACAGGGTAAGCATTACTTTATAATGTTGAACTGCGGCCACAACTGATCCATTACTGATAATTCTATTTTAGTTGTTGACTTATTAATCTTTCACACTTATTAAACTTGCAAGTGAACCTTAATACTTTGCAACTTGGTTGG
Organism: Pocillopora damicornis; assembly: GCF_964200805.1. Classification (NCBI taxonomy): domain Eukaryota; kingdom Metazoa; phylum Cnidaria; class Anthozoa; order Scleractinia; family Pocilloporidae; genus Pocillopora; species Pocillopora damicornis. The sequence continues at coordinate 20,929,472 of NC_142678.1, forward strand.
CTCTGGTGCATACAAGGCAGCACCTCGAGAGATTTTTAAGACCTTGGCGATAGTTTCCACTGAAAATAAAAGAGATGCAAGGGTTTATAGCACTGTTAGAATGAGCCACACAAAAGGCAATAACTCTGAAATATTGGAAGCCGCAAGATGCCGTCACAGTGCTGTCTGGTAGATAGAGGATAAGGAACCACCAGATTGTAGCGGGCAGCCAGCATACTATGAACGTTACCACGATGGCAATTGACATCTTCAGCACATTTTTCTGTCTGCGCGACTGTTGTTCTCTTCCCTTGGCCGATCCCTCGCCCGGAATGTTCTGAGATTTTAGTTTAATAACAACAGTCATGTAAAGTATGGCAATCAAAACCATAGGGACATACCCGAATATTATAAGCATTGAAACCATGTAGTTTCGGTGACTCAGTGACTCTTCAAATACTTCATTCCACTTGTGCACACATACCAGCCCTTCCTGATATTCAACAAGTTCGTAGGTCAAAGCGTCTGGGATATTAGCAGCCACCGCAATGATCCAAGTGGTGAGAATAAAGAACCGGCAATGCTTTGAACTGATCAGTGGAGAACGGAGAGGAAAAACTACAGCTCCAAATCGATCCACTGCTATAAGAACCAGACTCTGAATCGACACGAAAAGAGAGACGTCTGCGAGGAAGTCATGTAGCTTACACAAAGCTTGTTCTACAGGACCACCTAACAACCAGTAGCTGAAGTTAATCTCTGCTACAATGTATGGAAAACAGAGAATCGGAAACAACAGATCTGACATGGCCATGTTTACAATAAAAAAGTTGATTGGTTTTCGCATGGATCTCGTCCTGTAGACTATAATTCCAATGATAATATTTCCGATCAGTGCCACAACAAAAATCAGGCAGTAATAAAAGGAAATTCCGATTCTTTTAGCTTCATGGTTGAAGCAGCTCGACGTTTGAGTTCCATTCATTGTTGCAGTCCGGTTTGCCGACATCATTGACACTGAGAAGTCAGTGTACGCAGCCAGTAGATCTGCGAGAACTAATCTTTGGCTACTATCTATACGCTTTCCTTGTTTGAACAAAGTAACCTAATTATCAGCATTTTCAGCAAAATTGGTCAATGTAGAATCGTCATGAATAAAAACAATTGACACTCAAAACTTTCCTCTCGTTCTAGGTGAGATAAGTTCAGTGGCAGTCCATCAGTCTAGTTTGCGGAAAGTATTGCGCCATATGCTCATCGCTTGAAAGGATGGAAAATGCAGGAGAAAATTAATCATTAGCTGATCCAGGGGACACAGATCCAGAAGGTAATTATTTTTAAGGCCCCCCTTGACTTCTTAACCTTTTATGTCTCTACCGTTGGTGCATTTTAAAATTGAGACGGTCTTGTCTCTCTCTCTAGGCTCTCTCTTTTTTTAATTGGTTTTACTCATTGTGTCGATGCATTCGGTTTTCTTAATGTGTTTAAGACTTAGTGTTTTCTGTAGCTAATTATCCATCAGTCAAAAACTACAGGCTATATTGAGGACAGTTTGTTCTATATATGAAAGTCCTTTGCGAAGCAAGAGAAAACTAGTTGTTGTTCTTTATTGTCTAACCTAGGTAAAGGAAAATCGAATAAAACAGATCAGACATGACCATGTTTACAATGGAAATGATGATTAGCTTTCACAAATTTTTTCGAAATATTTCGACATGCCAGCAAGAGAAAATTATGTTACCATAATATCTCCTGAAACCAGACAATAAGAAAAAGTTTTCGCGATTCTTTCATCTTTAGGATTGACTGCGCAGCTTGAAATGAGCTGCGTTTCAGTCAACGCAGCAGTTAAGTTTTCTATTATTCTTGTAACTGAGATATCTGTTTCTTCTTCAGCCAGCTGTTCTCTAACTCTGGAAATTATGTTAACTTAAAATTAATATAAAAAATTGATCATACCTATAGGTTAAAATTATTTATGCAAGCATCTCCAAAAATTTTTATTTCGTTCTTTAAAATCCTTTCAGATAAAGTAATGGTAACTAAATTGTATTTACTCTGGTGGTCTTCTTGGTGTTGCCAATTATGCCTGACTTGTTGGATAATTGCTCTGAAACAATAATGTGTTTGTAGATTGCATTTAGCGGCCGCTTTTCCTTTAGATGGAAGTAAAAACGATTTGTCAAATTTTTTACGCATTTCAGAAATGCAAGTACCGAACGATTCTCATTCCCTTAGTCTTTCTTTTCAAACGAAAATCATTGCGTCGTCTTTTTAGCCTTTTAGATATAAACAGATAGGCCTGGGAATTTAGTGCTGTTATCGTGCTCTAAAGTAAAGCCATAACCACTCTCTGTAGCGAAAGCGAGTAATTAGACGCCAATGAAAGCAAACTTAGCCAGCTGTTTTCCATACGCTTGCATCCAAACTAGTTCTACTTTATCTGATTTATTTCTAGATATTTTAATTTCCTCCAATATTCCTTCTTTAGTTAGGCTTTCCTGAGATTTAATTCTGCACTTGTAAGTAACATTTTTTAGCCAATGCAAAATAACTCACTAGTTGCGGATTTTGCAAAGAAAAGATATTACCCCACATGTTTGAATGTATTGTTAGGTAATTCAGGTGCATTGAGGAAGGTCCCAGTGGGGTTAGAGGTTGATTTAAATAAATTACTCAAAAATGACAGTCTACTTAATTGCTTTTGTGCCTTTGTGTTCATTGTAACCTCTTTTTACAATAAATGTATTTGACTTTCAGCATATTTCGAGAGAAGAACAATTCATTTTCAGGTTTCATTCAACCCTCAATTTTTGAAAACCACAAGACATTTGAAACTTTTTGTTGAAACAACATGTTTAAATCAATCTTTTTCATGAAATTAAGGTCAAAACATCATTAGTAAGGGAATATACATCCAACCTACTCGCTAAGTAATATTCTATGATGCTCAATGAGCTAAGTTGCTCTAAAACCTATCTACAAATCAAATATTGCGCGATTTCAAAAACGTGAAGCGTATCTCTACCAGCAGAGATCTGTCGAATATCTTGACACTTTTTTTTTCTGCCACCCATGTTAGCCTGAGAACGAGTCAGAATCTCAATAACTCTTTTGTAAAATAAGGCATTAGTCCACTGGTAGTAGATGGAAAATTTGAAGCAGTGACGTTTGGGTATTTTACAATCCGTAAATATGATGTTTGAACTTCCCATATGCATGGATTGGTTCCCAAAATTTGAAGCATTTTATTTAAGTGCAAGACATTTCCAAGCGACCCTGATTGCAGCAACAAAGTTAGAGCTCGGTGAAAAAGTTTTAAGTACGGATTTTTTCGAAAACTTAAGAAGAAGTGCCAAGCGTTTCATGTGCATCAAACAATATTGAAAACAAGTTTTTTCTTCGGCAGTTTTAAGATTAAATTTGTACTTTTAGCTTAATCCTGTGTGTGACCACATCGTGCAAGTAATTGACGGACGTTTTCTTGTTTAGGCTTTACATTTCAGTTGATGGACTGGACCGTCGTCATTAAATGACACATATTTAGTTACACTCCACCTCGAAATCCTTTTACATTACTATACATGTATATCGTTTTTAAAAATGAACTTTTTTAAGTGAATCTTGATGTTCTGGTTACGAAATACAATCAAACTTTTTCTTTTTGTAGCGGGTAAAAACAACGTTAAGGCAATACATCAATGTCCCATGCAATGCAACATGCGTCTGGAAGCTTTTGCCGTATTCAGAGCTAAAAATGCGACTGATCATGAAACTTGCGCCCTCTCGTTTCTGACTGAAATAACATCAAGACGTTTCCTCACTCAAAGAAGGCATAAACGTCTAACTCCAACCCCCCCCCCTTATTTTGGTGTCAACCTTGAACTTAGGATCATTATCAATGGCTGATAACAGACCCTTACATAAAACTGCCGTAAAATTTCAATGAAAACATTATTTAAATCGTAATTGTTACATAGCAACCATTTAGAGATACAATTAAAAACCCCTAGATATTAGGTACGAATTTGAGACCCCAGGATGTAAGGAAACCATTCACGATCAATATCGACATCTGCACGCAGACGCTTGGATGCGTAAGGTTTTCACTTCAACTAATTGTGGACCAAATGGGCTGAGAAGTTTCCGACTGAAATGACATCAAGAAGTTTCCTTACCCAAAGAATACATTAATGTCCAACCTCTCGGACTGAAAGGCTGAAAGTTGTGCATAATTGTGGAGCAAATTTGTCAAGAAATTTTTATCAATTTATTAGAATTAGCTATATAACAGCACCTCGAAGAATATTTTTGAGACCATAAAGATGATTTCCAACAAACAAGACTTTCTTTTCTATTCAAGATATTTTGACTTATCCTATATAATCTTTAGACTCATTTGAACTAAATCTATTTAATTAGTTGTTACTCAAGTTTTCAACGTACTAAATGTATTGTACAAGATTGGAGTCTGGTTAACCAGCTATGAATGTTGCAGACTATAAACCTGTCAGCATTTTTTTAGGGCACAGACTAAGCATTACTTTATAGTGTTGAACTGCGGCCACAACTGATCCATTGCCGATAATTCTATTTTAGTTGTTGACTTATTAATCCTTCTCACTTATTAAACTTGCAAGTGAACCTTAATACTTTGCATAAAGGGGTAAGTTTCTAAAGAAACTGTGGTGCTGCGTCGGTGGGAGAGTATAGCAGGTAATTTAGTGTTAACAACTGGGTTGAAAACGTAAATTAGCCACCGTAAAGGGTAAAAAAGCTGACGTTTCGAGCGTTAGCCCTTCGTCAGAGCGATTGACGAAGGGCTAACGCTCGAACCCTTTACGGTGGCTAATTTACGTTTTCAACCCAGTTGTTAACACTAAATTACCTTAATACTTTGCAACTTGGTTGGCTCTGGTGCATACAAGGCAGCACCTCGAGAGATTTTTAAGACCTTGGCGATAGTTTCCACTGAAAATAAGAGAGATGCAAGGGTTTATAGCACTGTTAGACTGAGCCACACAAAAGGCAATAACTCTGAAATATTGGAAGCCGCAAGATGCCGTCATAGTGCTGTCTGGTGGATAGAGGATAAGGAACCACCCGATTGTAGCGGGCAGCCAGCATACTATGAACGTTACCACGATGGCAATTGACATCTTCAGCACATTTTTCTGCCTGCGCGACTGTTGCTCTCTTCCGTTGGCCGATCCTTCGCCCGGAATGTTCTGGGATTTTAGTTTAATAACAACAGTCATGTAAAGTATGGCAATTAAAACCATAGCAACATACCAGAATACTACAAGTATTGAAACTATGTAGTTTCGGTAACTCAGTGACTCTCCAAATACTTCATTCCACTTGTGCACACATACCATCCCTTCTTTATGCTCAACAAGTTCGAAGGCCATTGCGTTTGGGATATTTGCAGCAACCGCAATGATCCAAGTGGCGAGAATAAAGAAACGGCACCGCTTTGAACTGATCAGTGGAGAACGGAGAGGAAAAACTACAGCTCCAAATCGATCCACTGCTATAAGAACCAGACTCTGAGTTGACACCAAAGCAGAGACAAATACGAGGAAGTCATGCAGCTTACACAAAGCTTGTCCCACAGGACCTCTTAACGACCAGTTGCCGAAGTTAATCTCTATTACAAGGTATGGAAAACAGACAATCGGAAACAACAGATCTGACATGGCCATGTTTACAATAAAAAAGTTGATTGGTTTTCGCATGGATCTCGTCCTGTAGACTATAATTCCAATTATAATATTTCCGATCAGTGCCACAACAAAACTCAGGTAGTAATAAAAGGAAATTCCGATTCTTTTAGCCTCATGGTTGAAGCAGCTCGACGTTTGAGTTCCATTCATTGTTGCAGTCCGGTTTGCCGACATCATTGACACTGAAAAGTCAGTGTCCGCAGCCAATAGATCTGCGAGAACTAATCTTTGGCTCCAGTAATTGCTAACCCTTAGCAATTACTGTTTATCAATATTTTCAGCAAAATTGGTCAATGTGGAATCGCCATGAATAAAAACAGCTGACACTCTAAACTTTTCTCTCATTCTAGCTGAGATTAGTTCAGTGGCAGTCCATCAGTCTAGTTTGCGGAAAGCATTGCGCCATATGCTCATCGCTAGAAAAGATGGAAAATGTAGGAGAACATTGATCATTATCTGATCTAAGAGACACGGATCCAGAAGTTAATAGTCTTTAATCTTTTTGAGACGGTCTTGTCTCTATCTCCATGCTCTCTCTTTTTGTAATTGGTTTTACTCATTGTGTCAGTACATTCGGTTTTCTTGATGTGTTTAAGACTTTATGTATATTGCAGCCAATCATCCATCAGTCAAAGACTACACGCTATGCTGAGGACAGTTTGTTCTATATTTGGAAATCCCCTGCGAAGCAGAAGAGAGTCAGTTGTTGTTCTTTATTGTCTTACCTAAGAAACTGGAAAATCGAATAAAACAGATCAGACGTGACCATGTTTACAATTAACATGTTGATTAGCAATCTCAAGTTTTTTGTCTTGTTGATAAATATTTCGAGAAATACCAGCAAGAGAAAATTATGTTTCCGTGATATCTCTTGAAATAAAGAATTTTTTCAATAAAAAAATTCTTTCATCTTTAGGATTAACTGCGCAGCTTGAAATAAGCTGTGTTTCAGTCAGGGCTACAGTTAAGTTTCTATTATTCTTGTAATTTAGAGATCTGTTTTCTCTTCAGCCAGCTGTTCTCTAACTCTGGAAATTACAATAACTTAAAATCAATATAAAAATTCATCATACCTATATGTTAAAATTGTTTATTCAAACATCTTTATAATTTTTCGTTTCGTCTTTTAAAATCCTTTCAGATAAAGTGATGGTCGCTAAATTATATCTGCTCTTACGGTCTTCTTGGTGTTGTTAATCAGGTCTGACTTGTAAGATAATTGTTCCGTGGCAATAATGCGTTTGCAGTTTGTATCAAACGGCCGCTTTTCCTTTCGTAGGAAGCAAAAACGATTTGTCAAATCTTTTACGTATTTTGGAAATGCAAGAACCGAACGATTCTCATTCCTTTATTCTTTCTTTTCATACGAAAAATAATCGCGTCGTCTTCTTAGCCTTTCAGACATAAACAGATAGGCTTGGGAATTTAACGCTGTTATCGTGCTCTAAAGTAAAGCCATAACCAATCTGTGTAGCGAAAGCGAGTAATTAGACGCAAACAAATGTAAACTAAGTCAGCTGTTTTCCATACGCTGGCATCCAAACTAATTGTATTTTATCTGATTTGTTTCTAGATATTATAATTTCCTCCAATGTTCCTTCTTTAGTTAGGCTTTGCTAAGATTTAATTCTGCACTCGTAAGTAACATTTTTAGCCATTACAAAATAACTCACTGGTTGCGGATTTTGCTGAGAAAAGATGTCACCCAACATGTATTGTTAGGTAATTCAGGTGCATTGAGGAGGGTCCCAGTGGGGTTAACCTTTAGCTGTAAAACGGCCAAAAAAATAGCCGTTGAAATTGACAAATTTCAACCGTTAGTCGTAAAAAAAGGTAACCGCAAAAAAAGAAATTCTGGCGAAAACAATGGACAGATGTTCACCGTACATTAACTGTCAATCGGCCAAAATTTTAACCGTTAGCCGTGAAAGCCGTCAACTTATTGACTCCCTCATTAAGCAGCTATTTTGTCCAAACTTGAATTTCCAGAAGTTGACTTAGATCATTCTCGAATTAGGTAGCAAAGCCGAACTTTTAGATGCAAGTGAAAGCCGGCCAGTTGTTTCCATACGCCGACGTCAAAGCAGTTCTATTTTATCTGCTTTGTTTCTAGATATCCTCATTTTCTCCAATATTCCTTCGTTCCTTAAGCTTTCCTAAGATTTGATTGGCATTTGTATTCAAAACTTCTAGTTATTACAAGATAACTCACTGGTTGCAGATAATGGGAGGAAAAGATGTGTTCCTCGCCTGTTGGAATACATTGTTAATTAATTCAGGTGGATTGGGCGGCTATTTTGTCTAAAGTGCAATTTCTTTAGAGGTTGATTTAAATCATTCAAAATGACAGTTCGCTTAATTGCTTTTGTACCTTTGTGTCCATTGTAACCTCTTTTTACAATAAATATATTTGACTTTCACCCTATTTTGAGAATATTGTACTAGCTGTTCTTTATGATTGCTGACAGGAGGACATTTCATTTTCAGATTTCATTCAACCCTCATTTTTTGAAAACCACAAGACATTTAAAAAGTTTTTGGTGAAACAACATGTTAAAATCGCTCTTTTTTATAAAATTAAGGTCAAAACATCATTAGTAAGGGAGTATACAGCTAACCTACTCGCGAAGTAATATTCTATGTTATTCCTAAACATGCTCAATGAGCTAAGTTGTTCTAAAACCTATTTACAAATGAAATATTGCGCGATCTCAAAAATTGGAGGAATATCTTTACAAGTCGGAATCTGTCGAATATCTTGACACCTTTTTTCTCTGCCACCCATGTTAGCCTGAGAACGAGTCAGAATCTTAAAAAACCTTTTCGTAAAACAAGGCATTAGTCCACTGTTTGTAGATGAAAATTTGACGCATGGACGTTTGGTCATTTTACAGTCCGTGAGTATGATGTTTGAATTTCCCATGAAAAATAAAAATAGGATTAGTTTCCAAAATTTGAACTGAAGCATTTTGTTTGAGTACAAGACATTTCCAAGTGGTAGAAAATTTTAAAGTGTGGAATTTTTCGAAGACTTCGGAAGAAGTGCAAACCGTTTCGTGTGCATAGAGCAATGTTAAGAACAAGTTTATTCTTCGGCAGTTTTGAGATTAAAGTCGTACTTTCAGCTTCATCCTGATTGTGACCACATCGCGCAAGTAATTGACGGACGTTTTCTTGTTTAGGCTTCACATTTCACTTGATGGACTGGACCGTCGTCATTAAATGACACATATTTAGTTACACTCCACCTCGAAATCCTTTTACATTACTATATATGTATATCGTTTTTAAAAATGAACTTGTTTAAGTGAATCTTGATGTTCTGGTTACGAACAATCAGAATCAAAATTTTTCTTTTTGTAAGGGGTAAAAACAACCCTAAGGCAATATATTAGTGTCCCATGCCGTGCAACATGTGTCTGGAAGCTTCTGCCGTATTCAGAGCTAAAAATGCGACTGAATTTTGCACCCTCTCGTTTCTGACTGAAATAAAATCAAGAAGATTCCTCACCCAAAGAAGGCATAAACGTCTCATTCCAAGCCCCAGTTTGTTTTAGTGTCAACCTACTCGACCAAAGGATCAAACGTGGGATCATTATCAATGGCTGATAACAGACCCTTATGTAAAGCTATCGTAAAATTTCTGTGAAAACCTCCTTATTTAAATTGTTTTTGTTACATAGCGACTATTTAGAGATACAATTGAAAACTCCTAGATATGAGGTATGAAGTGGGACCCCTGGATGTAAGGAAAGCATTCACGATCAATATCGACATCTGCACGCAGATCCTCGGATGTAAGGTTTTTACTCGAACTAATTGTGGACCAAATGGGCTGAGAAATTTCCCACTGAAATGACATCAAGACGTTTTCCCGCTCAAAGAACAATAAATGTCCAACTTTTCGGACTGAAAGGCTGAAAGTTGTGCATAATTGTGGACCAAGTTTGTTGATATATCTTGATCAATTTATTAGAATTAGCTCTAAAACAGCACCTCAACAATGATTATTTTTGAGACCATGAAGATGATTTCCAATAAACGAGACTATTTTGACTTATGCTACATAATATTTAAACTCATTTTAACTAGATTTAATTAATAACTTTTTACTCAAGTTTTCAACGTGCGAAATGTAGTTTACAAGGGTGGAGTCAGGTTTGCCTGCTATCAGTGTTGCAGACTATAAACCTGTGAGCATTTTTTGGGGGCAAAGACTAAGCATTACTTCACAATTTGAAACTGCAGCCACAACTGATCCATTGCTGATCCTTCTATTATAGTTGTTGACTTCCTAATCTTTTTCACTTATCAAACTTGTGAGTGAACCTTAATACTTTGCAACTTGGTTGGCACTGGTGCATACAAGGCAGCATCTCAAGAGATTTTTAAGACCTTGGCGATAGTTTCCACTGAAAATAAAAGAGATGCAAGGGTTTATAGCACTGTTAAAATGAGCCAGACGGAAAGCAATAGCTGCGAAATATTGGAAGCCGCAAGATGCCGTCATAGTGCTGTCTGGAGCATAAAGGACAAGGAACCACCAGATTGTAGTGGGCAGCCAGCGTACTATGAACGTTAACACGATGGCAATTGACATCTTCAGCACATTTTTCTGTCTGCGCGACTGTTGTTCTCTTCCGTTGGCCGATCCCTCGCCCGGAATATTCTGAGATTTTAGTTTAATAACAACGGTCACGTAAAGTATGGAAATCAAAACCATAGGAACATACCAGAATATTACAAGCATTGAAACTTCGTAGCTTCGGTAACTCAGTGACTCTCCAAATACTTCATTACGCTTGTACACACATACCAGCCCTTCCTGATACTCAACAAGTTCGTAGGTCAAAGCGTCTGGGACATTAGCAGCAACCGCAATGATCCAAGTGGCGAGAATAAAGAACCGACAATGCTTTGAACTGATCAGTGGAGAACGGAGAGGAAAAACTACAGCTCCAAATCGATCCACTGCTATAAGAACCAGACTTTGAATCGACAAGGAAGCAGAGACATCTATGAGGAAGTAATTTAGCTTACATAAAGCTTGTCCTACAGGACCACCTAAAATATAGTAGCCGAAGTTCATCTCTGTTACAATGTATGGAAAACACACAATCGGAAACAACAGATCTGACATGGCCATGTTTAAAATGAAAAAGTTGATTGGTTTTCGCATGGATTTCGTCCTGTAGACTATAATTCCAATGAAAATGTTTCCGATCAGTGCCAGAACGAAAATCAGGTAGTAATAAAAGGAAATACCGATTCTTTTAGCTTCATGGTTGAAGCAGCTCGATCTTTGACTTCCATTCATTGTTGCAGTCCTGTTTGCCAACATCATTGACACTGAAAAACCAGTGTCCGCAGCCGGTAGTTCTCCGAGAACTAATTTTGGCTGCTATCAATGCACTTTCATTGTTTAAAAGAAAGCTGATTATTAACATTTTTTGCAAAATTGGTCAATGTAGAATCGCCATGAATAAAAACAATTGATACTCAAAACTTCCCTTCTGTTCTCTCCCGGCTCTCTCTTTTTGTAATTGGGTTTACTCATTGTGTCAGTACATTCGGTTTTCTTGATATGTTTAAGACTTTATGTATATTGCAGCCAATCATCCATCAATCAAAGACTACACGCTATGCTGAGGACAGTTTGTTCTATATTTGAAAATCCCCAGAGAAGCAGAAGAGAACCAGTTGTTGTTCTTTATTGTCTTACCTAGGAAACAGAAAAATCGAATAAAACATATCAGACGTAACCGTGCTTACAATTAATTCGTTGACAAATATTTCGACAAATACCAGCAAGAGAAAATTATGTTTCCGTGATATCTCTTGAAACCACATAATAAGAAAAAGTTTTCGCGATTCTTTCATCTTTAGGATTAACTGCGCAGCTTGAAATGAGCTGCAGTTAAGTTTCTATTATTCTTGTAACTGAGAGATCTGTTTTCTCTTCACCCAGGTGTTCTCTAACTCTGGAAATTTCGTTGAGCTAAAATCAATATAAAAAATTGATCATACCTATATGTTAAAATTATTTATTCAAGCATCTCCACAATTTTTCGTTTCGTCTTTTAAAATCCTTTCAGATAAAGTGATGGTCGCTAAATTATATTTACTCTTATGGTCTTCTTGGTGTTGCCAATCAGGTCTGACTTGTAGGATAATTGCTCTGTGACAATAATGCGTTTGCAATTCGTATCAAACGGCCGCTTTTACTTTCGAAGGAAGCAAAACCGATTTGTCAAAATTTTTACGCATTTTGGAAATGCAAGTACCGAACGATTCTCATTCCCTTAGTCTTTCTTTTCAAACAAAAACTAATCGCGTCGTCTTTTTTAGCCTTTTAGACATAAACAGATAGGCCTGGCGCTGTCATCGTGCTCTAAAGCAAAACCATAACTATTCTCTGTAGCAAAAGCGAGCAATTAGACGCAAATAAAAGAAAGCTAAGCCAGCTGTTTTATATACGCTGGCATCCAAACGGGTTCTATTTTATCTGATTTGTTTCTAGATATTTTAATTTCCTCCAATATTCTTTCTTTAAATAGGCTTCCCTAAGATTTAATTCTGCACTTGTAAGTTACATTTTTAACCATTACAAAAATAACTTACCGGTCGCGGATTTTGAAAAGAAAAGATATTACCCAACATGTTTGAATGTATTGTTAGGTAATTCAGAGGTATTGAGGAGGGTCCTAGTGGGGTTAACCAAAACACCAAGCCAATATAGGATCTTTTCTTTCTTTATTCCTTTTCCTGTTCCTTGGGGCGTTATTATATGGAACCATGCAGTCAACTGAAATCATTGCGTGAAGAAATTCCCTAAGTATTGTGATCATAGCTTAAAAAAAATTTCGATTTTGGAAACGAGCACGTGGCCATTAAAAGAACCAAAAGAAAGATAAAAAACGAGCGATAAGTTTCGCTTTGAGTAACAACTACGAGCTCGGTAACATAATCACAAAACAAGTTATTGCTTACCAACGTTAACGTTCGCGGGTCTTGATTACTTTATCGAGGATTACGATCCAACTTGTCTTCGATTAAAAAACGATCTTGATCACACGGAGTTTTATCCTGAACTGAAACGCTAACTATAATTTTCTGCCTAAAAGGAACTAATTTCGGGGGCGTCAATCGAACCAGAAAATATTTCGTAGCTTTTCTCGGAAGCAGTAACATATAGCTTCAACGGAATTAGTTGCACAAAACGCTTTTCCATGAGGGAGAAGTTTCATATTTATTATCCTCCTATAAGAAATGGACTGTGTACATGAGTAAAGTCCAATTCGGTCTGTGATAACAAGTGATTACAAAATCGGGCGACGGCGAAGTGGGAGTCCGATTTAGTAATCACGAGTGTGATAAAAGACCGAATTGGACAACAGGAAGTCCTATTACCAATTTATCATAACCATTACAATCTCCTTAAAAAAACCAATTTATTTAGAAAAGGGCTTTCAAGATAAATTATTTTTTAAAAAATCTTCCTTTTTAAGGAATTCCCCAGTTCTGTTAGAGTAAGTGGTTACTGCTATGGTCGTTGTAATCAGTTCTGCGATTGGTGGATTTAGCTGAGTGGACTTAGTATGATTGGCTGCTTTAACTGTCGGATTAAAGCCAACTGTACGATTACTCTATCCAATTACAACTCTACACGATAGTTAGTGAAAAAACTAGCAGGTAATGCACCTATCACATCATAGGAAATTGTAGTGGTTGATTATAAATGGAAATAGGTCGTTGGAAGTCCACAATTTGATGCTTTTGCTAATTTTTACATTGTTGGGTCAATGTGGTATTTTGTTGTTGTCCTTTAAAATCCTTCTTGCCTTCTACTTTTCCGTTTTTGCTCAATCTCCTCACAATGTTGCGTTTCCCCATTTTTAAGTCGTCATAAATCTGAAATGAGCGGTGGCAAGTTTGTGAAGAGGACAGATTATCCAAACGTCAAATGGGGAGTAAAGCAAAATCAGTGGAATCTGGCTTGAGGCAGATCATGAAATCAACGTCCACATCGCACGCACAGAATGTTTTATATACATCACCATTTGCACTGATTCCAAAAAGGCACTCAAGCGTTAGGTGTAATCTGAGACAAATAAAGTTGACGATCAACTGTACTCTAGCCTTAATGTCTCTTTTTAAGGAAAGCACCAAGACGATTAACTGACAAACTGAAAACATATCCCTTATCGCTATCACTGAATGGGCAGTATCGTGATATCGGGTAATTTTAAAGGATGGCCGAAGACCAGGAATATGTGTCGAGGGAATGAACTTGGCTAAAAAACAGTGTGATCTTATTGTTGGTAACGCAATCAAAGGAGGTTGACTCAAGATGGCCATGAAGAGGCAATGTTACTCTGTTTTAATTGGTGGAACTCAAAGTTTTTCGAAATCAAACTCAACTCAACTTAACCCAAAATCAACCCTCTGTTGTAATCAAACAAATGAACGTTGCCGAGACGAAACTTGTCGAAATACACTGCTTTGAAAATGCCCATGTGCAAAATTATGATTATTTTTAAGTACTAGTTCTTCAAAGCACTCCTAACACATGTACATGAAGTGGTCCTGAGCAGAAGGCTGATCCATATTTACCCCAAACACAAATATTTCTGTTGCGGCGATTTAGACACGATTTTCGCTCCCTTTTTTCCTGCCGGTCTTTTATTCTTGAACAAAAGTCTCTCGGATTATCAGAATAACGACAATCAACGTCAAAATTAGTTGACACATCCATGTTTGAATAGTCCTAGTTATGTGTAGAATAACAAGCCTGTCTCTACCACACCCTAAATCATAAACAAGACCCCTTTCTCCCCCCCCCTCTCTATTCAACTATTCAATGCTGCCTGTAGGTAGCTAAAGGTCCATGGTATCACGATACAAAAATATTCTGGGGGGGGGGGGGAAGAGGGCGAATAGGCTAACTTAACAAGGGCAAAAGTATAAAATTTAAATAATAGAAGGGGTGAAAAGACCATTGCGTCGACAATTTTGTCGCTGATTGTACATAAGCAGCTTCTAAAAACATGATCATGCGTATTCCCAGTTAATGCTGTAAACATGGACATTTGATGGGACTTGAAGATGTGTTTTAAATGTAACTGTTCATAGGATAGAAATAATAAAGCCAATTTTTCCAAAATCGCCCGCGTCAAGATATTTACGTTCTAAACAATTTGAATATCTTTACAGACATTTATTATTTATCGCCAGGGAGGGGGGAGTGGAGGATTTTGGGGATCACATCTTTTCAGTGAGCGTTGAGGGTGGGTCAGTCGTATCCAACAAAGTGTAAAGGAGGGCTATCTTTCAAAATTGATTGGCAGTGAGGGAGGTCATAAGACTATCACAGAGCCTTATTGGGGGGGGGGGGGGGAACCAGGCGATAAATTCAAATACACATTACCCTAAGGCCTCTTCACACAAGTTCTGATTAAGTCCGGGTTGTATCACTGCAAAGAGTACTAAAGACAAAAACTTTACACAAATGTCTGGTTTGCTTCAAGACTCGACTGGGTTTGTCTTCCTTTCGATCAAAAATAAGCAAAAATGGGGTGTGAAGATGACAAAAGAAATTACAAAGTCAATTGTGTCTGAATGGAGAGGATCATGATGTAAAAACAAGACAAACGAAATATGGTTATTTGAGTTTAAGTATCAATTCAGGTTAGCTTTTGGGTCGTGTTTACTTGAAGTAATGAAACAAATCATTTCAACTCTTCTGTTCCAATCGGGTCAACCCCGGTAAGGCTTCACTCCTTTCTTCATGTAAACGCGTACAATCATTTGACGGCAGTAAGGTTAGTTTTTGTGGTCATTCATCCTGAGTGGGTAAGTAAGTGTAAGGAGGCTTCTGGTCTGATAAGCAGCCGCTGTTTGGTCTTCTCAAGCAACGCGCCTTTGGCAGAGAGGGCTGGGAAGGAGGGAAATACTACCAAGCGAATTAATGTGAACTGATAACAAGTTCAGTCTAATGATGGGTTAGGAGAGGGGTAAGTGTGTTGTTGTTTAGATACAGACATCGATCCGGAAATTCCTGGATTGTGAAATTTGCAGTTACATGCAGTAAGGAGACTAACAAGTAGACTTATACAATAGATAAAATCCAACTTTAATCATTGACGTCTTGGCAAAAAAACTCAGCTCTTTTAAATGCTGACTGCTCTGTATGATATACAACCAGAATACAAACTCAATGGGAATAAAGATCTCCATTAAATTGAACATTTCAATTATTAATTTTAACTCACAACATCAAAGAAAAATTACAATGATCAGATTTTCTCTGTTGCATATTTTGTTCATAATTGTATCTCTCAGGAGAGAATTAAAATTTATTAAATGCAAAAATATATAAACTTTTTTTAAATAAAGTTGTTACACTGGCATTCAGTAATTATGTTTTCTTTTGATAATACCAAACTTTAAACTTCAATATACCAGAGATAATAATTCTTTAACTAAACTTTTTCTGTAGTATGTACAATAGACAATTAACATAGCTTCTTTCAATCTCCATTTCAATCCACAACATTAAGGAGAAACCACAATAACATTTCTATTCTGTCGGAAATTTTGTTTACTAGTTGGCTCTTGATTTTTAGCCAAGGCAGCTTCCATTCTTCTCAGCTCAATAACCTGGAAAAGAAATTTATTTCCTGAGCAAAATGACATCATCCATATTCTCATAGTTTTCAGCAGAGTTTAACTGGAAACTATAAACATTTTTACTAGCTTACTTTAGATGGCAAAAAGTCACTTCTGCTTACGGAACTCCATTGATGGACTTGAAAATTGATGTACAAGAAAAAAAGTCATGGGGCTCAACTGGTCTGAAACTGCACTTTGTATGCAGGCAAGTGTAATTTCCCAGGGTATTCTGCCCACAACCTCATTGGTCTGATTTCTGTGTTTCTATTTAAGTTGATTAAACTGACATGACTTATTCAAGATACTTTCCTTTATCTATTTTATGCATGCAGGCATCCAATATTATAGGCGCTATCAATCTTGATCTCAAGTTGATTTTCCAATCCTGTGGGTAAACATCTAACATTACGACAAACAAAAGGTATTTCCCTTTTCTTATTCTAGGTAGGTGTGACTTTTCTGGGTTTGCACACTCTCTTCTAGCTTGTGATGGAGTTTTTTTTTTTTTGGAAGGGGAAGGGAGGAGGGGCTGAGGTTTCAGTGTATGTCCTCTTCAAGATTAGCTAGGTGTCCTGCACAGTCACATGGTAAGAACTTAAGAAAATAAAGGAAATGTTAATTAGGAAGACAAGAAACACCAGATCTCATTCCCCAATCTGGGAGTAGTTCTGATCTTAAAGTTTTAACATGACAAAGGTTATTAATTAAAATTTGCAGGAAAAGGCCCAAAGATCAACAAGTACATTTACAGTTATCAACTCACTTCACGATATTTGGATATTACAATGTCCTTGATCTGTAGAGGGTTCAATGGTCCTTGGACACTGCTTTCACGGCGAATGAACACCTGTAAGTTAAAAAATCAACAGAGTTGGCAAGTGTAAAATTTGATGTAGAATGTATGATTGTCACCGTCCTTCTTTCTGCTTTTTGATCACAAGATAATGGATAATCTTGTTTCTACTACTAGGAAGATCACCTCTTGGGGCAACCTCAACTAATTTTAGCCTTTTTAACTTCCATTAAGGGACCAGTCTATATTTATTGCCTGAGGAGAGGGGGGAAGAAGAGGAAGTTGGGGTCAGAGGAGGATGTTGTTCGAGGACAGGAAGGCTAATTTATGTAAATGTAAAAGACAAAAAAAACTAAGGCCTGTTATTTATGATGAATGTCTTTATTTTGTGGAACATTTCAGAATTATTATGTCTTATTTATGGCAATGTCTTGACATCCAAAATCCCATTATCATCATAGTCATGACAGTTTTTAAAGCACCCATTAAACCCTTTAACTCCCAGAAGTGATTCATGTAACTTCTCCCTACAATATCTGTCCACTATTTAGCAAACGGGTAATGAGAATATTCAAATGTATCAGGTAGAATTTGTTTTCTTGATCTAACACCAAATTCTTGCAACTAAATTACAAGGAAATGTGTAGCAGCTAGAGGGGAGAATTAACAATCAGTTTCTGGGAGTTAAAGGGTTAAGGGAAAATTCTAGGGAAATATGAACAACTTCATTTATTTCCATCCTGGTGCATCCAACATGTTAACTTAGGCTCAGGGAAGATGCAATTGGTCATTTCCACTTAGTCTTTGATGAAAACAAGCCAAAATACAGTTACATTCAATTTTTAGCACTTGTGATAATATTGAAAACAGTATCAATGCCACTTGTCTCCTATTTTACCTGGTTTTTTCTGGTCTCATACAATTCACCTTTAACACCAGCCTTAACAGAGATCTCTATCACAAAGACATCTGCTACGTAGATAAACCGTCCCTCTCGTCTTTCTCGTGGTGTTGGCTGATAAATTACAGGAACAAATTTTACCCTAGACAAAGATTTAAGGAAAGTTTCAAATTATCCATCATCAGTACCTAGTATATACATTATTTTGTGCAATTGGGTTTATTGTCCTTATGCACATCATAAACAATAACTTAAATTTTGAGGACAGTTTTTGACATTTTCAGCTCACAACTACATGCAAAAATATTTCATAAAATATTTTAATTGCTTTAAGTAATTAGTTTTTCCAAGGGTGCATCTTAAAAAATCAAGGTACCTCTTAAATATTTTACATTTCTCACTAGCATGTACACAGTCCTATGCACCATGTCCATCCAAACCATCCTTGAATTGTTCTTAACCTTCATGAAACTGTTGATGTTTTTTTAAGATTCCCATATTATATTAATCACTTGATCTCTCCATGAGTAATAGAGATATAGAGATCTTCCTGTGACGTATAGGTGCAACTCACTGAAAATGACCACCCTATTTCATCAAGATTGATCTTTTAAAGAATGTGATAGGTAAAACATGTTTATCATTTATTTATGAAATAGTGCAAAAATCATTCAAAGCTTGGCTTTCCTATGACTGATATCATGTATGTTGAACATTTTCCAAACCATTGCATTGTAACAAGGATAAACAAATAAGGGTCAGCCCAGCATTAAATGTGATTTTGGTGAGAATAATAAGGAAATATAATTATAATAAAAAGAAGTCAAATGTTCTGCTCATGTATGTTGTGATTAAGTTCACATGCAAACTTTAATAACATCAAAACATGTATTCCATTTCCTATTCATGATATTTCCCTGACTTAATTTATTCAAAGATAATTAATCATAATTATATTCATTCTTAATCCTGAATTATTACAACATTTTACTGAGAAAACGAACAGTGGATAGTACTAATGGCAACCTTTCACTTTTGTCACATGTAAACATTTATATTACTTATTTGTCTGGTTCTAATAAATAGTTACTTGTATAAAGAATGATCCACATAGGGAATAAACTTCTCAAATTCTTGGCTGACAGTATTCCTGATGTTAGTTTGCATTCTTGGTGAGCAATAAACACCACGAACAGCACCTGATAAAGATGGAAACCACAGGTGTTCACAAATAAAATAATGTTCATCGAATGGGAGGGATTGAACTTGGTAGAGCAAATACCAGGTTTCAAAGCCAGCTTTCTGGATGAGCCTGCTAGTCCTAACAGAAAATTTCTGCCATAACATACCAGTATAGATGACAATCATATATAACTATCAAAAAACCCAGTTTACACAGCATCTAATATAATATACATATTGTCTATAAAAGTAAATTCTTTTAATTGAATACATATAACTGCAGCCACTTTATATAGACACTTTCCCACATGCTTTCCTTTCAATTACTGTTTTCCTTCTTCCACAAGTGACATGTGTCTCTTACCATTGTCAAGGACTCCTGCAATGAGGACACCTCCATCTGTGTTCAAAAAAGCACTGCCGTACTTTTGTATATGCTGTAAGTTAATAAAGGAAAAAAGATCATCAAAACAAACAGGAAGAGGGGAAGGACAAGAGAGTTTCAGAAACACAATTTTGGCAGCTGAAATGCACTCAGACCCCATTCAAAATTTATATTTTTACTTAAATATTTGTTCTCAATTTTACCTCTGGTAATATTGTAATGGGGTAGCTTCCTCCACCAGTTTTAAACTCATGATGATGGCTCTCTGTCACATTGATGGTGCTGTCTAAAACATAGTAAGAGTGGTTCCTGCAGGATTCAAAGTGAAATACATAGGATCCAGTCATAAAATTATTGTTAATAAAAATATCAACTTCATGGGCATTCTGAATATCAAGTTTTTATGCTCAGTTACCCATGTTCTACAAAGTAACATAAAAGGTTTGGCACTTCTTTTAACTCTATGTATGTGCAGCTCCAGCCTTATGAACAGGTTACTAAATACCTATTTACATTGCTGAATGGAGTCAAACACTGAAAGAGCATCTAGTATTTACTGCACACAAACATCCAGAGTCAAGTGCAAACCATTGCATGTAAGGTATTGTGTCTACCACTATTACATTGAAGTCATCAACTGATAGTTAACTATCAAGTTAATCCCAGTTTCCAGAACATGATTCAACTTGGAATATTGGTTTTCCCTCAGACGAGAAAACTTCCCCCCCCCCCCCATCACTTAATGTAAGAGAGAAAATTGACACCAAGCACTAGCTATGACTTGATCCAGAGTCAGTTTGGTAAAACAGGATAATGAAGATGGTTTATCTTAATGGGAAACCATTTTCTGGCCAACTTAATTAAGGTACAGTGTTACATGAAAGAGAAGGGATTTCCTAAGTTGCAGTATTAATATTCAAGCTAGGCCATCAGAATCAAAGTATGAAATTGTGCTTAGTTGATCACCCCCTTTCTCAGTGTATCATGCTAAAGCTGGGTAAAAGAAACAAGAATTTAAGCTCTACAAGAGCAATCACAAATCACAAACATCTAGAAGACCTACCGCCATTCAAGAGAAGACTTTGCAGCACTAAATGGTTGACTGGGGGTCATTATGTACCTTGCAGACCGTAATGGGCCAGCAGGTGTTGTAAAAAGGAATGACTTCACATCATGTCTGTAGGTGCGTGTTGTAAGTGCCTTAAAGGCAACAGTTATTTTTTGTTTTACGCTATCCCCAGCTTTCTTGATCAGTGATACAATATTTCTGGGTCTCTTTGTGTCCCTTCCTCTTTCTGCATCAATCTGTTCTTGATCATTGGGATCTCGTTTTCGTTTAAAGAAATTCATCCTGCATATGACACAACAGAATACATTGCATGTTAGTATTACTTTGTAAAAAATTTAGGCAGATCAGATTTTGAATACTTAAAGCAAAACTACCTTTAGTCAGCTGTTTAAGTCCCAAAATTCTTACCCCTTACACGCTTTAATTTTCACTTTTATTAAGCAGTCACCTCTATAAAGCACTCTCAATCACCCTTAACATGCTGCTTGTATTGTTTCCACCTACATTGAATGATCACTTAGAGCAGAACTCAAATAAAACTAAAACAAGCTCTCAAGTATATTTCATCCATGTTCATCTCCCACAATCAAAGCTAATGGTATTTTTAAGCAAGTTATTGTACATTGAGTGGTCAATTATGGTATAAATTGCTTTTTTTGTTGTATTGCCCTTTATAATACCTCTTTACTGTGGAACCTGCATTAAGTTGTCAACCTGTATTTGGTGGTCACTTTGTCATTCCCCATGGGTGACCCCCTGTTACAGGTGCGAATGTCCTTCAATTTGAATTAAGAAAAAAATCAAGGGTCTTTTCTGGTAAGTTGGCTGACTAACTGATGTTTGTAATTATAACTCTCAATTTATCCTTCATTCTTGTGCACATTGATTCTGGGATTTTGAGATTCTTGAAGGTGTAATTATATTTATGAGTTATCTCAGGTTATTAAGCTGGTAAGCCAACAAAACCTGCTGTCCATAGCTTCAATTAATGGAGAATAACTGGATGGGATTACGGGCATGCTAAAAGAAACGTGTGTGTCAAAATAATGCTGAATAAATATCTTAAACATTGTATAATCATTGTAATAAGTTTTGATTCAGAGCTGTCTTCGGTAAGAAAACTATTTCAATGGTTCTGAGGCCTCTTAATCGATTTTTTACTTCTTTACTTCTCTCCAGTCAGCTTCCCAGCTGACTGGAGAGAAAGAGGCGGTACTTTGTTTGCCATGTAACTGTTTTGTTCCCTTCCCCTCGCCATCCACTCAACACAAACTCAAGACCTTCCACAACTTGATACCAATAAATAAACGTTTGCAAAAATTTCATTAGTCTCTAAATGTGAAATGGTCATAAAATATCTACATCGTATATTTACGAGTCACATCTACTTATTTCTCCTTAGTTATTGATTTAAAAGATTTGCATCACAAAAAGAAAGCTAGATTCCAGAACTAATCTCAGACTAAAGTGATTAGAAATTGGGTTCTAAAAGATAAGGAAAAGTTCTGTGCATGAATGAGATCGATTGACCTGTTTTCGTTTGTACATGTGCGAGCGCGCAAATTCAACGACGGAGACCAAAAACGCCATTTTGTCATTCAAAAGCCAGACAGGAACAAGATCTCGAGAGGTCCTCAAAAGAAAGACAAGAAATATTCAAACTTACTTTGGGTATGCAAAAGTAAGTTATCCTTGGACACAGAACTCGGACTCTTCGCGTGTTGATCAACAAATTTTAAAACTCCCACTCCAGCATCATGTCAAAGAGTTCTACGATGACACTGAGTCGAGGTCTTACCCAGGTCTCTGCGCATGCAGAACATACTTCCGCACCCCACAGGCCTTTGCTCGAATATGTAACGAACCGACGGCTCAATTTTGTTTTATTCTGTAGAACCGCGGCTGTTTTTGTATAGAAAATTCTTAAAGCTGATAAAATTCGAGAAGATCTCCGTTGTTAGCATGACAGCATGGTTCAGGAGACCTTATTTTGACTGAAAACAAGGTCCGTCTGTTATAACAGCGGAAATGGTCCAGTAGCCACAACGATACCGACTGGGCAAGTTTACTCTTGTATTCCATTTATTAAGTGGATTATCTTTCATCAGTTCGACTAAAAAAGCTTCATAAAAGCTTGAAATTGATGTTTTAATCCGAAACTCGCGAGATACTGCAAAACCTGTTTAAATATCCGACACCAAGCCCAAACAGTTGTAGCTATAACCTTGTGTAAACTCAGAATTATTAGAATTTATATGAAAAGTTATGACAAGGTACCGTTAATGATTGGAAAGTGATGCGCTATAATTGCAATACTCTTAAACCGAGCTTTTGTTGTGATACTTGTAATACTCAAGATCGACTCTACATTGACATCGCCATTCACATTTCAAAATTTCGACTGATCCGATACGATTCGGGTTTGCATGGAGAGTTTGCGAGAGCCACGATAATTCAAGGTAGTATTCGCTACCTCTGGATCTGATTTATTTTACCATATTGACTAAATTTTGGATATAAAGTTGTAACTAGTTAGTTCATAAATAAACATAGCGTTAATTGAAAACTTATGAGGAGATAAATGTTGAAATTTTCTCACTTTTCTAGGACCCCGGAAGGATTATGTAAATATTTGCAATGGAGGCCACTATAAGCGATAACCCGTTGACAGACGAATGTCAGACAGCTAATAATGAAGGTAACTGTTCGTAAATTGAAACGCTTCTTGCCTCAGGCAATCAGTAGTTATTAACGTTCTAACGAATGTATTTACAAACGCTTGATTCCTTCATGAATTTGATCGAGTGCATTTCATTTTGCGAATTACATGGCAGACGATCAGGAAGAAATCAAGATCACTGATACTAGTCACGGTCACAAAAAGAAGAAAAAGAACAAGAAGAAAAAACGTAAGTCTGCAGCTGTTGCTACAGATGTCGTGATGGATGAGAGCTGTGGTGAAAATTTCCCAAGTAGTTCAGGAAAAGATCAGCCTCCAAATCCTACTGATCATCTATCAGCAACGACTGAGGTCGAAACAACAAGGCCACGTACAGATTCTTCCATACAGTTAGCCAGTATACTTTCATCAGCAGTCAAGGATGGGGAAGGCGACTCTAATCAGGAAGGCAGCTCTACTAACAAGAAAAAAAAGAAAAAGAAAAAGAAGAAGAAAACTGAGAGGAATGCTTCCGCTCATTACCTTGCAGATGATGACCCGGTTAATTTACAAGAGCCAGTTCACGATATACGTGATAGGCATGAAGATTTAGAGCATGCAAAGGAGGAAGATACAGCTCTAGAGGTCGTCTCACATCAACACTTATTGACAACTATGGGTGATCATCAGTTAGCCAGTGCACTTTCATCAGCAGTCAAGGATGGGGAAGGCGACTCTTATCAGGAAGGCAGCTCTACTAACAAGAAAAAAAAGAAAAAGAAAAAGAAGAAGAAAACTGAGAGGAATGATTCTGCTCAATACCTTGCAGATGATGACCCGGTTAATTTACAAGAGCCAGTTCACGATATACGTGATAGGCATGAAGATTTAGAGCATGCAAAGGAGGAAGAAACAGCTCTAGAGGTCGTCTCACATCAACACTTATTGACAACTATGGGTGATCAACATGCAACTAATTATCAGAATCCAAACGCAGAGGATGCAAGCTTTGTTCAAGTTAATTCTTTTGTGACGAATCAGAAGAAAAAGGAAACGGGAAAAGAAAATGAGGAGGCGAACCCGCCGTCAGGTAGTGAAAATGGAGTTGACCTAGCTATAAGTACAACTGCAACAACTTCGGGTGAAATGACTGCTGTAAAAGACCATATGAATGCATTTCCATTACGCGGATCTACAGAACCAGCTTCATTAACCGACACAGCCAGGCCAATTCAGGAGACTGATGAAGGAAGTACAACCACCAGACAAGCAAATCGCGAAGAGTAAGTAACTTCAGTCTTTACCTTCCTGTTTATAACACAAACTAAGGTAGCTAAGTACTTTTTCTTTTACTTTGATCTGTCACTAGCATTAGTCTATCTGTGCAGTGATGGCACTCGGAAGTGTTGTTCTTTAGCTTGTCTTGCTTTCATTTCTATTCCTTTTGGGAGCCAGTTCTTTAGCGAATGTTAATTTTTTGTTTAATATCTGTTCAGACAATGATATAGCCATCAACAAAAAGGTTCGGAACGTTAACTCTCCCTGATAAGATGCCCGCAATGCAGGCTACTCTTGATGCTATTCATCATTGTGATTTTATTATTGTTTTTCTTGGGCACCTCCCTTCGAGCCCTCAAACAAAGTGAAACACTAATGTTATGTTGATTTGTTTGGATATGTTAGGAGGAACATCATGTGCATTTTCAAACTTGTCTACGGAGTTGGTCTGAGAGCGCTTCGCATGTTGTTCAAGGATATCAATCCCTCGTGGACCAATAAACCATCCGATGCTGCCGGGATGGATAGAGGGAAGATGGAACTCACCAAAGAGGAAGAAGATAGCTTCAATAAAGGAGACATTAATGAATGGGACTTTTCATTAATGACAAAAGTACTTCTCAACTCCAGGAGCTGTGTATTGGAAATAAACAAAAGACCTGACTTCACCCGTGCTTTGCAGGAATTGAGAATTGCCCGAAACAGGTTGCTCGGACATCCTTCTTCAGAGTCGATGTCTGATGACGATTTCAAAACTTTATGGCCTCATTTATCAAGTAACTTTGTCGTTCTTGGAGCTAATGAAAGTGATATTGCAGACATAATTCACCAGTCAGGTATCCACATGCATCATGCTGCTACAGTACTGTTTATGAACACAATAGCTATTTTCCCCAACTTTCTTTTAGTTGCAGTAATACTAATTTTTTTTCCTGAGAGATAGACTGGATACGTAAACGATTAAACAGAGAGTAAGAGATGTTCTCATTTCGCTCTCAATGGTCTAACAAATGATGTAACTGCCTAATTATGCTTTAAAAAATCAATTCACAGACCCCTGCGCCAACGTTGTCTATCGTTTGGAATATCAGCTTTTCTGCTTATCGACAAAGCGATTCTAATCAGGGATCATGTTTTAGCAAACAAAATATCTCAGACTTGTTTTCAATATGCTGGGTTCTACTTCACCAAAGGCGCAACAATAACACTAACATGTACTCTTTACAGATGAGGTTCTTTACTCTGGAGAGTACTACAAGCAGCGGTTCTTGGCAGAGCGCGCCTGGTTCGTTCATTACGAGAAGAAGCTGGATACAATAAACGCCAATCTTGGAAAGGTGTACGAAAAACTGGATATAATCATTGAAAACCAAGCACCTAGCGGTCCGGCTCAAACTCCTGTCAGTCCCAAAGATCTAGGTGGTCCCAATTGGGATGAATGGCTGAAATTCTGTGCTATGGTCGGAGATTTCGAATCTCACCAAAACCAATACATTCTTGTGACGGACTCTCTTCCTTCGGATGATCTGGTGCACTTTTCAATTTTGAGAGGTGTTACCTGGAAGATGGTGTTGGACTTTGATCCCATGTCTGAAGAGAAAGGATTCTATCATGAATTTACGTCAAAGGAAGGGCAAAGCAACTTGGTCACCATGATAACTCCTGCAGAGCTGAGGAAAAGCACCATGGGAGGTCTGCTTCGTCAACTTGATCCTCAGAAAACGCAGTGGCTTTTCGTCAATGGGAGGCAAAGTGACACAGAGGGAAGTGCGCAGTCGTTTCCGGATTGGGAGGCTACTTCGGTTAAACACATCAGTAGGCTGTTTGGATGTTATTCTGATCCTGACAAGTTTGACAAACAAAAGCCTATCGTGTGCGTTATCCTTCCATTTCGCCAGAAGAGTCTATCCTTCTTGGAGGTAACGTTGAGTCGTCTCATCGAAAACTTTGACGAGTTCAAGTTACAATTTGTGTCGTTTAAGCACAAGTTCTGCCACCTGATCTCACGAAAGTTTGAGGTGCGAAATTTTGACTTAAGCCCAGAACTTGTTAATCTGGGACTGTCAGAAATGCTTGGCGCTACAGCAACACAAGAGTATCGCATGCCCTCTTCGCAAGCTGGCATTCCCGCAAGACTAAGCCAGAATGAGTTCCTGTACCTCAAAGAACACCTTCAAATCCTTTATGGTGGCTGTGAAGATCTCCCAGAATTCTCACATGATGAAGCAGAAGCGGAAAATTTTTTCGAAGAACACAGAAAGTCCTTCATTTCAGGAAATCCTATCTCGCTCGTAAGTCTTTACGACAATCACGACGCACGAAGAGAAATTGAGATGGATATTCGAAGCCATGTTCAACGTCTCCTCGACCAGGGTTTGACACGATCCGTGATTGTAGAAATTAGACACTCACCTGGAACAGGTGGTTCCACTATAGCTCGTCGTGTTGTGTGGGACCTTCACAAAGCTCACCCCTGTGCAATCCTGGAAATAACGAGTTCTCGTTATTATTTCGATGACGACAACACACTATCCACCAAATTTGCTGACCGAATTTCAGCACTAGAGGAACTTTGCTATACATCGCCTTTGATCCTAATCGACGGAAAACACTCTGGATCGATTGAAGCTCTCTCAAACAAACTCGTACGAATGCTCTGCAACAAAGGTAAACGAGCCTTGCTATTACGCTGCAAACATGGTTCAAAGTCAACCAAGAGGGTAGCCCAGGAGTCTTCTCATGTTCACCATGTATTTGATGTGAACGTTAAGCTTGAGGATTCGCTTGCTGATCTAAACGAGTTTCAATCCAAGTACAAAGAATACATCGCTCAGTCATTAAGTGAGAGTCAAGAGCAGAAGCTGTGTCGTGTCTTTCATTTCCCTCTACTTGCCATGATGGAAGAGTTTCAACCCAAGCTAAAAGGGATAATTGAAGACACTCTCGACGAAATGGGAGGCATCCAACAGGAAATGGCTATGGTCGTGGCTTTCTTGCAGAAATACGCAAATCATGTAACACCAGCCTTTCTCCTGTATGAAGCATTCAAAGGGTACATCCGCGTCACTGGTGATAAGTCAATCACCTATAAAGACATCAGACATCTGTTTACAGAGCACTTGCTCAATTTAATGGTGCCTACAGACCCTCCCAGGCCCAAAGGAAGATTGAGTATACCAGAGAAAGCGCCACTTGAAAGTTACACTCTTCAACATCCGCTGGTTGCCGATTTGGTTCTGAAAAAGGTTTTACAGGTCCAGGAGTGTGATCTCTTCGGAATAGTGAACAAGTTCCTTCGGCTACCTATTTACCAACACGAATGCTTCCTGCCCCTCTTTGAAGAACTGTTTCTCCACAACAAATATGGGCGAAAGATCAAGTTTTCAGTATTGTTTGAAGAACTCAAATGTATGGATTCAGAGCATGCGGCAAGAATCTTCTGTGAGGCTGCTATAAAGACAAATGATGCCGCTGTATATGCAAACGCGGCAAGATTTCTCGCTAAGAAGGAACCACCATCGTTTTCGAAAGCAAAGGAGCTCATTGAGAGTGCTTTCAAAGCCAACAATTCAAGAGTACGACTTCGTAGCTTGTATCACACCAAAGGCGTCGTTCTCTTTCATGAAATGAAGTGTGAGATTAAATCTGGCCGGGTAATAGATCTTAAGAAGCTTGAACGCTTAGCCAGAGAGGTACTCCAGGCCCACCACGAGGCACGAAACTTTCCACCAACCTATCCCCATCCTCTAATTGGAGAGGTTGAAGTTTGGCTGGCATGCATCCAATGGATCATGAAAAATCTTTGCAATCGCGACTCCGCTAAAACCTTGAAGTTTCTTACCAACAAATCACCACCTTTCTTTCGGACCTGTGTCAGTGACTCATTCAATTTGCTGGACATAGTGGATGGAATCTGCCAGAGTGTCCCTAATCTTACAGATGCCGAAGAAACTCAGAGACTTTGTAACAGCGCTCGATTGTCTTTAATTTCTAACTTCAAAAGAGGACTTTCAGTATCTGGGCGACAGCGGAATGCAGATGATTTAATTGGAGCTTGTCAAGCATTATGTAGTACTCCTAACTTCCCGAGATCTTCACAAGTAGAGCTCAAGAAGCTTCAGGCCCACTTCATTCTGAGTGGCGATGATCCAATTGACACATTAAGCCACGAAATCCTCGAGTATTTGTTGAAACTTCTGGAAGATCTAGTGCTGGTGGAGAACGACTATAGGCTCGCGTACCACCTGATGAAAGTTTGTGTCTTGGTGACTGGGAAAAGATGTTACAGTCTTGAACAAGGTCTTACTGTTAGCGAGAAATGGCGCGATGCTTCTCCGCACGACTGCCTCCCTTATTTTTACCAGATGACTATCTACTTCTTAGAGATACTCGATGGTAACTCACTTGAATTTACTCCAAAGTACACCAAAGCATTAAGGATGTGCCAAGAGAAGTCCCAGAATCATTTTCGAAGTACTCAGTCGACTTTGTTTGTTGGCAAAGGAGGACAAGGGATGTCCCGTCTTATCACTCGCAATGGCCTTCTGCGAGGGGAAACTGATTACGTTACAGATGACTCTGATAAAGTTACAAAATTTTGGCGGGTAGACAGTCGCAAAAAATTGTTGGAATGCAAGGGAAGGATACGGGTCTCAGAACAGTCATCCGGTCGCCGGAAGAGCCATCCTTATATTGAATTGGTGCAAGGAAATCTTCAGCTCTACGTCGGGAAAAACGCAGAAATCGGCAAAGTAGAAAGAGACTTCAACTCGGGGACGTTGGTGTACTTTGTAGTTAGCTTCAATCTCCATGGCCCTGTTGCTAACGGGATAACTTTCGAATCACAAGAACCAACGCATGGTTGACAGAAATGCGGAAATAGCATACTGATGGACGCATTTTGGATTTAGAACTGAAAAAAGACATGCAACTCTTTAGTACTTTGAGGACCCCACGGTTTGGCTAGGGTCTCATTGACTTTTGATCTTTCGATTTGAATCAGAGACAGCAATTGAACATTGCACGTTGACGTTCTAGTTATACATTAATGCTAAGGCGTCCTATGGCTGTTATTAATTGAAGTTTTCCAGCTTTATACGTTGAGAAAAATACTTCTTTGTAAATATTATTGCTATTCTATGGTACTCCCGCACAACGACGAAACTAGATCGATAAACCAGGACCAGATGGAGTAATTTAGCGACCTTAAACACGAAAAACATCATTTATATGTCATTCTCCTAGTGGACATTTATTGTAGTTTCCAAGCTTCACAGTGTTCGCAAACACTGCGTATCCCTGGACTAATATGTATATGTATGTATGTATATGTATATATATATATACATGTGTATATATATATATATATATATATATATATATATATATATGTACCTACACTTATTTTTTAAAATAATTTTATCAATGGGAATTTCTGTGTTATATCAAAAATTGTGCTCTGATATAAGAGTGCACACGGAAATTGGATTTTTGTATTAGATCTGAAAAGTAGCGGACGCTTTATAGTTTTTGAGAGTGGACGCTTTTTTTTCATCTTGGAAGACATGTTTTTACAGTAGCACTGTTCTCTTCAATTTGAAATACCCTCCTTTTTTACAATGACACTCTCTAGTGATTTCCTTTAGGATTAAAACCAGTCAGAATTTCTATGGCTTCATTAAAGCATTTTAAATTCACCTCCGTGCCCAGCTTAAAGTGTGTACTTCATCAGAAAAATAGGCTCATCCCTTAAAACGAAGGTTATAACGGTGACAAATTTACAATGAACCTACGGTTGTGAGGAAATAGACCAACGGTTTCAAATGGAAACTATCAATTACTATCAATTACCTACTAAGGATTTGATTGGTGTTTTGGAATTTTAATTCATTTTCGTTGGTACTTGTTCAACCTGAAACAATTTGTATTTACTACAGTTCTTTTATTGTCTCAGTGTTGTCTCGTTGTCTGTCCGAATAAGAGGGAAAATATTTTCATGCGGACGAATGTAGTGACAGGGAACGAAAAAATAATTATTAAGGCAGCTGTTTCATTGCTTTGGAATAGAAATAGATCGAAATTTTGTTTTCTTCAGTAGAGGCAAAATAAACCAACTTCCTTACATGTTTGGTGATGTTGTTATTTTTGAAAATCCCACGTGATCACACATCTGCCATTCCACCACAGCGAGGTACTTTCTTTTTGTTCCCAGGTCTTCGTCGGATAACGGATTGGTTTAATAAAAACATTTGCTCGACAGATATCTGAGGAAATACGATGACATAGGCAGCTGCGTAACTCGTAAATCGTCAAATATCAGGAACAGGGCGATTCCGTTCCAAGTACTTACCGCTAGAGTAGCATAACCGTATGAAAGGTTGACATGCTTAACAGCTCTGATGGGCCGTGTAATTTTCACATATTAAAGATAGAGCGGAAGTGCAAGGTAAGCATAATTATATTTTACACTTGAGGATACAAAACTTTCCCAACTCAACGATGGTATTTGGCAATCGCCTTTTCTCTAACGTTCTTTTACACTTTTCCGCGTCATGTTTTGTCCATTCTTTTTGTTGTAGGTGTTTAATCAGAACAGTTTCTAAGAAACGCTTTGCGACGTCAAGAATATTTACACCGTCTCGGCAGCCGTCGTGCAATGAATAAATTCTGATTTTCAACGTCAGATCGCGAAAGGTTAGTGAATATTTTATTTGTTTCCATGAAAAGTTGCAAAAAAGTGTCTTTTACAAAAGTTTGAACTAAATCTTCCAGGAGGCAATTTCTCTTGAGCATTGAGGTATCGAAGTCGTCTAAAATAAATAATTAATTACGACAGGGATACTAGAACAGGTTTGAACACGTTACGATTTTCACATATCAAAGAGAGAGCGGAAGTGAAAGTTAAGCATAATTATATTTTACACTTGAACATACAAAATTTCCATTCTTTTTGTTGTAGGTGTTCAATCCCATCAGTTTCTAAGAAACGCTTTGCACGTCACGAATATTTACACCGTCTGGGCAGCCGTCGTGCAATGAATAAATTCTGATTTACAATGTCAGATCGCGAAAGGTTAGTGAATATGTTATTTGTTTCTACGAAAAGTTTCTAAATGAAAGTGTCGTTTACAGTCTTCCAGGAGACTATTCTTCTCTAGCATTGAGGTATCAGAGTCGTTTAAAATAAATAATTATTTACGACTGGGATACTTTGTCAGCTAGTCAGGGTCTGACAAGTCAATGTTTACTGCCCTTGACGTTTTGATATAAAAGGGGCTTCTTCTCAGGCGTTTTGAGCCTGTTTTGCATAATGACACATATTGACGTTAACACCACACAATTATCGTGCTGAGTTTGCCTGCAAAGGAACATAAACAATATTTCAAGTTTTAAAAGGAAAGTCGCCCACTTTGTTAGAAACTCTTCTTAATTGGATCGAAACACGTCTTTCAACCTGTATATGAATGCATGTAAATACATTTTTTTCGCGACACATGTAAATAATTTTTTTGCCCCGTTTTAATTTGTTATCATATATTTGCTATCATTGTATATCACGACAGAATAGCCTCGTAGAGGGGAGCCGTAATAATGTAAAATGTATTATTGTATTATAGACAAAAGCTCAGCGTGTAAGGGAACAATAGAATGAATCGATACACAATGATTGAACAATCGTACATGCTGACAAACAAATGCGGGAAGTTTCGCTTGCATTCGGTGATCTTGCGACCGATTTCCGTTCTCGTGGTATGAAGCCTAATGATCACTGCCTCTTGGCATCCACGCGGCCAACTTTTAGAAAATTTCAAATCGGATTTCCGTTCCCTTCCGACCCTTTCTGAGAATGAAAAGGAAAAATGCCTCTTCCTAACAGAATACTCCGTTAGGAAAACAATGGATATCAAATTCTTAAACGCGATAAAATAAGCGACACTTCAACTCACCGAAGCGAAGCTAATCATGGCTGCGAAAACGGAAGTTAAATTACGATGTCCGTAACGTATTGTTTAAAGGAATATTTGTGTTAAACATACATCTTTCAGAATTTTTAACAAATCTAAGCATAATCCTTCTGCATGGGTTTCGCAGGTACACGGAAGATCGAAATTCGTGCGTTTTTCGCTTCTAACAGCACATCAAGAACTGTATTGAATAAAGCTTTTGTTTCTCTCTTTCTTGGGGTAGAAAAACACTGAACAAGTTAAATCACCTTTCAAATCTGTGGAGAAAATAGACCATGTAAAACTGAAGACTGTGTGGCTTGAACAAGTTAAATTACCTGTTAAAACTGTGGACCTAAATAACTAAGCGGAAAAAAGATTCAGTTGAAAACGGTTTAGGAGTATATAAGTATATAATTAATGTCTGTCTGCCTTTGCAGTGGTGGATAAATGACAAATGATTAAGGGATTTTGGGAGCTAATCGCAAAAACAAAAATGATAACGTACTCAATTTCAGAAAAAAACACATGATAAATGTAATAATTATAAGAAAAATCACATAAATACAAAGATTATGTGTTTATTCACTTTGATGAGAGCCTCTTGTTAGGAGCTCGTTACTTGGAATTTCCATGTGTGCTGTCAGCTGTAAGTTTGCGTCAGCCCTTTCTAGGTTTCCTGTGTGAATGAAACTGAAGGCACATCATAATTAGCACAACTCTCCTCCAATAAATCTGATCATTCTTCCATCCTTTCACCATTGATGTCAAAGTTTCAATTTTAAAAACATGAAATCAGAAATGTAAATGAGGATAGTCTTGGCTCCGCTCCGATTTATTATTAGTAATAAAGAGTAACTGCGCAAAAGCCATTTTTATAAACACCATTATTTAATCCTTAAAGTTCATACGTTTAAGTTATTCCATATAAACTTTAAAAGCACCGCATTAAGTTAGATGATACATCTAGCAGTACACAAGTTCTTTGAGGATTGCTCTTACCGTAAATATCACTTTAAATGGCCATCATCAGGAGAGTAAACAATAGCAGCAGTGACACAACCATATGTCAAAATAAATGATCAGTTTTCGATCACCTAGTATAAATGGCTCAAAAGCTCTTTTTCTCCCACACAGTACTCATATCCCTCAATGGTAGCCTCACCATGGACGTTACCACTATAGCTTCTGATACTGCTGGTTATCCAGTTAATAGGAAATACGATTATCTTGCTAGTTGTAACTGACCACTCTTAAGTTGATTTCCAATATGCATTACTTGTTTTAAGCCACCAGGGTAACTTAGTTTCTTCACATTGGGATATATTTTTGCGCACACACCCATTGCAACACTTGTCTTGTTTTACTGGCACCAACACGAAGCATAAAAGGGACCAGAATTTTTCTCTATATCATTAGACAGCTGTTGCTTCGTACAGTTACCATTAAGAGTTACATTCTTGTGTTCATAATATGGGAGATTAAACTAAAACAAACTCAATACACTTTGAGATATTTCTTTCAATGTTTACCTTTCCTTCCATAATAGCAATATAGATACATGTTTACTCAGACTCTCTACAACGCAACTGTTTTCGATGCAGTGTTTATCGTGTAGAATGCCATTTCGCTCTCATTTTTGTATGGACTTGATAGTGTGAGTATTCCTCCTTGATCTAAGTCTGCATTTGAAGTAGCAATACATTTTAGATGACATAGGAATGTTTATAAGAATATGCCTATACGCCAATATTAATTTCTTTATCTTTTGCTTTTTTTTTCGTGAAAACTTTTCGAGTTTTGTTACAGGTGTTCTGCTAAGAGCACCATCAAATCGTTTTCGCCGCATACGGTTATTATTATAATTTTTATTACTTGTCCAGCACAGTACACTTTTGCTGTAAACATAATTTTAGTGACACATCAGCTTTGTCTGACCTCATGTTTTTTGATACGGTAATAACATCACAGTACAAAATATCAACAGGATTTCACAGAAAAGTGACATAACTAATGTAAATAACAGCACAAGAAAAATAGACGAGAGCCACTTATGCAACCAGAAACATGGCGTCCGAACTGTTTCCTGCCACCTGAGCACGCTGCATCATGTCTTATCAGTGCCTAGAAAATTAGAGCATAATTTTTAGCGAATAATTGATTAATACAGGATAGTGAAACGCCTGCTTCGATTTTCGATATGCCGTTGTTTCTGTACATATTTACAAATATTTGCCTTGATTAATATTTTGAATGATTCTTTCTATTTCCAGTAAAAACATTCTGTGTATTTACAAGCTTATTTATGGGGTTGGCCTTCGTACGCTCAGAAGGTTGTTTATGGACATCAATCCAAATTGGTCTAATCAACCATCTGATGCAGCCGCATTTGACAAGGGAAAAATGACTCTTTCTAAAGACGAACAAGTCAGCTTCAACAAGGGAAACATCAAAGAATGGGACTTTTCATTGATGACCACTGCACTTCTCTACTCAAAAAGTTGTGCCCTGGAAATTGTCAAAAGACCAGGCTATGAAACTGCACTGAAAGAGTTAAAAAAATGCCGTAACAAACTACTTGGACATCCATCTACAGATACGATGTCCGATACAGACTTCGGTTACTACTGGCCCTTGCTGTCGAAACACTTCATCACACTCGGAGCAGACCCTAAAGTCATTTCTGAGATGGAATTTAGAAGAGGTAATGAAACAAATTAAATGGCAAATTCTAATGACACACTTAAGTTGTTCGGGTATTAAACCGTAGAATTTGATCTTTTATCGTAACTCACAATTTAATTGTAGGGTTTATGAGATTTTTGGGACAAGAAGGAAAACAGGACCCACAATAATACATATTTCTATGCATTGGCGTAGTTTCCTAGATAAAGCAAAATCAGGAAAGATGTTCGACTACGGTCGATGATTGCTTGGGAGTAGTGCTCCAAACTGCGTCCGTTTTGGTCGTCATGGCAACTGAGGAACATTTGGCGACTAAACTGCTACTTTCACGACCTGTGTCGGGCTATGACGTAGCAAGTTGTAACTTTCTGATAAGTTACTTCTCATGGTCAGAAGTCAAAGTGACATAAACATTTTTATGAATTATTACTTAAATGCTTTATTGTTTCTTCTATTTTCCCCTTTGGCTCCCAGGATATTAAGCCTTGAGATGTCACGTGAATCTCTAGTTATGAATGCCTGTCATACTGATCAATCCAAAGAAGACACGCTGTGTGGTCAGCGATCTAGTAATGTCATGTAATATTGCATGAAATGTTTATTTTATTCTTTATTCGCCTTCTGTCTTCAGCCACAGACCTTGTTGGAGCAGAGTACTACATGGACCTTTTTCTCGCCGAACGAGATAGTCATCTTCGTTGTGAACAGAAACTGGACGATATCAGTAAAAAGTTAGACTACGTCATGGCCATTCAGGCAGGTTCGGGGACTCAAAAAACTATCCTTACTCAAGATGACATGAGTAGTCCTCAGTGGGACGAATGGCTGAGATTTCGTTCCGCGGTTGGTGACTTTGATTCCCAAAAAAATCAGTACATTCTTGCCATCGATACTGTACCAAATGCGGAAATGAAGTGCTATTCTAATTTGAGAAGTGTTGCTTGGAAGATGATACTGGATTTTGATCTCATGTCAGAAGAAGAAGGCTTCTATCACGAGTTTACATCTAAAGAAGAGCAAATGAGTAACCTGGTAAACATGTTTACTCCTGCAGAGTTGAAACAAAGTACCATGCGAAGTTTGGTAGGGCAGATCGACCCAAAAAAAACTCAGTGGTTATTTGTCAAAGGAAGGGCTGGTGACGATAACGACTGCAAATGTGAAGAATTTTCTGATTGGGAAGCCACGGCAGTAAAAGACATTAACAGTTTGCTTCGGTGTTGTTCGGATCCAGACACGTTTGACGAGTTAAAGCCAGTCGTATGCCTTATCCTCCCCTTCACTGGGTGCAGCCAACCCTTTCTACAAGTAACAATGAGTCGTTTGATCGAAAACTTC
Organism: Pocillopora damicornis; assembly: GCF_964200805.1. Lineage (NCBI taxonomy): Eukaryota > Metazoa > Cnidaria > Anthozoa > Scleractinia > Pocilloporidae > Pocillopora > Pocillopora damicornis. The sequence continues at coordinate 20,966,081 of NC_142678.1, forward strand.
AACAAGCACAAACTGACGTTCGTGTCTGTCAACAACGGGAATTGGCATGATCTTTGCGGTAATTCCAGTGTGCAAGCCTTCCAGTTGTGCCCTAAGATTCTTGATCTGGGGTTAAAAGAGATACTCGGAACGTGTACGGATCAGAAGCTGCGAATGCCTACTTCCCATGCTGGAGTTCCAGTACACCTTAGTCGACGACAGTACCTCTACATCAAAGAGTATCTGGAAGTCTTGTACTTAGGATGTGAGGATCTACCGGAAGATGCTAATAACCCCTCGGAATCTTTGGAACAAGTAGAAAGACACTTGGAAGAGCAAAGAAAATCATTCTTGTCAGGAAATGAAATATCGTTTGCCAGTCTCTATGACAATCACGATGCTAGAAGACAGCTTGAGAGAGATATCCAAGTTCACGTTCAGCGACTCTTGGATCAAGGCCTATTTCGTCCCATCACCGTAGAAATTCGACATTCGCCAGGCACAGGCGCCACCACCATTGCCCGTCGTGTTCTTTGGGATCTGCATTGTTCATACCCATGCCTGACAACTGATGTTGACTCTCATCGCTCTTCAGATGAAGATAACGACTTTGCAAGCAAGCTAGCAGAAAGAATATCCTCGATCGAAGAAATTTGCAATACACCTCCACTGATTCTTATAGATGGAAAGCAATCAGGCTCCATAGAGGGCCTCTCGAACAAGCTCGCACGAATACTTCAAAGTAAAGGCAAAAGAGCCCTTTTATTACGATGTATTCGAGGAATGAAAGAATCAAAGAAAACACAGGAGTCTTGCCATGTTCATAAAGTGTTTCATGTCAATGTTAAACTGGAGGAATCCGTCACTGATCTGCACGAATTCAAGTCCAAGTACAAGGAGTACCTCGATTCGGTCGATAAATCACTGAACAGTAGGCAGATTTTATCTGGCCTCTGTCGTGTTTCCATTTTCCTCTCCTGGCCATGATGCAGGAATTCCGTCCTAAACTAGAGAAGATCATCGAAGACACCTTCAACGAACTTAGAGGAATTCAGCAAGAGATTGCCGCAGTGGTTGCATTCTTACAAAAGTATGCTAATCTTCCAACTCCGGCCATTCTCCTACACGAAGCTTTTAAGCAGTTCATTCGCCTAGAAGATAAGAACACTGCCACCTATGATGATATCAAGCAGTTGTTTTCAGATTATCTGATGAATTTAATGATACCCGCGAAACCAACACCATCTGGAAAAGATAATCCACCAGAAAGCTATACATTCCAGCATCATGTAGTCGCAGACCTAATCCTTAAAAGAGTGTACCAAGAGCAGAAACGCGACCTTTTTCAGATTGTCGACCGATTTCTTCAATTTCCTATATATCAGCAAGAAACTCTTCTACCCCTTTTAAATGAACTTTTCATCTACAACAAGGTCAGGCCAGGTCAAACGGAGAAGCTCAAGTTCTCTCTTCTATTCGAAGAATTGAAGAGTACAGATTCAGATCGAGCAGCAGACATCTTTTGTAAAGCTGCTGAGAAGATCAATCAGCCAGTGATGTATGCGAATGCAGCACGATTTTGTGCAAGAAAGGATCCCCCATCATTCCCAAAAGCGAAAGAACTAATTCAACGTGCTTTGAAGGTCCATGATTGTGCAGCATTTAAAGCTGGATACAAGAACTTGTGCCATACTAAAGGTGTCGTTCTTCATTTTGAACTCAAGCACAAGATCAATTCTGGCGAGGTCCACGATCTTGAAGAATTGGAAGAACTGGCCAGCAAAGTTCTTGAGGCGCATCGTGAAGCACGCAATTTTCCTCCAACTTACCCACACCCTCTTATTGGCGAAGTTGAGGTGTGGCTCGAGTGCATCACATGGATCATGAGGAACATGTGCGATAATGACACTCAAGAGACCTTGCGTTTTATGACAACTTTGTCTCCTCCTTTTTTTCGGACATGTTTAAGTGACTCTTTATATCTTCTAGACGTTGTTGATGGTATTGTCCAAAGCGTGTCCCAACTTGCTGATCCCGAGGAAACCAAAAGGCTGTCTAACAATTTGAGGTTATCCCTTATGAAAACGTTCCGCTCAAGATCTCATCTTCCTGGTAGACTGAAAGCCGACGAAGATATTGTTCAAGCCTGTAAAGCAATTTGCACCACGAAGAATTTCCGGGAATCGTCAATGTTGGAGCTTAAGCGACTTCAGGCCCACTTCCTTTTGACACACAACGAGGCAGTCGACAATTTCAAACAAGAAAATCTTGAATATCTGCTGAAACTCCTGGAAGAACTCGTTCTCAAAGAAAACGATTACAGCCTCGCTCATCATCTGATAAAAGTATGTATGCTAGTGACAGGAACAAGATGTTACACTCTTCAGCAGGGTCTCCATGTTTGTGACAAGTGGTTGTCGGTGGCGGGCCACGACTGCCTCCCGCCCTTTTACCAGATGGTTATCTGTTTCCTACAAATTTTGGATGGAAACACTCTAGATTTTATGCCAAAGTATATCCAAGCCTTGCAAAAGTGCCGAGAGAAATCTCAGAACCATCTGAAGAAATTTTATGCTACATTATATGTGGGCAAGGAGGGAAATGGTATGTCTCGCTTCATCAGCCGCAATGCATTGCTTCGTGGAGAGACGAACTACTCTCCCGACAATTTTCAAAAAGTTTCTAAATTTTGGCAGGTGGAGAGTAGAACGAAACTGAAAGAGTGTAAAGGAAGAATCAGAGAGAAGGAATCAAGTCGTGGAAAGTCGCATTTTTGCATCGAGCTGGTGCAAGGTAATCTTGAACTCTATGTTGGCAAGAACGCTGACATCGGCAAAGTGCAGATGGATTTTACACCAGGAGCTTTGGTGTATTTTGTGGTCAGTTTTAATCTTCAGGGTCCTGTTGCCAATGGCATAACATTTTCGCCACAGGATTCACTAAACGAGTATTGAGAAAGACTGTTTGGCACTTCAATAGTGTCTCGTTCAAACGACCATTTGGAATATAATGAAAATTTTACAGTCGGATTCTATTGAAGGCTTTGGTTGCTCGCTCTGTATGAGGTAGAACAATGACATACAATGACATTTTCAATCACTTTTCAATGGAAAACAAGCTATAATTTCCTGTAAATTTTTTATTGACCCTTTTAATTGTTACGTATATCTTAGGTACTGTCTTCATCCATCTAATTTCGTTACAAATCGTGTCGTTGATCGACTTGTGATCTGTTTTCGTTGAGCGAAAATAAGATTAGGCAAAATCTATATACGTCTAAACAAACCACCACGTGGTTCTCAAATTCTCTTTCCGGCTATGAAGCCTTTAGATGAGCTTTTTTATATGTCCTATTTGAGAGTCGTAGAATAATGTTCCTTAAATTTTAAATCGCGGTAACGTTAGAATGATCTAAGGAGGTGCCATTGAAGAGGTTTGGCCTCGAATTTTGGAAAGATATCTTAAAACTGTTTATTGTAAGGTCAAATGATAAGTCAAAAGAATCTATGGGCACCAAAACGGTTAACAAAAGATTTACATATTCATCTATGTCGTTATTTTGGGAACTACGTAGTTTATATGGTTATTCAGACATTTGTATGTCATAACCCGGTAATGTATAAGTTTGATGATCAAAAAAAAAAACCAAGAATCAAGCTAATAATAAGGCAAACACTACAAGATATTTTGTAGATCACAATTATTTATGAAATAAATTTCGAGCTAAATAATTTTTGAAATTGTGCTTCCAAAGCCAAAATATTTGTCACAATAAAATTAACTTTTTTTCAAGTGACCATTACTTAGTCTCATACACGATCGCTTCTTTAGCTACTGAAAAACTTAATTCGAAGGAGAAATATTTCAATGAAAAGAACAAAGTTGCCCGTTATCTCGAACAGAAGATGGACGTTCAAGGGCCCACAATAAAAAAAATCCTTCTGACATATATGTCATTACATCGCGAAACCAAAACCAAAAACGCGAAATTACTTTCCAGCTGCGTCCAGAACGTCCAGAACCAGTGGAACCGAATCTACTGGAAGCAAAACGCTGTAAATTCGCTCCGGACACCCCGACCACCCCGATGTTCTACTCGTATCATGGGCGATGATGTTAGTTTACGTTCGTGTTCCTCATTCCAGGGTCGTATAATGGAATGGAATTTTAAAAAGGCCGCAAATTCCAGCATAGCGGTTTGCTGAGAACCTTCGGATGAGGCGTTCCTCGGATATCGAAGTACCCAAACCGTTAGAGCTTTCAAATTATGGTTCAATTAATAACACTCAAGGTAAAGGCTGCTAATTGCTACTTAGACATTATCATACCTTTGGACGATAAATGTCACCACAATTAAAGCTAGACATCAAGGGCAATTAAAACATAAATCTCCCCTAAGGTAATCTTCTTAAACCCTAAAACGACCTCTCTAACAGTGTTAAGGTCTTTTCAGTTTTTATTTTGTTCCATTACTTTTCTTTGACAAAAACGGGTTTCGAAGGTTCCGGATGTTCTGCTGTCTGCTGATCCACAGTCCAGTCACACTCTTATGTCGCTAGGTGTCACGGAATTTGTAAAACTTCATGGAATTAAAGGGTGTGTCCAAATGGCCATTTTGGAGAAAAACTTCGAGCTAATTTGATGTTACTCAGATCCGTTTGGCACACGCACAAAGATAACGGTAATAAAGATTTTTGGCGCAGTCCACCAGATTGTATTTTATTTTGACAATTTTATTCTCAAGAAATGAAAAAAAAAAAAAAAAAAAATGAAGGTTGAGATTCAATACCTTCTCATTCAGTTAAATTGTGGCGGACTGTCGTGGACTGCACCGTAAATTCTCCTCATCGTATGTAGTTTTGGTTAGCCAAGTTTCAGATCAAAAGAATAAATCTTGCTGTTGCTGTGGAATGACACGATGTAGCTGTTCTAATTAATTGGCGAAAAGCGGCAATATCTTTGGCTGAATTCGTCAGAGAACCCATGTCTATTTTCCTTCCTTCATAAATTTGTTTAGATCTGTTATGTAAACCTGGAAGAAATCATTCATTGCTTTGATGTAATCTTTTTACCAATGCATGCGAATCTGAGACGTCATAACTTTGTCGGTATCGTTGTACTGGCACTAGGGGCAACGAACCCCAAAGCTTTCAGGAAACGAGAGCCCGCACGTACGTCAGTGGTTTCACCCTCAAACAACAAAATGGCTACCAACCCGTGCTGCACTTGTAAGATTGGACCTTCTATCTTGAATGCCGATCTTTCGTGCTTAGCAGATGAATGTAATAGGCTGTTAGAATGCGGTGCAGACTACCTACACCTGGACGTCATGGATGGGTATGTGTACCCAATATAGCTGGCATTAATGACGACTATATGATGTCAGTGGAAAGAATCCTGTAGTTAGTGATCGTGATCATGTTGATCAAGGCGAACTGTAGTATTTCTGATGAGATGATCTAATCATGGATTTATTTACGAGATAAGTTAATCTGGATATGCTACCATCATTTGGTGGCTATCACGGAGCTAAGGGCCCGGGAGTATGTTTTGCGTTCGGTATACGGAAGGTTCTAAGAGAGGTCTTCCAATACTGGTAATTTTACGGGGGTAGGCTTGATTCGAGAAACACTTTGAAATTTTTAGGAAGCCTGAAGGTTTTTTTTTCAATTTTAAGGGGTTATTTTCTCACAAGTTTCAGTTTAAGTAAAAGTGTAAATCAGTATGGCTAAAACTTGTAATTTATTCATGTAAACCAGTACAGCATTCTTTGGTGTTCTTGTTCTCAAAAAAGTTCTTATTACTTTTTGGCTGTTAGCCATTTTGTACCCAATTTAACTTTTGGTGCTCCATTGGTGAAATGCTTGCGAAAGAAAGTTCCAAATGCCTTTTTTGGTAAGTAAAAAAACTTTCCAATACCATGACATTTTATTATTTAGAAAAAAAAAATTGAATGAATTAGTAACATTTCTTCAGAACTGCATGTTATGCCCTGGTATATAGCAAAAGGATAAACCTTAACCCAATAACCAACTTAATCAAAGCTATAACAAAATTCTTGAAGGTGATTGGTTATCACCAGGCCAAATTGAGCACTAATAGGACAGTGTACCCATCATGCTTGTAATTGAACAGTGTACTAGGACAGTTAACAGGACAGTTAACACATCATGCCTGTGTAAGTAGACAGAATGCATCATGTGTGGCACTGTTGTCTCACATTTTGCTGAGTTAACTACTTTTTTTTATTAAAACATATAATGGATGTCTAGTTTCTTTCTCAAATTTTGTCATAGTTTTGATTAGTTGGTAACAAGACTTTGTGCTATCCAACTCTGTCTGTAATCATATGGTGATTAGCAAATCAGACTGCCACTTTGCAGTCGTCTAGTTTTGTTAATCACTTGAGTGATTACAGACTGAATTGGACTCCACTTCTGGTCTCCTTTCTGATTTGTGTCCTCATAGCCACCACATAGTTCTTCCCCCTCTATTTACAGCTGTTCTATGGGACAAAATAAACACATAAAACAGAGTGATAATTTAACTACTTATGAACAGTTTTGATCTTGCAAGCTACTGACAGAGGTGGTCTTTCAACAGTAACTGTAACATTGTATATGATTTGTATGATCAAGTTTTTGTTTCATTTCAAATTGCTCTATTTAAATTTGAATGTTGCAAAAAAATTTTTTTTTACAAACAATGTTTATTCTTGATTATGTCAGATATGCATATGATGGTTGCCAATCCAGAGAAGGTAATGTGCTATCTGAGAACTTTTTAAGGAATTGTTGTGTCAAAGTACATTTTAAAATCTTTAATTTATTTGATTTAAAATTGTTTGGTAGATTAAAATAAAAGAAGTTGCAAGAAATTTTTTTCTACCATTTAAGACCTTACTATTCTGTGTTTAGTGGGTAGATGATATGGCAGATGCTGGTGCTGATCAATACACTTTTCATTTGGAAGCAACAGGTACAAAAATGAAGATACATTATTTGTGATTTTTTGTGATAAAATCAAGTAATTAAGCAGTTATTTGCCAAGGGAAAGGTGAATGTAGTGCTGGATAATTTTTTACCTCTCATCAAAAAGATTGGAGCTGCTGACATCGGCTAGTCTTTTATTAACTTTATTTGAAGTTTCTCCCAGGCTTCCTGTACAGAGGAAGGTGCCCCTTGTGACTAGAATCATAAATTGAAAAAAAGAGTCCAATAGGTAACCAATTATAAATCCATATTGATAAATGAATCTTGATTGAGGTGAAGCTAAGTATTGAGTTCATCATTGTTTATTGCTTGTGTTGTCAGAAAAACCAGTTGACTTGATAAATCAAATAAAGAAGGCTGGAATGAAGGTAATACAATTCAACTTTTTGGAAATCATACAATGTACAAATCAGTTTGCATTGTTTATCAATATTAATTAAGTTAATATTTAAGCATCAGTAATATTTTATTTTAATAATTTTCAGATTATTTGTTAACACAATTTCTTATTCTTGTGGAGACTTATTGCCTTACATGAGGTGGGACAGGATTTGAAGGCTTCATAGTGTTAGCTTCAGGTCCTTTTTGATTTGAGAAATTTGTGATGAAATCTATTTTGAGGAAGATTTGATGTGGGTGTTTTTATGGGAGCTTTCCCATGGACAAAAAGCATATAGTCCAGATGATCATACAAACTGCTTTATTTTGAGTCAGCACAATGCAAGGAAAGGCATTACTTTTGTTAGTTATTAAATTACCAAGTTTGAAAGAATTACTTCAAGCTGCTTGAGGTTTCTAGCTCTCTCCTGATTGTTTTTGGAGAGTTTGTGGAAAGCTGACCGAAACTCCGAGCTGTGATGGTTCTTTTGAGGATTTTTGTTTTCAAAATAACCATCTCCTAAGTACACATTACTCTCACTCTTACACTTTGAATTAAGTTTCTCTTACACCTACCATTAGGGTCTTTTTAATGTTAGTAGTTCTTTGTCTAATGGAACCAAAATAAGCTATATAATGTAGTTATAAATATGTGACTGCTGAACATTTTCTGTGTTTTTTGTTTTGTTTTGTTTTTTTTGCAAAGGTTGGTATTGGAATCAAGCCTAACACACCAGTTGAAGCTGTCTTGCCATTTGTGGAGCTGGTGGATATGGTTCTTGTGATGACAGTGGAGCCTGGATTTGGTGGACAAAAGTTCATGGCAGACATGATGCCAAAAGTAAATTAAGATTGAAATGCATTTTATAATTTAATTTGATGCAGGAAATGATGTATGTTATGGTGTACTTTAAACTCTTTAACTCCCAGAAGTTATTAACATGAAACTTCTTCCCACAATATCCATACATCATTCAACAAACAGGTAATGAGAATATTCCAACTTATCAGGTAGAAGCTGTTATCTTGATCTAGCACCAAATTTAACACCAAAGGGTTAAAGAATGTAGGCCAATAGAAGAAACTAGGAAATGAGTGGATCACTGATGGGAATGAGTTTGTGACCTCTCAGACTAATACAGAAATGTGGAAAACTCTTGTATACTCCCACAAGGCTTTTTTTTCTGGCTTACAAACTTGTAAATTTTAGATTATTGTTAATCAATGAAAATCTTGAGGGTAACATGGTCAGAAATGTGGTCAAGGAGAATTGGTAAGCATTGAAATTGGTGTGCTCCAATGAATAATAATTATTGTGTCATGAAGTGCTTTTAAAAGGTAATGTTAAATTTGTACCTTTAGTTATTAGTTCTTATCCTCTATAGCCAATGCACCAGCAATAAATTGAAGAGAAGTTTAATTTCCTGATGATTTGACCAGACTCTTCTATTTACATATCATAAGAACATGGTGTAAGAACCTACTTGCGATTACATTTCAACTCAACCTCACACCTTTTTTATTTGTATGATCCACGCAAAAGTGAAACTTATGTGGATAACTGCCTGGGCTGGGGCTAGCAGGGGATTGGTTTTTACATCCTGCTCTTTTTTAAGAATTATTTCTAAGGGACTACAAAAGTGCTACAGAAAAGTTAGTTGTCAATTAAATTTTTTTTGGCAGGTCAAACACTTAAGAACCAATTACAGGGTTTTGGACATTGAAGTTGATGGAGGATTAGGAATTCCTACAATTGAAGCTGCAGCTCAGGTAGCTAATGATACTGTAACAGCTTTAATATTCATACAATATAATTACTGATGACCCCAAAAGTTAACTTACTGCCAAGTGAGATGAGGAAATGGTTTATACAATGTACAGTGAAAAAAGCCCTAATTCAGGGCTCCAAGCTCAACCATTGTCAAAGTCAATGTTATTTTAATGAGTAATGATGACCCAAAATCTTGTTGTGCAAATATCTATCTCAACTTCACCTTTCACACATTTTTTTACAGATGAAAACATTATCAATAGCTAGCAACATGGCTGTTGAACATGGGTAGCCAATTTGGGGTCTTTTGTTGAATAAGAAGTTGCTAAAAATGTTTTTTATTAGCCATGGTGACCATTGGTTATGGCTTTGAGCATTGGCATTTTACCCTTATAAAGGTGAACTTAGGAATTTATTGTTTCTTAGGCTGGGGCAAACATGATTGTATCTGGCAGTGCCATAATCAAAAGTGATAAACCAATGGAAGTGATTGACACCCTGAGAGCAACCACTGAAAAATGGATAAAGATTAACAGTGAAGGAAGTCAATGAGTGATTCAGTTTATCAGCAACATTTCTAGGGAATTTTCTGGCATTGGATTTTGTCAATGATGACCAAGGGTCATGTATTTAATTGGAATATTTTGTAAAGTTTTTATCAAGCTGCAAGAGCATTCCACACAAAAATAGTTAAATTGCCATGCATTACTATAACTTTTTTTTCATATCCAGGTTAGGAAATATTTTGTTTTTCATTTGCATGTAGCTGTGTCAGGGGTATATACACTTATTCTTTATTCACTAACATGCTCAAAAATTGCACTCCAATGTCTAGTGTCACATATTTGTCTGTTTTAGACAATCCACTCATTTCACTCAATACAAAAGTTTTAAAATGGAGAACCTAAGTTTGAATTTAAAATTGTAAACCTTCTTAATTAAAGAAAAAAAATATCTGATAATGCTCAAACTGACGATTAGAGGAGGGCACGAAAAGGGTTTATTTATAATATGTGACTTCAGCAAGACTGCTTAATTCCTAAGAAGTGTCTTCTATTCCTTTTTCAAACTACAGGAGAAGTAAATATTGAATCAAAACAAACATACGATCTTTTTTCAGCACACCCTATTATTGCACACTGGAGAAAACTCAGACCAAAATTTGCACACATACATTTATTTAATCATTATCACCCCTGTCAGCAATTTTCACAATTATGTTCTCTTACAAATAGTGCAAAAAACATCAATGGGAATCTAGAACACAACAATACTAATTAAATTGCTACAATACATAGACGAAGAAAGTTCAGTTGTCTGACTTGTTCACCTCAGTTTAGTAATGGATCAAACTCTGTCTCCTTTATAAATTTAAGTGTAAAGACAAACAAATGCACAGATACAACTGTTTACAGTCATCTCCATTTGTTCAGCATATCTGAGATATTTTAATGAAGACATTTAAATAGAGGTACCCATTTATAAATTAAGTACATGTTTGACAAAGCTGTTTGAGAAGATGAAAATTACCTAACTACTTTGAACTATACGGTTAGAAATTACGAGACGCATCTTTTAAAAATATTATTTCCTTTTGACTGAAGGCCACAGATTTATGGTTTAGGCAGAGACTACTACTTAGTTAATACTTGAGTCTAAAACCCTAAGCTACTGCAGAACTACTTGTTCTAGCAGTAGGTAAACAAAGAAAAAGCATTTGCAAGACTTGATTACCATGTACTTTGATACCATAGGAAATAGGGTGGATGGAAAGCAAGAGCTTTTAACTACAGTTATCCCAGAATTTCTTTTCAACAGACTGTTCTGTCTCTAATTCATTCTCCCACTTGATGTTTTATTTTAAAATTTTTCCCCTCTAATGTACTACAGTTCTCTTTCAGTGCTCTGGTATTATGAGTGTTGTCAATGACATATCTTCCACACTGGTTAATTCCTCAGTCATCATCTTCCTTCTTCTCATCACGCAGCATGTACCTGTAATTACATCATAGAAGTAAATTTTATTAATGCATGTAAAAGATTATCAGTTGGGGAAAATATGGGCAAGTAAACTTGGGTCAAACTCTTTTCTATTAATAATTCTTATGCAAATAATGTGCCTGATATATATTTTAGATAAATCTATCTTTAGAAATTCCATAAAAGTGTAATATTTGTACCATTCATAACCAATGCTATTTTTACAATAAAGATGTAATTTTGTTTATCAAAACAACCTTTCACTTTTGGATCTAGAAGGGAAATTTTCAAGAAAGTCATAGGAAATCCATCTTTTGAAACCCCTAGAAGTGAAAAGATGGACAGTTCTCCCTTTTGGTCCCCTGTTCACCCTGACATCAGTATGTATATTCTTCATTCTGTTCTCCATACATTTCCTAATGTGCTGACAAGGAGAATTTGTTTAACAATCAAGAGGTTCTTTAGTTGGTGATCATTTCCTTGATTATTGTGACTTTAATGTGTGATTCCTGGGAGACATTGCAAGGGGAAATTAGATGTGACCCCTTTGGGGGTCCACGGTTAAGAATCCCTCTAAATAACAATCTTAAAATTAATAACTGTACTAGTACATCCCTCACATTCACATTAATCTTAAATATAAAATACTTACCATTCAGTGACAGGCTGAGACAAATCCAGTTTACCAAGGTCGAGCAGAACCTGAAGGACAATGCAAATAATAACAGTGTCACTACCATTATGGTGTAGTTTGATCGTCCGGGTGAGTGTAGTCCTGAGAAGGACTGTTGTAGGTAGTGGTGACTGACGTTTCGACAACCTGAGCGGAAGTCATCATCAGAGTCGAGTGAAAGGTGGAACTACCCTCGTTACAATGTAAAACTAATGTGCCCTTGTTTGAAAACTGCTCCACAAGAGTGCAAACTCCTCCCACTCAGGTTATTTTGTCTCATCCCCTCCCTCCCCCCCCCCCATCTTGATATTCCACTAAAACCTACAGTTACCTTTCTCTTTAAAAGCTTTTCCTTCCACTGCCCCCATCCCCACCCCAAAAGCTGAAGGATTGACTATATAATTGTATATATTATTACTCTTATCTCTGATTATGTTAAAAAAATTTTTTCATATTGGAAACCTTCCATCTCAACTTTGTTAAGTGAGCCAAAAAAAATAACTTCATACCTGGCCCATAGAAGTTTTGCTCTTTGAGAAGAAAGACACATCATTCTTGACAGTAATGTCCAAAGTGTGTTCCTTCACTTTATCCTCAGGGACACTCCATTCAAACCTAAAAAAAATGTTTTCCACAGGATGATACAAAATCTTTCTCAGAGTAGGACACAAACATTACTCTAAGTAGAAAATCAGTTGCACTGTGAGATCAAAGAGTAAAAAAAGCAAAAAGGATATTAAGAAAGTTAGAATTACGTTTCTTCAAAGTCTGGCTCGAGGGTGTTTTTCTTGACATCAGTTCGTCTGCGGCCACTTCGGGACTTGTCAGGAAGCAGGTAAGCACGGACATATGGGTCAGAAAGACCATCTGAGTCACAAGCCAGCAATTTCCTTTAAGTGAGTAACAGAAAAAAATAATTAGTAACATGTAACAAAGTACCCAAATGTGTACAAAGAAGACTGAAGAAGTCCTTTCATTACTTTTGCTCTCTGTTTATTTATGAAATTTACACCTTTCACACCCATACATCAGTATCCATATTCTCAATACTTCTCTCCATATTTCCTTAGGAACTGATAAGGAGAATTTGTAAATTAAACATTAAAGCTTCATATGTTAAAGATCACTTCCTTTATTCTCATGATCTTAATGAATGATTCAGCAGTATTACTGAAAGGAGAAATTACATGCTGAACACTCTTGGGTTTAAACAATTAAGAGGAATGAATTTAGACTGACCTTGCTTGGTGAACAATGACCTCAAACTTGCTTCCTTGTTTGTTATAGCGTGTGGTGAGGCGAATGTCACCAGACACTGTCCTGTTTCAAGAATAACATCAATTACCCATGAATTAATTTGCTTAATATTTGGATCAAACCAGAGACACTGACAGATGATCAAAAGAAAATCAGCATAACAGTTGAAGCACAACATTATCCAAGGTTGCCTTCCACACGCTCTTATTAAATGGCCAAAAAAGAAAAAATTCTGAGCATATGGAAAGTTGCATACACTGCATGTTGCAGCTTGTCAGACCTTTATCATGACACAAATGACTTGGAGCGCTGCTAGTCCTGTGTGACTAAGATGGGATCCAAGAGTTCATCAACAGGTTACTCTCCAACATTTTGTCAGGTTTTGCAAACCCACAAGAGAAAACTTACCTACCTTCCCCCCTCCCCCCTCAAAAGTTTCTTGCCCTAGAACAAAGTTCCCAGTGGTCCAGCAGGGTTCAACCTGTAGCTCTTGATCCACTGGACACCACAGTAATCATTAGACTTCCATATCTCTTACAGGTATGCTTTATTGCTGACAAACATCAGGTGCCTTGTATTTAACAACCCTTTAACTTCTAATAACTACCCACTTGTTTGTTCATTAGTTTTGACAGTAACCATTGCTAGGTATTACAACAGAAAGCTCTCTCTCACTGACAATGTCATCCCTAAGGGTTAGTGTTAGTGATATTGTTTACAGAAGTCAAACATTAATCAACTGTTCACTTTACACCAGCTCACCTTTGAACCTTGGGGACAGGCTTCCTTCGTCTCACAGTGCTTTCCTCGCTAGGAGCCAAACAAAAGCAGAAAAAAATGCAGCGTTTTAGGCAACTGTTACCTGATGCGAGGCTGCAAGGATTGCGGCATGCAGAAACAGTAAGGAGTTAAAAGAAAGATTAGTGAAAGCTGCCAGCAATGTGAAGAAAATTACTCTTGTTAGTAACCAGAATTTGCTTTAAATTTTATCACCTCTCAAGATTTACTTTATTTAACTTACATCGTAAATTTTAACTCTAAATCTGTTACTGATTACCAACACCAATTGCATGATTAACTCCTGTATGGTTTAAATTTTAATGTTAATGTTAATTTTTAAATTTTATACTAAAATTTTTACTCCATAAATATCACTGATGCTCAGAAAATGATATTTAACATTCAAAGACCATCAGTATCAAATAGTGATGTTGTTTAAAGTGTGCAATTAATTGTTTTTAATTTACAAGATATTTGTATATTATTTGAGGTTACTTTAAATTTAATTATGGGTTATTACTTATCTTTTTGACAATTTATATCATGTTTTATATCAAAAATTATGTGAGAGATGAAGCTGAGTGTAATGAAGAGGGAAATCTGCTATGATTTAGTTAATTAGAAATCAATGTACATTTCGTAATGCCCTGTTTGTAAGTTTATCTGTTAATTAATCATTAGGAGTCAAATGATATTTAAAATGACTCTTCATTAATGATTCTTAGAAATAATTAAATTATGGTTCTTTGATTTATTGATGGATTGAACTTTAAATAAATTAACAAATGGTTGACTGAAACTGCAGTTATCATTTTAGTACACAATAAACCTTCAACTGTCCTTTAAATTAACACAAATTTTTTTTTTTGATCTTACAAAAGGATCAGAGAGACATTCAAAAAGATAAAGAGACTATCAACAGAGGTAAATGCATGTACATGAAAGATATTCATAACAAGCACTGACTGGTAGCAGACACAGTGTAGTCTTGTGAATTGGAAGGTACAGGTCCATAAAGCATGGACTTACCTTTGCTTGCTTGCACCACCTGACAGTTCATCAGCGGCAATCACATCTGGTTGGTCAGCGTCGTCTTCTTCTTCATCTGATGTGTCATCATCTCTTGTAAACAATGCCTAGTATATAAAGCACATAAGGGGCTTGCATTTCCTCAGACTAAAGCATCATGTAAGTAACTACTTTCACAGAAACTGAAATCTTGACAAAGCACCAAATTTGGCAATGATGGGTGAAAAGACATACTGATGATCATCTCTCTGGGACCACAGTTTGAATATGTTTACCTTCAGTGTAAACCTGCAAGTCAAAGTACTGTTGTGGCCTGAATCCTTCAAGGGGAAAGGTTGTTCAAATGTCATGTTCTCATTCTTCAGAAGCTGAGCCAAGGGGAACTCCAGTTTGCCAATGCTTTTCTCCTTGCTGCTGTCAAAAATCTGTTAAAGAAAAGAAAACCATTGAAGATGTGTAATAAGTAAAACAAACTGTAAAATTTTACATGTACATAGATCAGAAACTGGAAAATTCCTATCTACTTACGAGATGTTCATCCAGCATTGGAGAACAGAAAATTATCTGGCTATTATACCACATTTGTTGACTAAAATTCAATGAGCTGAGCTGTTTTTCAATCAGATAGTGAGAAAACTCTCCTATAACATGTATTTTACAACATTTTTTGACTTGCTAAAAAAACAGTCTCCTTACAAGAGCCATGATCAATGAATGAATCTGTACCTCAATATCCAATTCCTGATAGTTAGGATCATGGATCATGAAGCGGAATGGTTCTTCCCACACTGGACTGATGGAGTCTTGAATGGTCTGCATTGTACAAGGTGGAAAAAAATGATTACTAACAATTTATTTCATTAGTGAAAACAAAATCATTGATTAAATAAATACCCATATAGTCATAATATTTAATAGGTATAAGATGTTGTAGCTTGATCAAAAGCTTATTTAAATAATATACAGACTTTAAGGTTACCTTGCTCTGGAAAGTGACATTTCCAACAGTAAGTTTGCAGAATGCACTTGTGGTACCACGGGCAGCATTTGTCACCTACAAAAAAGTTGAAATTAACTTTAAAATTTCACAACAGTGACCTTTCACACTTCCTGTGGTCTTATTCTGAGAAGCAGAGATTTTGCACTTCCTTTTTGTCAAATAAAGGAGAGCTCACATTGCACACTTACCGGAAGATTCTTGGCTGAGTCCAGTTTAACAAAAAGAGCCGCTGTTGCTAACATCTCCTCACCAATAACGGCTTGGTCAGGCTGTATATGAAAACAAAACTAATAAACAAGCAAATAATACACAGTCAAGATCCTTGGCTCTTGGCCTGCCTAAACAAATGGTTGGTCCCGCCCACATATGTACAGGACATTGGTGCAGTTCTTGCTAAACTGGTCCGACCTGTCTTTTGAGCATGGCCAGTCACTAAAAAAAATAAGTTCTCCCACTGATTACTGTACTTCCAAAGTGTGACCAAGTTGTTAAACGTGCAAGATATCACTGAGAGAGAATGGTGAAAAGTTGTTTCTGGGCCTTGAAAACACACAGAAGGAACCAACTCACACACCCGTTCTCAAAAGTACAGGTCCACAACTTCTGCTTTCCTTTTACTATTCCTTGATTGCTGCAGCAATGATTTTGTTTTTCTATTCAGCTAGTCCTCATAAATATAAAAACACCCTTTAGTTTGTGCTGAACTTACCGGTGAGAGATCATCTGGTTTGGCAGTCAGTGTGAACCATGTGCATCTCAAGTTGATCTGGCCACTCTTCACATTCTCTAATGGAAGCCACTGTATTCAAAAATTACATAATTACAGGTTAGAATAAATTGAGCAAATTTAACCCTTTAACTCCAAGATCTGATTGTCAATTCTCTCCTCTAGCAACTACACACTTCCTTGTAAATTAATTACGAGAATTAGGTGTTCAATCAGGGTAATAAATTATAGTGTTCTCATTATCTGTTTGCTGTATAATGTAGGGATACTATAGGGAGAGGTTACATAGTAATCACTTTTGGGAATTAAAGGGTTAATCTGAGTGTTTAAACCAAGAACCAACAATTCATCACAATGACCAATCAGGACAGGGAGAAATATTAAAATGAACCAATGGCCAATCAGGACAGGGAGAAATATTAAAATCAACCAATGTAAACTCAGTCAAAAGAAAAAAACAGGTAAAGTTACCAATTAAAGTGAAGGAAAGTGTCACTGATCAAATCACTATAAGTGAAATTTATCTCTTTGCATGTGTTTGGCTTAGAGGGTAGGACATGTTTTCAAGAACAATCACAGACCATAGGAAGGAAAGTAAACCCAGTACAATCCTGGACTGCTTCAATTTGACAATCAATTTAAAATTGCTCTGGATGCTGTATCAACTCGCATGGTGTTAAAAAAGGTTCCTAACATCAGTTATTGAATATGACATACAACTCTTTAGTTAGTGAAAGATTTGCAACTTACCAAATCAACATTGCCTTGTTGGACAATGGTACCGATATCAGCCTCAACACTAGGGAGATAAAACATCATTTGTCAACATCAAAACAGTTGCATAAAAACTGGAGATATGAGTTGCTTTCTACTAATTCATGTTTGGATGATTACTTACGTTCCAAGAGATTCATCATCAGATGCTTTGTCCTCGTCAAAGACACCAATCTTTATTTTCTGACCATGTGAGTTGTCCACAAAGGCCTTCACATAAACAATCCAAAACAAAACAATCAGAAATTAAATATCCCATGTTTGAAGTCTGAACTAGGAGCCACAAACCCATCAAAATCTTTACCTCAAACACTTCATTCCATATTGGATTCACTGTGCTGTCCTTTGTCTTTGTGCGGAATGTCTTGGCTCCCACTGGCAACAGAAAGAAATATCATCATAGGTTGAAACTATGAAAGAACTCACAAATTGACCTATGGTACACATGATCCAACAAAAACAGTCGGGCCTTTCCATGTCTTTGGCTCATACAGTAATCTCCATAGGCTTTGACACATACCTCTGAGAATAACATATGGATCTGAAGAACCCTTAGATATGATACCAATGTCTTTCTTGATCAAGTCTTTAGCTTCCAGGACTTCAATGCGAAGAAGACCCTGGAGTGACAAGAAAAAGCAAAATTGATTGTCAAAAACCTTTCAAAAACTTCACTTTTGTGTACACTTGGTGTACTGCACTATTGAGTTATTCAAATTTAGATAATTCTATTCCAATTCCTCTAATGGTCCAAAACTGTTACAAGGGAAATTGTTTTCAACATGGCTTGAGGCACAATCAAAGACAATTTGCAGAAAGAAAACTCTAATGATAAGTACAAGTCACTCACATCAGGCATGGGGTATTTCAGTTCATAAGGATCAACATCAGTCAAAGGTACTGTGATCCTGTTTGGAAGAACCACAAATCCTGCCACAACATCATCTATTACCCCACGGATAATGTCACTGAAAAAATGGAAAAGGAAAGTTAGAGAACCAAACATCACCTCTAATCCAGATTAGTTTTATAAATCATGTCAACTTTACCACAACTAATGATTCATTATATAAGTATATCTACTGTTGCCCATGCAAGTTTTCTGAAAGGTAAATCAAAGTATGCATACCTCAGACCAGGAATATCAAGAATATTTGCCATGTTTGTTAAGTCAAAGTCGATGTCCTGTTAAGAATAAAGCAAAAAAAAAAATTACAATAAGCTGAATCATACATCCATTTTGATTGGATCTTACTTTCAATCTATTGGAGGACAGAAGTATAGATTAAATCACCATGAACAAGACTTTACTTCCTTATAATATAAAACAATTGGATTCTACGTTACAGTCTGTCCAGTCAGTAATAGATCACAGGTAACATCAAAATGTGGTGACACATCAGTGACACAACTGGCAGCAACTTGAGTGCCACTTTTTTTTTTCTTATCACAGTTTGACATCTGTGGTCTATGACTGAACTGTCCTACTGTAAAATGGAATGTATTTGTTAAATATCCAACCTGATTCAGTTTGTAATAGAGCATTGACAACCTAAAAACAACTTTTCTTGTCAAAAATTGGTATTTCAATTAATTTTTAACTTACAGGTCTGTTAAGAAAGAAGACTGACACCCCACCCACAAGAGGAGCAGCTGGGATGAGAGGGCGCAGAATCACACGCAGACTTCCACGAAGCTGAATGGGATGAAAAGAAACCATAAGAATGCAGCATGATAATACATGAGAATGTCTAGTTTCAAGCAACTCATGCTGGTAAAATATTCTGTTTGCAGTAAATACAATATACCTGGAGATCTTCAATGCCAACACTGACACCCTTGACAGATAACTCAAAGTCTGAATCCCCAGCATAACTAAAAGCAATGACAAGAAATAAAACAGAAATTAGAAATTTTATAAAAAATTCTTCTATCTTTTCTAACTTCTGAGATCTAAACTTAAATTTCCACACTGTGCTTTACATTTCATATCATTTTGGCACTAAGAATTTGGTGCAAAACCAGAGAATATGTGCTAACTAAATAAACGTTTCTTTCTTCTAAACACTCTTCTGCCTGAAACAGTTTTGGAATTGTAATGAAAAATTCCATTTTGGTCACTCCTGAAAGTGAAAGGGTTTATATTGGACAGCTTTGAAGAGAATACAAATCAAACTTGTAATTGACACAGCACAAGTCATGATAATTCTTTAATAATTATAAAATCAAAGATCTTAATAACACAGTAGCACAGGAAGTAAACAATCAAGTTTGAACTGAAGTGTACTCACATTAGATCAATATCCATGATTATCTCGTTACGGTCCACATTATTAGTGTATGTCTTGATTCCACCAATACGGGGAGGCTACAAACCAAAACAGAGTGTGAGTGAGGAGATTGTATTGCTGCATTGTTCAAAGACAAGTCACATGTAAATTATAGCAAATTTTTTATGTGTAAAACCCTCTGTCTGACTCACCACTTCACCAAGAGAGATTTCTTTGAAATAAATGGAGCTCAAAAATCCAGGCACATTCTTCTGAATTTCTGGTTCCACTTGTTCCTTTAGGATCTTTACCACCATGTCATTGATATACGGCCACAGTTGAACCAGCATCTGTTGTTGAATAATCACATAATGAGATAAAACAGTGTCAGTTCTGAGATCAAATGTCAATATCTCCAACTTGCCGCATGAGTAGCAAAAATTTTGCCCTAGTTCTATCTCAAGAGTGACTTTTTAAGAGGGAAAATTGTAAACCATGTGAGCATGTTAGCCATATTTGGCTAAAGATTGATAGCAAAACTTAATAATTGTAAAACTAAAATAGGAGCTGATGAGACCTCAAAGGAAAAATGAGCCATCTGCCTTAACCCTTGAACTCCCAAGATCTGATTGTTAATTCTCCCCTCTTCCTGCTACACATTTCCTTGTAAATTAGTTACGAGAACTTGGTGCTAGATCAAGATAGCAGCTTCTACCTGATAAATTTGAATATTCTCGTCACTTATTTGCTGAATAATGTATGGATATTATTGAGAGAAGTTTCATGTTAATCACTACTGGGAGTTACAAGGTTAAATGCATGATTAGGAAAATTTAAAAGAAAGAGTTGCATCTCATTGGTCGAAAGGGTGACTCAGCAGTACTGCTAAGATGTAATACCTTATTTCTTGTTTTTAATACTGGTTATATTGTTTTTTACCTTGTTGAGCCATTCTGCTCTTTCCACATCAGGAAAGAAAACCTGGAGGAAAGAAAAAATAGCTAAGATGATTTATCTTAGAAGATAATCTAAATATAATGGTTTATAAACTTTACAGAGTCAGCAATAGGGACTTGTAACCAGCCAGCAAAACACAGGCTAGTCTGCCATCTAGCCAGCTACTTTAATGTGCACCATTTCACCTAAACTATTGATGAATACTGGTCAAATTCTTGAAAAGTTATCCAAGAAATTTTTATAGCAGCCATTTCCAAGATTTGAGTCGAATTAAATGCAAAATTTACCCTCAACAAGTTTCAGTGTGAATCACTTCCTTGTTGAGAATTTTCCCACAACAATGTTTTGCAGGCTTGGTGGAATGTGTGGGACATTTTAACTGAATTGTTCCCAGTCTTGCTTACAATGTTACAAAACAACTTGGCATCCAAAATAACCTGGCCACCTACTATTCCTCATTTGCCCTCTACTTTCAAAATTAATCGACAGCCCTGCCAGGATGATTCATTTGTTTGGAAGCATTAGACCAAACAACTCCACATGTGGGTGCTGTGTCCAACCTTTTTCTTTCACTTGAACACAAAGAAATAAAGATTTCTGTAGGAGGAAGTTATAATTTTGAGGATCCTCTTTCCAGAGGACACCCTTGTGACTAGAAAAAGTGCCCCTGACTAGAAGTGGCCCTTAGATTAAGGTACATGTAACAGCATTTTGTTGAGCCAGGCCAGTGGTCATTTTGTTATGAATAAAAAATGCAAAATAACATTCAATGCTATTTCATACCACTTTGTAACTGTTTTTAAATTATGGATTCAAATTGAATGTCTCAAAGAGATATAATCATGGTAACATCTAGATAACTATTAAAATATACATATTTATATTGAACAGTGCAAATTTGACACTATTTTATGCATAAAATTTTTTTTTTAGAAGTTCATTTCACACCCTGCAGTCACTAATTATTTCTAATTCTTGTGATATTCCTTTCCCTTAAATGTATTTCCCAGCAACATGCAAGAGGTCTTATTAAAATCAACAAAGGCAACAACGTTATACTAAACAGTACAACTTGAATCAAAAGACAAAATTACTGAATCATTGGGGATTTAAATCCTGATGTCAAACAAAATTTTCACCAAAGTACTTTTCTTCTGGTTCAACTGCACAACATTTTAAGCTGTCTCAATTAATCCAACACCTGTCAAATTCAGACTGGAACATTATTACTTGGCACGATGTAAAACACATTGGAGTGCCTTTCAACAGCTGAACAGACATTTGGCACAAATGTTGGTCTCGCAAAGTAAGACGTCTTGAATGTTTAATGAGCTTCTGTTATTTGAAAATTTTCTCCAACTTGAGCGAATGACGCGCAGCAAAGTTTCATGTCTGGAGAAGCTTTAGGAGATATCCACGCAAATTCGGTTTATTGTTCGGATAATTTCTCAGGTCTTTGAAATTTAGTAAAAAGAAAATAAGAGGTTTAAGGGTGATTGACCAAACAGCTCTGTGAGATGCATCAGCTAAATATACATTACTAATTTCGATGTGTTTACATCGCTAAGTGACTGCTCCCAGAATGAGGCCCATTGTATCCTCAAGCTGTCCGACAGTTTCATGTCTTAAAGCTCTCTAAACAAGTCCAGACTCAAGGACCCTTACGACATGACGACCCAATACGAGAATAAACCTATTTGTTCCTGCATATAAATTGTGAACGAACCTTCGAGAGAAATGCTCAAACCACGCCTAACCAAATAACATCATAGCTTTAGAGCAGATTTAGAAGCGGAATGAAGATGAATTATTGTCAAATACTTTGTTAGCTAGGACTTTAACAAAGCTCGTCTATACGAATTAGAAGAAATAATTACGACCTGTAGCTCACAAGTTCAGCACGAGGCAACGTGCACTAGTTAGGATGTTTATCGCATTACGTGACTCTTACAAATCGAAGCCTCGAGGAAGAAATATTTCTCGAGAAATTTAAGTCAGTTTCAAATCACAATTTTGTTGATGACTTAAGCGACGCGATCGATCTAGAAACAAAAGGCTATCTTTGGCTCAAAATGGTTGAAAGCACATTAAATACGCGCTCATTTGCCCAGAGACGTATCTTACCCAAGATGGCAGATCTTCCATTCGCGCCTCAACAACTTCTTGCTCGCGTTCTACAGCTTCCCTGAACGCCTGTCTCCTAGTCTTTCGTTCGTCCTGATTCATACGCCATAAAACATACACGAAAAAGCCGCAGACGATCCAGACATAACTCAATCCAAACCACCCCATAAACCAAATCAGCAAAGCACCTCCGACTAACTTCAGATATTTTATCACAAAGTTCAAAATTGCAAGTTCTGTCTTCTTCGCTGATGGCTTCTGTTCATTTGGAGATGGAACAATCGCTTCAACGCCAGGTTTCCCCTGATTTTCGGCGGATTTGTCCGCTTTCTCTGCTGCCACAGATGTCGCCATTGACACAAGCCTAAGATTACCAGACACTATACTGGGTTTGTGCAGAGCTCGGTTGAATTCAATACATCGGCAAACCTCTCATATGCTAATCATTTTGAGACGTGTCACAAAAACAATAGTGTTAGCGAGCTGTCGGAGCGTGACAAGGAAGAGCGATAATACACTTACAGGCTTTTTCCAGTCTCCACCTGCTTTTAGCAACGTGTCCCTCCGCAGTTTTATGCCGTAATACGAATTTTATAAACAACGCAATGACAACATATCGGTATTGAAAGGAAACGCCCCTTCGATCTTATTTTTCACCTTATGGGCACGTTGTCTATCAATAATACCCCCACAAGCTGTTTTTATTTTTTGCTTCGTTGAGATCAACAACTTTGAGCAGAAACCACGAGATTCTCGGCTTATAGGTGCATCTTTTATTTAAACTGCTGCTGGAAAAATCCCAACGAGTGTAACACCTGCCGTAACTTGGTGTGTTTAAAATTCAGTGAAAGGTAAATAGAGATATGGAGCTTATAACAAAGAGTTAAACCTTAAAGCATCTCAAGTCATTTGGTAGTCTATACTTATTGAGGGTATTTTTAGTCTGCTGGCTATTTCTTCATCAATTTACTATAAAGTCAAGCATTCAACAAACCCCTCATGTAAAATATGCAATCGGCGTATTTAAATCGATTATTCCGCCACCACAAATTAATTTGGCTGAAACGCAGTGGCTATTTAGAAGCAATGTAAATCATTCCAAAAAAGAGTCTCATTTACGGTCCAAGATAAATATAATAGTATAAATTTTATGTTTGAAAAAAAAAGAGAGACAAATTGAAACATTCGAAATTGTAGAGTTGACCGTTGTTACAATGCGTCACTTGCAAGACAATTGAGAAAAAAAAAACACTCGGCAAAAAGCAAGAAAAGAAGAAGGAAAAAAAGCGGAAAACAACAGAGTAAAAAGGGCAAATGAAAATAAGGATAAAATGGAAAGTAATAGTATGACTGATGTCTGGCGAAGAATTCGTGAATAAATGGAAAAATAGCTGGACAATGCAAATTTCAAACGGTGAACAACGAACTATGTTAATTCCTTATATTTTTAACTTATTTGTCTTATTCTTTGTAAATAGAGGCAGATGTTCTCAAAAGGAAGGAGGATTACTTCTTCTGTAAAAAGATAAGGCGGGCTAGATTCCGGGGTGTACTTTCTCATTTACTGGCCATAAGCAAGCAGTTTGTATTTTATGTGGAATAAGGCTTCGTTCGCGCTGAGGAGCCAACACCCACAGATGCAACTCATATGGTGTGCTTTTTCTTAGGTCTGAAATAGGGTCAGGGAAAAGACTTCTTCGGTAACGTCTCGAAAACCATATCCCAAACCAGCACCTGAAGTTTCCATCGGGTGGGAAATAAATATTTCATCAATCTGGATTAACTTTTTGAGTAAAAAGTGATTGCACATGATTACTTTTTTAAAAACCTTGGATTTCACGATTTAACAGACGAGCCGCCTTCAGAAAGACTCTAGGCCTTTTTGACAAGACACTAGTCAAAATCAAAGATGAAACTGAAGAAGAAATACCTTACCTTGTTATTGGGTTTAAGTGAAGACACATCTGCAATAATTGATGATAAAATAACAAAAGATACAAAAGTACTATGATGGCGCCCAGAACCGCTCATGTTGAATACTCAATTCCCTCTTCTCAAAGTAACAAAAAAAGAAGGGTCACAATGTATAAATCGGCTTTCATTGTGCGGAGGAAACTTCTGTGTAAACAACGTAGGTTTAAATGGCTTAGTTCCATTGTAATCAGTTGCCAATTGACGAGTAAATAAAAAAATTTCAGTGTCGGGGAAAAAAGAAACTAACAAATTTGCGTATGTTGGCTTCAAACTATCCCTGAATTAATAAACTGAAAGTTGGATAAGCTGTTACCATTGAAGAAACATAAGTCAAGAAAAAATTTAGTTCATACTATAACCATGTACTGGACTGAAAAATTAAACTTAATTCGTAGCTATATACGAAACTAAACTGGGTTTGTAAAGAAACGCTTTTCATTCTTCGACACAAATTTACAGACAGAAATTGAACTAATGGGCAAATGAGTTTACTCTATTTACAAAGAGAACCGAGGAAATAATAGCTTTCATTTTATAGAACCAGCCGTAAAATGCCTGGTTTCAAATAAAGCTGAATACACATTATGCAATGCTTGTAACATGACAACGGGTCACTTCATACATTTTCTGAACACGACCACGAGAAAAATTAGTCAAGGACCATGCACCCATCAGGAGCCCATCAATAAACCGTTCTGTTAAAACGCCGTGACATAGGTACAGTATGGGAGTTGAAGGCTCCAAGTGATGGGCTCCTGACCCACTATATTTTGCCAGAAGGTGACCTGATAATACAGTAATAATTATAATGACAGTAAAAGTAACCAAAAAAAAAAGTAACATCATGTCCCCGCCCCCGTCCCCGCTCCCGGCCGCTCCCCCCCCACCCCCCCCTTCCCATTTTTAGTATCGTCTTGTAATCACGGAGTAATCTCTAAGTGGTGCGCAGGAAATCTGGTGAATTCTTTCCCAGATCACTCGACTCTAACAGACAGGGAAGACGCGAGGCAAGTCCTCAAGCTCGTTCTGGCTCAGAGAAATCATAATTTATGCCCAGAATCACAATGGGTTTACTATGCCGTAACATGTTTGTACAACAAAGGGATAGTGACAAGAAGTTGTAATCCAGAACTCTTCAGGATAAAAATTAAGAAATTATTTGAGAATGATAATCCATAGAAATTGATTTATAGGATAAAAAAAAAAAACAGATTCGACATTATATATGTCTGATATTGTTTCAGAATAAGCGGGTGAGATTATCGTCGACCGTGCAAAGACAGTTAGAGTGAAAGCTGCCCTGACAAAGACTGTTCTGTTGTTCAAAATGTTTGCTTTGCTTCCATTCTGTGTTAGAACTGAATTGTTTATATTATGATCGAATTTTAAGCAATCTTTCGCTTCAAGTGTATTCAATTCGAAATAAGAATATTCTGTTGTACATTTGCATTTTGATTTTGCAGCTGTCAGAAATAAAATACAAAACCTGGTCAGGGGAATAATAAATACAGCAGCCTTTTCAATTGAGCAAATAAAGAACAGGGATCAAAATATTGTGCCCGTGAAAATTACGTTTTCTCGGAAGCATCATGTCTAAATAAAACGAAAGTCGTGCGATCGAAGTTTAAACGCGCCTCTTAGTCGTAAGATTGATGAAGCTATATAATATAATTTCAGGGACGTGGTGGTTTAAGCTCAAAAGAAAGACAAAATCATGAGAAAAACTACGACAAAAAATTAAAATTTTTCGATTAATTTACCCTGGCGTCGCTTGAGCGTTCGATCCTCCAGGAGGCCATTTGCTTCACGAATTATAAAGCAGGGAATTGAAATGATTCAGCCAAGATGTTTTGCAGACACCTAGTTACGAGTTCGAATCTTGCACAGACTTGATTCTGGATATGCAACAAGCGATCTGCCCAATTCTTTTAATGTGATCGATGTATGCAAAACGCATCAAGTTCTAAGGTCAAAGATTGGTCTTCACCGCACTCACTCGCCTGGGCCAATGAAATAACTGATTGGCAGTTTGTTGTTTACCACCCTTGAAGCAGGTGAAACTTATCGGGTTTCGCAGCTTTTTATCATAAAAAGTAGAACTTAAGCGAATTTGAATTAGGTTGTATTTCGGCACATTGTGGAACTGCAATAAAATTTGTGTCTGACGAGCAAAATTGTAACATTTTAGATATTTGGAGAGCAATAAGATCGCTCTCGAAAAGATTTGAATTGCCGTGTGTGCGTATGGAGACCATATTTAAATAAAGGAGGTAAGCTTCTAAGGAAACTGTGGTGCTGTGTCGGTGAGGAGTACTGCAAGAAGATTTTAGAGTCATCAACTGAGTTGTAGATGAACTAAATTAGTGGCCACCGTTCAAAGTTTCTAAAGCTAAGAAACTCTACACAGTGGCCAACTTACATTAACATATCTGTACTGATAATACCAAAGTTTCTTGCAATGCCACAGTTTCCTTGGAAACTGTCTCGGCATTACGTGACCAAGAAGGGACGCTAAACCTCACACAGAAACTTGAATTATTAACTGTTTATCCCGCGACTGGTAACGCTGGCTTTAATTTTTTTTCCCGGGCTATGTCTAGACATATTGGAAGAATTTAAAACTGTGTTTTGGGCACTGGTCACGCGTCAACATTCATTCCTTTAAATTTTCTACAAGGTAGATCCTCTGGTAACGAACTCTGCCGATAATCTGATGGTATCAGCAGTATTGACATGTGATTTTCACGAGAGCAAATGTTCAAATGCATATGTATTCATTTTGTAAATACTGAAACTTAAATAGATTTTGCGGTCACTATGCCCTCTAAAATTATTTGTTTTACAAAAAAGTTCGACTTAGCTTAACAAACAGGTCCAATGATTTCATAACCAAACCAATAAATAAAAACACTTACTGGTGCTTAAAACGCAATCGAATTAGTTGAGAATTTTTAAACTCGATAGAAGCTGTCGAAATGCATTAAACGCAGCCAAACAGCCGCAAGTCATGGGCCATTCTGTCACCAAAACAATTCAAATAATGCTAGCTCCACTTTCAAATTTCCTCTTCTAGTTCCTTCCTCGCCGAGGGGAGCGGTCATCATCTGTCACCAGGGTTGGAGGGTTTTGGTAGTGTCCATTTACATGATCTCCCCACAAGGCTCGGTGATATTCTTACGATAAATTTTTATTCTATTTTCTAGAAATTCCCCTTCATAAAGGGTCCCAGTGGGGTTAACTGTTTGCCGTAAAACGACCGAAAAAATCGCGAAGCGTTTAGGTTGACAAATTTTAATTGTAAGTCGTAAAAAAAATATTAACCTTAGATTTTTTTCCTTTTTACAATGTGTCATTTTGAGTTAACCGTAGCCGTAAAATGGTCGAAATTTTAATCGTTAGCCGTAAAAGCCATCATCCCATTGAGAATCTCTTTATTGTCAACTACAGAAAATTGAACTAGCTACTGTTGAGCCTGCAACTAATAAGACCTTAATTTTGTTTCCCAGGCTGTGGCTAGACATATTGGAGAATTTAAAGATGTGTGTTGGGCGTTGGTCACACGTCAACATTCATTGCTTTAAATGCTCTCCAAGGAAGATCTCCTGGAAACGAATACTGCGGATTGTCCAATGGTTTACGCTTCACTTTATCACTGGTATCGACATGGGATCTTCACGAGAGCATATGCACACACCCTCCTGCATTATCATGCAAACAATGAAAGTTAAATGGCGGATTTTGCGGTCACTTTGCCTTGTAAACTTTTCACCTAAAGCGCTTGTTTTACTAAAAAAGTTCGACTCAGCTTATAAAACAGGTAAAAAAAAGTTAATTCCCGAACCAATAGAGACACTTGTAGGTCTTTTAAGTGCAATGGAATTGGTTGAAAATTTTCCAGCGCTAGAAACTGTCAAAATACTGCGATAAACGCCGCTAAACAGCCGCAGGCCATGAGCCACTATGTCACCAAATCAGTTCAAATACCAGCTCCACTTTAAAATTTCCTCTTCATTTTAGGTGCTTCCTCGCCTAAGCGACAGTTCATCACCTATCTAACCGGGGTCCAAGAATGTTGGTTGTGTCGCGATTAAATTTACCAGATCCCCATAAGGCTGTTATATTCTTTCGGTACCCCCATCACTGGCAATCGATTCTTAAATTTAGCCTCTGTGGACGAAGACTGATCCCCCTACCCCAATCCTTCTCTCCAAGGAAAAAAAACACTTCGGCTGGTATTGGATCAACTAATAATCTATGAGTTAAAATTTCTCTTTATTCTCATCACTTGTCTGCTTGATATTGTATTGATAGTATAAGGAGGAATTCCTTCTTTGCCACCCATGGCGGTTAAAAGGTTAAATATAGAATTTATATTTCCACTGAGTGCCTCGAAATTCCAACTCTTACAGCACAAAGTGCATTTTATTTTCTGATGTGTGGAATTGGGTAAGACCTATGCAAAAATAGCCAGGAAACGCCATTAAAATAACATTCTCTACTTTCTCTTCTCCGTGTCCACGAAAACGCAACCTTGCACAAATGTTTTGGTTGCGTCTATTTCGCAATATAAAATCAGGAGCCAGTCTAAAAGAGTTTTCTACCTAGAATTTAAAGCTCCTCTTTAGCTTTTGTCAAAGAAACTGTAGCCTTCTCCTCTACAAATTTCACTAAGTCGCTAAGTTCTCGCTCACCATCGCCGTACTTGATAGGGTTCCTCTTGTCGTTAGCTGGTGCAAAGAAGATGGTGGGGAAGCCCTCTGCGGCGTATTCTGGAGGTGCGTCGTTAGCGGTTGCATCCATTTTAGCGATGACTATGTTAGGTTGATCTTTAAAATGTTTACCTAATTTCTTGTAGACGGGTTCAAGAGCCTTGCAATGGCCGCACCAGGGAGCATACAGCTCGAGAAGAACATCTTTTTTAGGATCCATGACGATTTCTTCAAATGTATCCCCTACTACGACTGTCACAGGACCAGTGTTCTTCTTTGGTGCAGGTTGTGATTTCACAATTGGTTTAATGTTGCCTGTTACAAGAAATGAAAAGTGCTCTCGATGAAATTCCTATGAAGACCGCACAAGTCTCTTAAGCTTGGTCAAAATACTACAGCTCTTCCCTGTCTCTGTCACATGGAGAAAATACGAGAATTGCAACACATACTCTCCCTTGAAGGTATGCTAGTCAAGCGAAAACTTTCTCCGTACTATGTGGACAGTCCCTTAACAATTCTGTCCAAAAAATAAGGCAGGTAAAGAAAGAAGGTAGAGGTTCTCGCCGAGGGAATATCAGGATTACAGTAGGAAAAAATTCCTTATACGGATTAAAATATCAAAAAAAAATTCTTATCACATTCTGAGATTCTCCAAGAATAAGTCAAACGATTTCCACATCATATAAAGAGGTACTTCCTTCTCTACCAGAAGGCTAATATAATCTATCAAGCGGTGCATTGACCCCACCCAAGTTATTCCAACTCTTAGGCGGTCGTGTGTTATATGAGTATCAGTATCATGCACAACAGAAAATAGTACCGTTCTTGAAGTTTTCCACAAATTCGCGAAGGCTGTCTTCATCGAATTCCTCATCCGGCTCCATTCTGTATTTTCTATTCTTGTCATCAAAGCAGCCAACGTTAATCTCTTCTCCAGAGTCATCCAGACCAAAGTCTTTCAGCTCTTTCTCAAAGTCACTCTCGCTAGCGATAGCAAATGTGATATCGCGGTGGTCATTGGCCACTTCTAGAACTTTTTGACGCCAGAACTGGGTCGCTGGAGAAGAAAGCTCTATGTCAGTTTTAATTGAAATAGAAATTCGACGCTCAAAAATTAATAGCATGCTGCGTTTTCACATTTGGGGGTTCTCTAAATTGCGAGAATAATAGAACCTAAGTAAGACAACCAGACCAAACTTGGTTCTAACCTCGTAGCTCAGTCGGCAGAGTAACGGTAGATCTAATCCGGAGGTCGTGGGTTCGATTCCCACCGAGGTCAAAAGATTTTTTCTTTGCCTCGTGTGGTTCCCTGTTTCCCTTTATTAGGGCTAACGCCCAATGGGTTATTCATGGGTTTAAATAGCACTTTAATTTACACTTCAGAGTTAATTCTCTGTTTCACCAAACTTGGTTCTACCCGTCAGCGAGTGCATCAAGGAGCCATGTTCAAATCTATACAAGCTTACTATTTTGCGCGATAAGCTATTCCTTTGTTTTAGTTGATTATTGTGAGGGGAAATTTAAGAGAGACTTAACTATGCTTGCCTTCAGTATTCTTATTGGTTGCCCGAAAAATTACTGGCCATGCAAAGTAGTTGTCTTGATGTATACTGACCAGTTACCACGCCAGTAACGTGAGTATTGTTAAGTAGCCTTTAAAATCGCTCATTTCCCGAAAGGGTCAGCATTGA
This sequence comes from Pocillopora damicornis, assembly GCF_964200805.1. Lineage (NCBI taxonomy): Eukaryota > Metazoa > Cnidaria > Anthozoa > Scleractinia > Pocilloporidae > Pocillopora > Pocillopora damicornis. The sequence continues at coordinate 20,997,146 of NC_142678.1, forward strand.
GTGCATACAAACCAAGTAAATTACTAACCTTTCCGTTGTTCAAAACCGAAATCCACATCATAATAGACAACACAGAGAGGACGCTTTGTGTACTTCTTCTGCTGATCATATGAAGTCATTTGACCGACAAGAGGGATACGTTTGTCCTCATAAAACTTTTGGATATCCTCTTGCTTTGGATCATCGCCCTGTGTATTTTACAATAAAGCTAGAATATGAACATGTTGGCAAAAAAAGGTACTACATGTGATACGAAGTGATTCATTTGGCACACATCAGAAGTAAATACAGATTTAAAATTTTGGGCTTTTCCTTACCTGTTTCAGGCGTTCGGTTAGGTAAACGAAGCGCGATTATAATAACTGAGCGAAAAAACAAGGGAGGTCTGAGCCGGCCCAAACCTGCCTCCTTTTTCTCTGTTCCGCTACCAATAACACGCCGTCTGTTCATTTCGCTCCGTTTTATTAACTGAGCGCCTGGAACAGGCCAGGTTGCTCCACTAGCTACAGTAAAAAATAGGGACCCTAACATTGCTTTCAGAGCTATTTGTAATTTCCAAAAGTTATCTCGCAATCTGATCAGACTATCAGAACCACTCGCTTCTTACCTTAAAAACAATATGTTTATCTTCAAATTTTGATCTAAACTTTTCAGGTTGGAACATCACAATGGAGCTCTTAGTGATTCCAAAGTATTTCTTGGCTGCAGCGTCAAAGGTGTGTGCAAAGGGGTAGTCATCCCTAATGTCATTGTTGGCTTCAAGATATGTTGCATACAACTTTTCGTTTGCATCCTTGAAGAATCCAACAATTACTAATTCATCTCTCTCCTTCATAAAGTCCTTGAGTGCTTTAAGTGAAGTCATCTCCTTAGAACTTGGCCCAACTTGGCTACGCATGTAATCTACAATGCCTAAAGAAAACAAAGGAAAACATTTTCAGATTTGTTATAAATTAACAAATAGATTTAAAGTTGCCCTGCATGTGGGAGAAACAGTGGCCTTATGCACTGGATGTTTTCGTAAACTTTGCCCTGTTTACTAGGGATAGAATTCTAACGAACTAGACTCAATCAAACTGTTTTATTCCACTCTCGTATTCACTTATGTACAACAGGTGTGTAAAAAGCTACTCTGCAAAATTAGTAAAAAATCACTCTTTTATAAGATATTCTCTACATTGTGATTGGTTGTTGCCAAGTACTGATTTAAAAGGTCATTCAAGGTACCGTTGATTATGTAAACCACTCAATGTTCCAAAATCACTTTAGGCAGTGCTTCTAGCTCTTGACATAATGTTCACACTCATCATCTGACATGTGTCACGTACGAATTGAAGTCTCTGACAATGTCAGGTAAAGAGGTCTGGGTTCAAACCTGGCTGGTTCCATGTACTGTGTTCTTAGGACAAGATGCTTAATTCTCACAGTGCCTCTGTTCACCCAGGAGTATAAATGGGTACCAGTAAACTGTAAGGGAAGACTGATGAAATGCTGAGGGGAGGGTAAGATTGCAATGGACTAGCATCCCATCCAGAGGGGGAGTAGCAATACTCCTAATTGCTACATGAAACATGGAAATGGGGATAAGCTCCAACTGGGTGGGCCAATAGGCTTAAATACAGACATTACCATTTTCCTGTGTCTGTTCACTAATAGATCACAGATGACATCAAAATGTGGTAGGAAAGAAAAACTGGCACAAAAGGTGTAAATAATCAACTTACCCCACTGATTTCTAGAACCCTTGTAGTCAGATGCTTTGCCCTGGCGGAACACCTTGAGTGTGGGATATCCAGTCACCTCATAGTCCTGTGCTAATTTTTTCTCTTCATCAGCATTCACTTTAGCCAACATGATAGGTGGGTCATTCTTCTCCAGCTCCTGGGCTGCTTTCTCATATTCTGGGGCAAGTCTTTTACAGTGTCCACACCTACATACAATAAATCCATTTCAACTTAGATACTAAATACTTGAAATTCTCTTTAAACGGTAATAGTTAGCTATACTCCAAGACAATGGAGATTGCGAAAAGTTTGATTTGATACTATTTTGTACTGAACAATCCCAATGAAGTGAACCCTTTCACTCCCAAGATCTCATAAGAAATTCTCCTTACTGCCAGCCATACCATCCTTGTGATGTTAGTTTGGAGAATTTGATATTGGATCAACTAATGGTCCTTGATTGATATTCTCTTTATTCTCATCACTTACCTGCTTCATACTGAATTGATATTATAAGGAGAAATTCTGTTTTGGTCACACATGGGAGTTAAAGGGTTTAGGACAACCCTCCCACAAAATTGATCACGGTTGCTTTAAACATGGCTGTTAGGTTTTCTGAGGCCTGGCCAGCTTTTTCCTTTCAAAGTTTATAGGTACATTCTATAAATATTGCTAGTGCTAAATTAACACTCTTAAAATGTGATAGTTACATCCTAAGCTGCAACCTGCATGAAAATTTACTCCTACCTACAGCTTATACAAGAACTCTAAGGAACTTTTCTGTATAACACATCATGTAACTTGTTTCTGTAACAACATCCCAACCCTTCATAAGCATTGTGAGGTGTAATATAGATATATATGCTACACCCTTAATTAAATCACAGCCTCTAAAGTAAGCAAAGCATTCCTGTACAGTTATATAAAGTTAACCAACACACCAAAGGATTCAGAGCTCCCTCAAAGCTTACAAGTGCCTAGTTAGATGCAATGACAAGTGGGACAAATCTGGGACAACAAGCAAGATTGCCAGGATTGTTTTTCCAAGACATGTTTCCAATGAGTTTAACTCATTGATAATTTCTTGGAAAAATTATCCAGGCAATCTTGCCAATAATCTTACACAGGGAGTAAAATAGTTCTGATTTTCGTACCAAGGAGCATAAAATTCCACAAGCATCAGGGATTCACTGTTCACAGTCTCTGTGAAGTTATCTTTAGTGAGAGTTACAACAGCTTCTGGGGGTGGTTTCCAGTTTGGATCCGAATTCTTTTTCATGTAACTGACAATACCTAAAGAAATCAAAGTGACATTATAGTGAACTCTTGGATATAAAGTGTTCTGTGCAGAATACAGTTTGATTAGAATATTCAGTGATTCTACTAAAAGCCAGCAATTATGTGATCATTAGTAATTTCTTAAGGATTTGGGGGCTTGAATATTCATCAGTAGGCTATTCTGCAGTATAGGTAAAACACAAAATTGGCTGTCATCCCCAACTAAACATCTAAAACTAAATTGAATGTAAATAAAACATGCCAATTGTGCACCACTAGAACACAAGGAAAATAGCAGAGTCATTTTTTTTTCTACCAGCCAAAAAAAAAACAATAACAATACCTAATCAATACCTCTGAGTATCAAATTTTAAAAAGGAGAAGATCCAGCTGGGTATTACCGTAATTTCCGGTCGATTACCCGCACAGCCGATTACCCGCACCGGCCGATTATTGCATACGGCGAAAAAAAAAGTCAACGGATTACCCGCACCGGTGGATAACCCGCACGTTGTTATTCAACTTTTTCGGTGGCGAAAACGTGACATTAAGGCGATACATTTCAGTCTTTCGATTCAGACATGTGCACAATTCTGTGTCAATATTAGCTTATACTTTATTGATAAAATTATACAGTGAAAATTGCGATACCAGTCCGGCAAGTGCGCTGACGTTTTGGTAGTTTTGCCATGACTTTCTTTTTCTTTCGCCAGTAACGGATCATGGATTCATCAATTTCAAATTCTCTTGCTGCTGCTCTATTACCGATTTCATCGGCAAGAGTTATTACTCTAAGCTTATAATCAAACGTAAAACTGTGACGTGGGCGTTTCACAGCAGGCATTTTAACTTAATTGGTGACTCGTGGATACACTTATCGCGAATGATCGAGGTTTATAATTCTTATTCAGTCAGTTACCTTTTTATAGCATGTAGGAGCGTAATGAGCAATATCCATTGTTCATTTGTCGTTAAAATACTTTTTCAGCGCGAAATTAGTTAAGTTTCGCACCTATTATTTTCAACATTCTGGTGATGCATTTGGGATTTAAAATTACTGTCGGCAATTTCTCAAAAAAATCGATATCTCCTGTTCTACTGGGCCTAACAAGTCCCTTAAAACGGGAAAATTCTCTTTAGCTCAAGCTAGTGAAAACTGGAAATTTGTTACTGATGCGCCGGATATCCTTGGATTATTTTTGTCACCATCAAGGTTTTGTTTTCACGCGTGCCGATAAAAATTTGTTTGTCACGCAACTAATTATGCGTGAAATAAACTCGAGTTGGCATCATGTTTTCGTGCCGCTTTGTGGCACTTTTGATACAATAAAATTCATTTGAGAGGTGGAAACGCAGGTAGGTGAGAAATTTTTTCAATTCAACTTCCAGAAGAATTTAAAATTGTCACATAACCCGCACCTCCCTATTACCCGCAGTGGCGCGGATTTAATGCAAAATCAACAGATTACCCGCGGGTAATCGACCGGAAATTACGGTAATAAAATAAAATCAAGTGGCTCATGGGGTTAAATTTTAGAGGAAACCGTATCTCAAGTTTGAAGTTAAATAACTTGTATGTCTCTTCAATTTTATCTAAATTTCATTAACACATTAAGTTTTAACCTTCCTAAAAGGTGTTGACATTTGTAAAGGTGTGCTAATATGAGGCCATTTAAAATTTTCCCTTTAAAAGGTTTTGGCATTAGGATCAATATGAAAGCATTGTCACACTTTTGTAGAAACTAAATATACAAAAACACCTGTACTCTAAACAAACATGTATTGTCAAACTATTCCTCAAGATTATAGTTGATGACAGTACAATCTGTAGAAAGATAACCCATGACAAAAAAAAACCACTTAAAACTATCTGTTACAACAGCGGTACCTTCTTCATCTCGAGGGCCCTCATAGGCATGTGCCTCTCCCTTACGGAAGATTTTCAATGTTGGGTAGCCACTAACATCATACTTTGAGGCAAGTTCTGTCTCTACTGTGGCATCCACTTTAGCGAATGGCACAGGAGGATCAGCCTCCTTCATTCTCTTTGCAGCTTTTGCATATTCTGGTGCCAAAGACTTGCAGTGGCCACACCTTTGAATGGAGAGAGAGGAAAATCAGAAATCAAAGTTCATCAGGAACTTTTTCCATGAGGAACAACCAGCCCCTCTTGCCTTCAGAGAGTTGTATTTGGTCTTCTGAACAGGAAAAACATTTCAAATGGCTAATTTGTTAATAAAATTAACTGGAGAATGGTTTACTCATCATGTGCCCTGTTACCCTGATAATCTTTGTTTCAACATTCATTTACAAAAAAAGTGGCAATCTATCACTAGACATGGAGTGGAAGGAATTCAGAGCCAACAAGAGTAGTCTTATGAAAAGCTAAAACATCAAGTAATTTGGTTGTAGGGCTTTTCTTTAAACTAGCTCAAACTCTCCAAGACTGAGACCATTGATGGAAAGCCATTGTATCAGCCCAATCTGTTGGTCATTCAATACTTTCTATGGGTTTTCCAAGGCACATTTCAGTTTTCCAGAGTTAAAACAGTCCTTTGTCCTTAACTTTAAACAGATTCAAGGTTTTTTGGCAAGCTTCATAGAGCTTGATATTTTTTCCTCCAATGTATCCTATCCATCATTGTTATGAAATTAAAAACAATTTAAAACTATCTAGATAATTCTATACTTAGTCTAGTGATAAATCAGGTCGATTAAAATCCAACATTTTCTTCTTCGTTTGGCTTGTGAAGTACTGTTTAAATTATAAACAAAACCGAGAAATCACTGCTTGGCAGCAGCTCAAAATGAAATTCATATTATTTTGACTAACTATACACAACTGATCTGTTTATGCATTCCCGTATTCAGTTCACGGGTGGGTGCTCGAAGTGAATTGTAGGGAAAGTTAACGCAATTGTTATACGCTCAATAGGTTCTAAGAAGTTTCATTGAGGCATAAACAATTTCTGAGACGAATCTTTTCGGAAAGGTTTCTAAAAGAAATGGAGTGCGGTAACAAAATTTATATTCGGATCAGGCATTTGATACTTCAGAATTTACGAACCACAAAAGTGAACCACGATAAACAAATTAAATCACGCAGTATCAATATTCAACAAACCATGGTGCATAGAACTCCACAAGTACGATATCGTTTTTCTTGACCACAGAGTCGAATGTTTTGGTCGTTAAAACCAAAACATCGTCTTCCTCTTTCACTTCTTCGGCGCTGTCTCCTTCAGAAGTTGCCTCTGTTTCGTCGCCTTCTTCCGCGGATTCCGCTTCCTCGGTTGTTTCTACAGCCTCTGCTGCTGCTTCGCCATCCTTTTCACTCTCTTCAGCAAGCGTGAAGATTGCAGAAAAAGTGATTAAGAGGACTAAAGCGAGAGAAAATTTCTTCACCTCCATCGTGTCAACGGAAGACCTCCAAGAATATTGTCGTGTTGTGGAGATTCCCAGTTCTTTCAAAGACTACAAATAGCCAATCGCAGATCGACAGGTTTGAAGGCTTCTGACCAATGGGATCGCGCTACGCGTCTCCCCGGGACAATTCAGTTTACCCGCCAAAGACGGATAAACAGTTCTTAATCTGATTTTTTTGCAATTAAAACTTATCGACATACAGACATCTACGTAGGTTCCAAAACTGACTCATTCAATTTTAAAAATAACGATTTTCCCTTTTCATATAGAGTCATGTTATGTCCCACTCTACGTTTCAATTTGTTTGCTCTGTCTGAAAGAAATTGTCCACACTCGTTGTAGCCCAAATACTCCGTCCCCAGGCGAGACACATGAACGATTTCTGAAAACGTGCAATCATTTGCTCTTTTTGAGATGGGTACGTGAGGGATAGGGCATGATCGCAATTAACCTCTTCCGAACCACAATATTGAACACAACGGTCAAACGATCAATTCTTGCCAGCCGCACGAGATGGAAAAACTGTCACGCAAAATTTGAAACAAAAATTGAAACATTCAACGAAATCTGAAAAAAATGTTCAGAGATACCTAGCTCTCCACGAATTTGGGAGTCCAACAGTCATTGACTTCAATCATTCTTACTGGACATAACTCGTTCTTACAACGATGACTTAGGTTATCGCTGTGTTACATTGTACCATAACGCATGTATCACGCAACACCAATAAAGAACGCTGGGCTCGCTAACTTAAATTGACAAGGACTTCTCGTTGTAACCGTCCGTTTCGATTAAAGCTTTTTAATTCGCCTGAAAGTTAATTTTGTAACGAAAACATCTGATTCTGTCTTTTAACAAATAAATTTATTTTAGAATTATTTCCATTCAAACAGACAAAACTTTCCGCGTGGCTACCAAGCCAAAACCCGCCTGAACTTGGAAATGGCTGCAGAAGATTGCATCAAGGTATGTTGTGAAATAAATCATTTATTCAACCTTTACCAGTTCCAGAGGCTTATGAAATGTTCTGAGAGTAAGGATCGTACTCTAATAACCGGTTGGACAGCTGGCTACCAGGACTTTGTACCGTAGCTCATAACAACGTGGTGCGTTACAAATGGGTTTATTTCCTTCTAGCGACATTCCGGCTTCTGCTTCGCGAAGTCAAGATTTTATCCACTTTGCTCCGTAGCTCATAATAACGTGGTGCGTCTCTAATGGGTTTATTTCCTCCTTGCGACATCCCGGCTTCGCGGAATCAAGATTTTATTAACTTTGCTTCGTCGAAGAAACACTTGTCAAACATGTGAATTGAAAGCTCCTGCTAACATTTATGCTGATCACAATCAACTACGTTCATTAATTTAGCGATAATAGGCTTAAAGGAAGAATGTTACGGTAAAGAGGATAATGATGATTAAATAATTAAGTAAAATATGAAAGAACTATGGATGCCCTAGGTGGAAAACTTACCGGTGTTCAGATCATGAACTTTATTGTTCAGTTTATTTAACTTTATTGTTCAGTTTATTTAACTTTATTGTTCAGTTTATTTAACTTTAATGCCTTCCCTCTTGGTGATGAAACCGCGGGCATTCATGTGAACGTGTTGTTAGCGGTTTAGGATCCGAGAAATACGCATATTCATTTTGTGGCCAGCCAGTGTGATTTATTCAACCGATTTGAAGGAATCATGATCTTTTCATAAATAAGGGAAAATTTTCATCATTAGCGTGTTATTAAGGTTATATTTTTCATTTGAAATGACATAGTAATTACTGAATTTGTTAACTGGAGAGGTATTTGCATTTAGAATGAGGGTGGCACTCTCTGGCTTAAAAATTGACAGAAAATTTTCTCCATTAGGGTGTTCTTAAGGTTATATTTTCATTTGCAAAAGTAAAAGGGACATAGTAATTACTGAATTTGTTAACTGGAGAGGTATTTGCATTTAGAACGAGGGTGACACTCTCAGGCTTAAAAATTGACAGAAAATTTTCTCCATTAGGGTGTTATTAACTAAAGGTTATATTTTTCATTTGAAAAGTAAAAGGGACATAGTAATTACTGAATTTTTTAACTGGAGAGGTATTTGCATTTAGAATGAGGGTGACACTCTCTGGCTTAAAAATTGACAGAAATTTTTCTCCATTAGGGTGTTATTAAGGTTATATTTTTCATTTGAAAAGTAAAAGGGACATAGTAATTACTGAATTTGTTAACTGGGGAGGCGACCTGCACTTATTTTGACAGATTCCAGATAACTATGAAGGTTATTCCCTGGATATGTTTTGCCTACCAAAACACTATGAGAATGATGTAGAATCAATTATGATACCAAAAGGACTAATTCATGACAGGTAAGAGACCAGTGATAGATAATTTTTAAAGGGGACCGTTGTTTATGCTGAGTGATCTTCTACCTCATTATATCCCATTTAATTCATGTGCTATGATTGGTCAATTTAGCTGGCCTTCTTTCTTTGTAAGGCTCACTAAATTTGAAAGTTTTTTAGAATTAAAATATTACTTCTCTGTTTGAATCCAGAGATAATAAATATCTTAGCCTTTTCTTTTTTGGTCTGTGCTGTTAGTTACAAAACCTTGTTTTTTCCATTCAGATTTTTGGGCTACACCTTTTGTGTGTGGGCCACAAATCCAACAGGAAAAGAATTGGTCTGTAATTTACAGTACAACCTTCAACTCAGTTAGTAAGAGATATTTTTCCAAAATTTGATGGTGTAGAAGAAACTTCCTACTGTTTTACTTGAAGAGAGTATAATTAGCCCTGAAAGAAACAGTCCTAATTTTGATGAGAATGAATGAACTCCAAAAGGTACTGCAGACTATGGTTCACCTTGAGCTCCCTCTTTCTCAAATTGAATATAGTTAAATCACTTTGGTTGCAAAAAATTGCTATTAGATGTAGTCATCATGAAAACTGTTGGATGCTTCTGATTCAATCATTTTTTGCATCACTTTTTCTTATAAAAATAAGTGCATGATCACATAATCTTGAAAAGGCACCAAATAATTTTATTTTGTACTGAGACTACAGTTCTAATTACTTTGCATTCTTTAATCAATTATAAATTAGAATTGAAAGACTGGCCAGAAATATATGCCGTGATGTTGACAAAGGCCCACTCATTGGATTGTGTGTACTAAAAGGAGGATATCAGTTTTTTGGCGATCTTATGAATTGCATCAGGACCATAAATGCTAATATGGGTAAGGTTAAGTGAAGATTCAAATCAAAATTTTGTGACTTTCCTTAAAAAATAGATTTTGATGATGAGTAATTATTCTTTGTTTTAAACAGATCGGTCAATCCAGATGTCAGTTGACTTCATCCGGTTGAAAAGCTACGAGGTACCTGTAATTAAAAATTTATTTTGAAAACAGCCAATTGTCTCAAGAAATTTTTCAAGAGCTTCTGCTCCTAAGTGACAATGCAACAGAAGTTCTATACTTGTTTATTGTAAACACGTTCTCTCTAAGGAAGATCGAGGTTGCTTTTTAGAGGCAGCTGTGTGATAGAAACTCAGTCTGTCCAATGGTAAGATGGTGGGACTCTTCATTCAAAGGCTTGTGCCCATACTTAGCCTGACCAGAGTCATGCTCTGTCTTTGGAGGAAACTATTCAACATAAATTACTGCTGAGGTGCTTCTTTCTTTGACCACAAGATTGAAAATCAGTTCCAGTTAACTCTCAAGAAAATCCTAGAGAGAATTTGAGAGCAAGTTATCTGTAGCTTAGTAATCATTTTAAGACAAATTGAATCTTTGTTCAGGATGACCATTCCTCAGGAGAAGTAAAAGTCATAGGAAGTGATGACCTGTCTGCACTAAAAGGAAAGGTAAGTGAAATTTGTAGCATGGCTTATTGCTGTTGTTGTCTCGTAATTGTTGAGTTGATGAAACTGAGTTTTGCTCATCAGTTCCTTTATGTACAGTGTTGTATTTTCAGTGATATACAGTTGAGTAATATCTTTGTTCTATGATGTGTGGTAAATAATACTTGTAGATAGATACATTTAACTGTATTTTAGATAGTGTCATGGTGGAAGTAAATTGGAAGAATTTAGAAAATAGAGAATACCAATTTCACTTATTTATGTAGTCTAATAACGACTCTCTTATATTCTGTCATTTGTTGTAAGAACTAACACTGATAATTCGTTATATTTCCTCTCTAGCACATTTTAGTTGTTGAGGTAGGTTTACAACAGAAAGTAAAGTTACTTTTCTTGCATGCAAACTTTTTTATGTCTACTTCATAGACTTACAAATCCAATCAGAGGTTACCTTTTTTTTCCCCTAAGTATAATGTACAAGTTTTAAAATAACTTACATTCATTACTAGGAGCAGAGCATGTACCATCTTTACCCTTCAACTCTTGACCCCATTGCCGCTTGCTAATTTTGCTCCAGATAGCTTAAGAGGTCACTGACCTTTAAAAATTTTGGAAACCTGTGGGTCTCTAAGAAATGGTGTTTTGACATCTTGCAATCTCGTAGTATCACGAGACAAAGAAATCACTGTGTTTTTTATGCTTTTTTTTTCAATTTTTTTTTTTACAGGATATCATAGATACAGGTGCAACTATGCAGAAACTACTAACCACTCTTCAGAAGTTTGAACCTGCAACTGTCAAAGTGGCAAGGTAAAGCTTTGATATACTTCTTTACCCAGGATAGCTGACTGTTTTCCTTTTTGGCAAAAAATGAAAAAATGTGGAGTGTACCTTTAAAGCATTTTTGATTTTATTTATCACTTTTATTTTTTCAATCAAAGTTTGTTGGTGAAGCGAACACCGAAGAGTAATGGATATCGTCCAGAGTGTAAGTAATTCCCACAAGACACAAAACTGTATTCTTTTACTGGTATTCATTTCATGTTTTTTCTTTTCTAGAGGCAACAAAGTTTAGTGTTTATGAAGAGCATATTTTGTAATTTGATAATTAATTAATTAATCTATTGATTAATAAATAGGCTATTGATTAAAAGGAAGATATCAAATTTGTTTCAACCAAATTTGATTTCAAGAGAATGCTCCTATTCCCATTGGTCACAATTTTAACATCTGTGTTAAAAGTGTTGTTCTTTGCTATTGGTTCATGCATCAGTTATGGGTTCGTTAAGAAATGAAATACTGTGGAAATTTGGAGAGACCTCAAGAAAGTAGAGGTATCTGTAGTAGATCTCTGCTACACTTTGAGCTGCTCTTGTGCATGATATGTGCTTCTTAAACTTACTGCATGCTTCATCTCGTGATGAATGCCAAGAACTGCTTTTATGCTTCTCCTGTGCTCTCCTGACTTACTGCATGCTTCAAATATTATAAAATGCCTGCTGATGCTAGAATCAATTGCTATGTAGAGATTTACTTTGCATACCTAAAATCAGAATCGATCTTTTTGAGCCAGAAGTACTTTGCTCAAGGTAGAGGATTAATTAATCAATTTTAATCACTGAATCAATTTTAAAGTTGTGTTTATTTTTCAGATATTGGATTTGAGATCCCTGATAAATTTGTGGTTGGGTATGCTCTGGTAAGTCGACTTGCATGCTCTGGTAAATTGATTTAAACTAGTAAGCTAAGGATTTGTGGGAATTAATTCAGCCAGTGTAAGTAAAATGTAGAGACAGTTGTTGCTTTCTACCTAAAAGTATGGTTTGAAGACAAGAATTGAAAGTGACTTTAGGTGGTAATAAGAGCTACTACTGGTGGGATGTGCATTTGTAGGATGGGCCTTCCAGCTAGTAACCTGACTTAACTTGTACCTTCTGCTTTGTAGAGATGTATTCTATTAAGGGCAAGCTAGCTCCCTCAGAAATTCATTTAATTCTTTGAAAACATTCCAACTTTGTAGCATTATCAGGTATCATTCTTCAGTTGGTGAGAGAAAGAAATTACTACTGTATATATTTTGATGATAATTTCTGACTTATTGGTTGAGTTTTCAGTCTTAGTTTGTTTACAATACCAATACCTGCACATGTATGCATACTTATCATACCTTCGCATAATGCTTAAAGTAACACTCTCTAAAAACAATGTATTTATCCTGTAGGATTACAACGAATATTTCAGGGATCTCAATGTAAGTTGCAAGCTTCTCTTTGCAGTTCATAATATTTTTTTGGTAAGGTACTTTTAGGTGACACCAGGTTACATGGGAAGTTTTCTTTTCTCTTTAACAGCATATATGTGTAATCAATGAGAATGGAAAAAAGAAGTATGCTATTGAATCATAAAGAAAGCAGCTGATATCTACAGACTGTCCTAACCAGACCTTTCCAATGAAAAGCCAGTTGTGATCAAACATTCTCATCCTTTGATGCTGTAGTGGGTTAACTCCCAGTAATCCTCCTCACAGAAACATCAGGCATGATTGTAAAACAAATGCTCTCGCAAATTTTTAATAAAATGTAGAAAAAATTCAAAATATTTGTTTTTATTATTCTTTTGTTGGTATGTTTTTTTTTTCAATTTACCACCCTCCTCTTGCAAGAACAAATATTCCCATAGGTTATCCCTTATTAGATCCAGAAAAGTATGTGCCACTATTGAAAATACAGGGAGATCAGAATTGAGGTTGGTGTTAAGGCTGAGGATCAATCAATCTCCCAGTGACAGTCTCTCCTGGCGCTTTTGTTGTGAGTTTCTGCCGCGTCTTGAACCTAGAAAACGTTCCTCGAAGATTCCGATCGATAACGAGTCCCGTGAAGCAGGTTTGGCTAGTTGTGTCTATCAAAAACTGAATAGTTTTGAAGCTAAAAAAATGAGAACACAGAAAAAAAAGAGAGAATGATCTGCCCTGTAATTCCTTGGATGTAGATCTCAAAATATGGCTTTCGGACCCGAATAACCCGAGAGTGCTCTCTACCGAAATACTTCTATGATTACAAAGTTAGCTAAAGTTGTTCTGCGAGGCCATGACTGGTGGGCGTTGCGTGACATCCCACGGCTGCAAACGAGAAGCCGAAAGGGGATTGGGGTCCTTAAGGTGACTATCCAGTACCTGTTACATGAAATTCATTCCACTGACAAGAAGCAAATTTCAAGATGGCGCAGATCAACATCGCTAACCGAGTGTTCGGCCGGTATGTTCGGCCATTACAACGGCTCACTTTTAATTACTGTAACCAGGGAGGAAGCAGTAGAGGAATAAGGTAATAATTTAAACGATCTTTTCATGATTTAGAAGCGATTTTGATCGTAAATGTTGGGTGTGTGCTTTTCTGTAGGGAGTACATTGACAAGAACATCGTGCAGTTTGCGAAAGACAATCCTGGAATTTCTATTTACGTCATGGAGCGGAGTGGAAAACATCCGACAATTACTGGTCACTTTAGTAAGTTACTTGTAGCAGTTATAGGCAATGAACGTCAGTCGATAGCCAATCAATGAAGTTAACGAATACTTTTATGTGACCCGATGCCAGTCGATGCCAATTAACTAATCGTATGCGATTACCGTCGATTGATAGATTGATTTTCTTATCATCGATTTTCATTGGTTTTATTTAGGCTCTGTAATGGGACTGAGTGGAACATATTTCATGTGTAAATCTGGCTTGCAATTTCACACCGGCTGAAATTGCATAGCGCATGTTTTTGTAATTAAGTTTATGCATTCGAAGGCTAGGGTTTCTGCATGAACACAATCTCTGTTTGTGAGGAGCTATTACCAATGCTAAAAATATATTCCTTTCCCCCTTTAGTTGGAGGCAGTAGCAAGGAAGTTGAAGTAAAGAATATGATACCAGAAAAGATAAAAGAATGCGTTACAAGCCTTAGAAATGAATCAGGAGAGAAAGTGGAGAAGATACGGAAGCACTGGCACACTGAGAATCCATCCATACAAGGGACCTGGAATCCTTTCTTGCATAAACCACCTTCTCTGCGAAAACATGTTACAGGGAAAACAAAGTAAAACTCTGGCTTCAGTGGATGTGCTACAAAGATTAGGTCACACATGTTGGGGAAACTTCATATGTTGCTTGCATTTCATGCTTGGACTGGTTGACTCTGAGAAAGAGCGAAGGTGATGAGGTAAATGTGGCTCACTGCAATTTTGACACACAACTGTCTGATTTGCAGTTCCAACATGTGTTTGTGAGCTTGCTAGGAAGCTTCTGTTATCATACAGTAAAACCCCAATAGGGAGAAAGGGGTTAAGTTTATAAAATGATTGTGGTGGTGCATTCTTGCCAGCTATTACAAGATAATTTGATTTTATTAGTAGTGATGGTAAAATGAATTGGCCACCTTAGAGAGTTTCTATAGCTATAGTTTCATTTGCCCTTCATGGTCTGTTTTATCCTAAAATTCTCATTAAAAGTTCTCACCATACATTTCTTATAAAGATGTAAAAGACTGATTTTGAGTTTAGCAATAATGTGTTTAAAAAGATCTTTTTTTAAGAGAGGCCAGGGGTCCAACTCTGCACTAAAAGATACAATGAACTTTTATTAATTTATTAATTAACCACTACATTTGGCAGAAATGTAGATCTCCAAACTTCTTAAATTCCAAAACAAACAATTGACAAATTTCAGATGAAAGAAAGCTCAAAAAACTAAAACAACAAGTGGATGCAAAAGTGATCACCTCAATTTTCCAATATCAAGAGTTAAGTCTGTGGATGTGATTGGCCCATACTGTGAAATCATGCATGCAGTGCTTGGAAACAAAAGATGAACCTAGGCAGGGAGGAGAAGGAGAACAATTGTAGTTTGGGAAGGGGGGTAGAGAGAGAAGGAGAACAAATATGGATGGGGAGAGGAGCAGAAGGAGAACAATTGTCATTATTGGGAGAGGTGAAGGATAACAGTTGTAATTTGAGGGGAGGGGAACAATGGTAGTTTGGAATGTTAAAATATATAACATTTTCAATAATGTTGTGGAATTGTTTTCTTTTTCTCATTTACTCTCTGTTAACATTGTTCTTGTAAGAATAAATTACTCATCGTTTGCTTCAGGAAATGAAAGGGTTTCAACAAGACTCATCAAAGAGAAACAATCCATCCATTTAGTTCAAGTTTAATGAAATTGCCGTCAAAAACTCTGATTTTCTAGAGATACATATAACTATGAAGTAGTAAATAGGAAATTATACCATCAATCATATGCCTTACTTAAAGGTCGTAAACAAAGTGACAATAACATTTTGAATAAAAACAAATTAGTATGTACAAATACAACTTGAATTGTGTTACAGGAAGAGAACTTGCTTGGGGAGGAGGTTGGAAATGGGGTTTTTCCTGCAAAGGTTAAAACACTTGCACAATTATTTCTGGGGGATCATTTCTGTTTTTCCTGTTTTAGTCAACCACATCTAATATTACATTATAATATTGTTGTCTTTCATTTATTTTGTTGTGGCCGATTGTCTGGCAACTACACTAATACATTTGCAAAAAACATCAGGATTTTAAGTGCCCAGAGGTTCCTCTAGAATGCAATTTTCATCAAGTGCATTGTGCATAAAGGCACAAGAAATGGCTGAGAGTGACTATACCTAAAGCTCTACTTAAAGCTCCCTTGAGGCATATCAGAGCCTTAGATGAAGAAGAGGGTGGAGGGGCTTTCTTTATTACCCTTGTCCTTCTATATTGCCTTTATTAATAAATTCTTTATATGATGCATATTTCTTTGGTTGAAACACGGTAAATTTTAAACACTTATAGGCTTTCCAATACAATGAATACAAATTGCAACAATAAGTGGCGTAAACTAATTCTTAAAAGTTTCTTTTAACCCTTTTACTCCTATGAGTGACCAAAACAGAATTTCTCCTTATGATACCAATACAATATCAAGCAGACAAGCCACGAGAGTAAAGAACAATATCAATTAGGGGATTATTAGTTGATCCAGTGCCAAATTCTCTGAACTAACATCACAAGAATTGTATGGCAGATAGTAAGGAGAATTACTAAAGAGATCTTGGCAGGTATAGGGTTAAGGGAAGGACAAAAAAGGGGGAGTCTTATAGAGAGAAGGGCTTAAATATTTAGAGATGGTTTTCATATTTAAGCATGTTTTTAAGAACTGAAACATGACTTGAAAAATTTCTCTCGATAAAAGGAAAAAATTCAAAATCAAAAAAGCTCATATTATCTTCGTCCAAGTGTCCTCATTTACAAGACCTCTCTTGCAAGACCTTTTTCCTAGACTTCTGTTTGCATTCAGCCCATGCATAACTACTTGACGAAATAGGGAACACTTGAGAACCTGAGCCGCAAAACAAGCTCTCAGATCTTGTCAATCTCTGCGGCTCTTTCATTTGCTTCGTGTCTTCACAAACACCATAGCCTTTGAATGCCTCGCGGACGTTGTATGGCAGGGTTTGTTTCAGCGGTTTGGAATGCAGAGCGGTGACTGCGGGGCAACTCGTCCTCTTTGAAAACAGAACTCTGTTGGTTTGAAAGGGTGCGAGTGTGGCTTGTAGTGGCGGTGGCTGATCCAGATGAATCTCTTCCTCAAACCACATGCTATCGGTGGACAAGCGCTTCTCACCGTGAAATTCTTCAATACCAGAGTCTGCCGACTCGTGCATTATGGGCTGAAATTGAGCCTGCATTGGATGACAGCAGATGTACGACTCAAGGTCATGCACGCCTTCGAAGGATCCCGTAGAGACACGCTCTCTGTAGGGTCGGGCTGGGGCTTCAATTGCTTTATGCTTCGTGTTTGAAGGTGAGAAGGTACAGTTGGGTGTGGCAGCACATGAGACATGAATTACTACCGGAACTTTCTGGCTACAGCTTGGCTGAGGATAACAAACGTCCTCGGGAATATTCCTCTGAACGAGAAAAATGGATATTGCTAGCTCTTATTTTTTTGCCATGAAACGCTGGCTTGCAGTGCAAGCGTATTTTTGGTGAGTGAGGGCTAAATACGGCTTTCTTGGTTTCTAAGAGCACGGAAAGGTCGGGGTGAAAAACTTTCACCAAAGGGAGACCCCCCTGGGACCATACAATGGGAAAAGAGGGGAAGGGGAGGGGAGAGATACCTATTTCATCCCATCTCACTTAAACAGAAATCCAAGCATGGCTGAGCGGCAAACTTATCACTAATTCATAACAACTTGAGTTCCTACATTAGACGCCTTTCATGCAGACCAATAAAATACAGGACATATCCATTTCAGCTTAGACAGAATGGGCTCCTGGCTTGGACAAAAATTTCTGAGAACAGGGATGAAAGTGATTTATCCTCTTTTCAGTCAAAAAAGCAGACTGAACCTATAAGTTAGAACGTACCTGTCGTGACAGTTGCCTAATCTCTCTTAGCTCAATCATCTCGGAAGGTGTCTTTGGGAACTTAACGATTGATTGCGGGCTCAGTGACAAATCCAGCATTTCTTCTGCAAAACGAGAATTAACTCAAAAGTAGAAAACGATCACTTAAATTTACACCAATAAGTAATGGTTCAATACGTCTTTCTTTTGTCATAACTCTTTGTAAGTGATTGCATCTCTTTGCTTTAAACTAAGTAGACAGATCTGAGTGTCTACCATCTTCCATCTAATAAAAAAATTACAATTTCCTCGATTGTGAAAACTCCTATTTTCCACTAATTCACTTGCCAAGTTGTTATCGGGCAGTTCAAGAAACCAATCGCATTCAAAGTTGTAGTTTAAATCAACCAATCGCGTTCATAATAAATTGTAATTTAAATCATCCAATTGGACTTTCTCAGTCTCTTAATACAAATTTTCCTTTTCTGTCATAAATTGGCTATTCTTCTTTTCTCGGAAATTGTAATTTTTATGATTAATTGGTGATAAGACTTCGTGTCGTCCAATTCGGTCTTAGTACTATTACAAATACTCCTTATAATTGTACTATCTGGCGTCTCAACGGTTTTTAATCAGTTAACTAGTTCTAGTCCACCTCCCTCTGTTTCCTTGAACCATTGAACATCTAAGCCGTGACCAAATTAACAGAGAACAACAAAACAACAACAACAATAACAACAGATATGTAGAGAACATACCTTGGTTTGACCGGATTGTTTCGCTGCTGGTGAGCCTAGTTGGTGGATGAGGACTTGAGGATGTTGCCATTCTACACCTCAGAAAATCTTCAACAGTCATTGGTAAATTCGTATGCATTTTGTTTTGGCAGTGCTCCTCCACAGAGCTGCTTGATTTACCCTAACAAAAAAAAGAAGAAAAACTTGTTTATGTCCATGGCCGGTACTGTATGAGCCTTCATCATGAAAATTGGTCTCTAGAACCGCTTGTGTTTGGTTTCCCAACCCTCAATCGAACTCACTCTATCCTCTATGCGTTACCACGTTCCCTTTCAGTCTTCCCGTGTTGTATTTGTATTTCATATCATGATTTGTACTGAGAAACTTACTTTCTCCATGGGGCTGTTTCGGTGCCACCACTGAATACAACGCTGTCTGACGCTCTGACGAACCTCTGAGTTCCACGCAACAAATACCAAAGCTGCAAAAGCTCCCTAATGACGATGTACAGGGAACAAATTAACATACAAATTAACTAATTAACTAATCATATCAGTAGAATTACCGCTTAACTAGCTTAGTATGGCTGACCATTAACTTGACTAACTGACTATAGCCGACTTACTGACTGAAGAACTCTACGGACTGACAGACTGACGGATACTACGGACTGACGGACCGACAGACTGGCTGTCTGACCCACTCATTCACCACTAAAACAATGTATATTTAAATCAGTTTCGAGGTGCTGATCAGTAATAAATGACAGATGAGGTGCTAACTAAAAAACCAATGCCTCTTAAAAAAAAAAAATAATAATCATACGTGGATGGAACAGACTTATAACAACATAATTTAACAATTTATATATTATCACTTGGTGCGGTTGACCAACTTTGCTCTCGTAAGAAATCAGTAATCAGCTGTCAGGACAGTAAGGCAAGACTGAAAAAATTTGCTTAACACTGAGTCAAGAAAGAAAGAATCATGCTGAAAGTACTAACTACGGCTTAAGACTACAGCACAGCCTAACCTGTAGTGAAACTACGGCTTAAGACTACAGCACAGCCTAACCTGTAGTAGAACTACGGCTTAAGACTACAGCACAGCCTAACCTGTAGTGGAACTACGGCTTAGGCCTAGCACACAACCTTACCTGAAGTGGAAAGATAACCCGCACGACGTAATCAAATGCTGTATTTCCCTTGGGAATATAAAATATCGAAAGATATATGACACCCATCTGTGGAAACAAGATAACTGCTCCCTTGGCAGCCTTTCTGTGAATGGGAAAATAGATAATAATATTTTTAAAAGCTTAATAATCTTACTGCAGAAATGTTATTTAAACTGTTTTTTTGTTTTTGTTTTTTTTTTGACAAGCTCTTATATTGCGTCGATTCTCCAAAACGTCCAAAAGAAAGGATAACTTTTCTCCTTCAATATTTGCTTGAAAATTTGGACGAATTTTTTTTACCTGGCGATTTGAAGCTCTGGTGTGCTTGTTTCCTGCATTTTCCGCACCAAAGTGAACAAGGCAAAGATCATGATGGATAAATTAATCTAGAAGAAACAGATAAAGAAATTCGCGATATGTTTATAAATCTTTAAACCCTGGATTAAAGTTTCCATGCATTAAGGGATACTTCCGCTGATATCTGCAGAATTAGCCTTTCTCGGGACAATGTCAGCGTATGAGCAACTGAGCACCTACTTACCCTTCCTTAGCCAAACATTGACCCTCACTTGTTATCAGTTGACTGATGTTGGGTTAGGGGAAGGGTAGGAGCGCAGTTGCTCACATACTGACATTGATTCCAAAGCTCGCATAAAAGACAGTGTTGGATGACAATTTTACGAAATGTTCAGTCCAAAACGGACCATTGCATGTCATACGAAGAAGGCAACGTTGTATCACGTGTATAAATGTGGGTGATAAGCTTCTGAGTCATGCCAAAGACTCCTTAGTTTCAAAATTTTAATGCGGGGATCTTTGAATCAAACCTAAAATTCTTGAAGAAAAGTATCCTTACCGAAAGCATTATGGTTATCGGTCCGTACAGTATCATCATGATGGGCTCCTGACCGTGTGCACTCCAGCAACTAATAAAACCAATTGAAAATATCAGCAATTTTATTTTAAGTTTTGACATTTTCCCGTTCGGTGGACTGAGGTTTTAAAGAGGAACTATTCGAAGTCGACTCTCTATCGTTCTAGGCGCACCCAGGAGCGTAGCCAAGAATTTTCAAAGGGGAGTGGGGGGGGGGGGGTGTCACATTGTGTCAACCATAAGGTACTCACCAGATTGTCATGTCAACCTCCACGCCGTGTTTTACTTAATGTGACCAAAAAAAAGGTTCACAAAGGGTGGTCACGGGCAACTTAGTATTCCTTAGTTACGTCCTTGGCGACACCCCATAAAGATTACAGATTGGTGTTGCAAAGAACTGAGCGAACTCACCGTGGATCGTAGGACCCATACACAAGAAGAGAAATAGGAACATACACGGTGAATACCAGGAAAGCTGGAAGACCTTTGAATGAATGCGGAGAACAAGCACGTTTAGGGAACAAGAGCCATAAAGGAATAAAGAGCTGTTAGGTTGATTAATGGCGCCGTATATGCTATCGTTATGAAATAGAAATGCATTCAGGAACCAATCGTGCTTTAGTTAATTTAGACTGAGGCTTTAAAATTCTGAGAAAAGAGTTCAGAGCAACTTTTATATAAAACAGATAGCAATGAATGGTTTGTTAGAGTTATCTCAAGAATGTTAAAAGTCGAAATTACTGCAAACAATATTTTCAACAGAAAAACGCGCGATTTTCAGTAGAGATTGATTTCTGATAAGGTCAAGCCACCAAGGTTCACCTAGTCTCGTACCCAGGCCTTTTACAGCCAAAGGGATGTAAGCCGACATTTCAGTTACAGTAACACGGTACAAAATAGGTCCACCGGCACATAAATGGCGGAGCTTACACCGGTCTCCATCGCACGTAGCAACTAAGGGTACATCTATTCCCCCCGGATGCGCGGATGTCAGCCCATTACAGGTTCCCCCGTCGGGTTTTCTTGACGGTTCCTTAGAACTCATTTACACTCCTGGTCGAGAGAAGCTCTATAAGAGTAAGTGTTAATCTCGTACCCAGATCCTACCGTTTAACTGTAACTGAAATGTAGGGCCGCTCGACCGTGGGAGGTCTGGTTACGAGACTAAGTAAGTGTTTCACACAGAGACCCGGCCAGGGCCTGAACCTTGACCTCTTGACCCAGAGTTCAGCACGCTGACCGAGTCTCCCAGTAACTCTCGCTTAATGCAAGTAATAGTTGCCACAGAAATATGTGCGGAGTTTGATTTCTGATAACGAACAAAAATCAGGTTAAAATTATGTGCTCTGGTTATTTCTTTTTTAAAACAATGAGGGAAACGCCTCTTTAAACAACTTGTAATTCACGCGTAAATTTTAAATGTGCCATTAGCTCCTTATGAAACATTTTTATTTATACTGACCCCATCCAAAGAAGAAATAATACCAGAAGTACGAATCGTTGTCGAAAGCCCTAATGAGCAAGCGCAGAAGAAAAACCGCTTCATTGGTCATCCAAGTGACCTCTGCCACAGCAAAGTAGCGGTTTAGAATCCAGACTCCTGTGCAAACGGTCTGCATCAATTGTAAGAGAGAAAAATAATTTTGATATCTTCGTGAGAAAACCAATAAGTAAACAGTCATCACAGGATCACTCCCACATTTTTTAAAAAGCCAACTAATTGAACAAGGTTCTTTAAGACGAGGAGCGATGTTAGTTTACCTTTTTTCGATTGACTTCCACTTTTTTTGAGGATTACATGTTTTGTTTGTTTGTTTGTTTGTTTTTTGTTCCTTGTTGTTATTTTTCCTTCCTTCCTTTCAGTTTGAAATCGTACCATTAAAGAGGCCTTACATCATTTTAAAGTGATAAAAATAAATCATAAACTTTAACCAAAAACAAGTTATTTTTTATCATAATACAACCTACTTGCAGAGAGTCTGTCAGAGTGAGATAAGTATAATAATCGATGAAGTAGGTAACAGTTCGCAATATGAAGGCCGTCAGTAGATTTTTATGAAGTAAGAATCGATCTTGTTGGTTTGTATCTCTGCTGAAGAAGATATATATCACAAGGAGAAGAAAGAATAAACGCTTGACTAATAAAATATCATAAGAATTACGATCAAGAATTGTTTGGGAACCAAAAACTGGATGGGTAATTGAGCGAATTTTTCTTTGCATACAGATTTTCAATGGAGTAAAGAGGTAAATAAATAAAGGATTGAATGAATGGACGAGTAAGGACGAAAGGATAAATGGAGGAATAGACGAATGAACACACAATAAATAAATGAATGAATGAATGGATGTACTATTGTAAGAACGAAGAACGGACGGACAGACATACGAATGTGTTGATTAATGGACGAATGAAAGAATGCACGATTGGGCGAGAGAGCGAATGGGCGAATGGACGAATTGATGAGAATCGACGAAGGAATGAATTGATATATAAAAATATGAATTAAAAGAGCCAGTTTTAACCAAGTCAAATTGATTAAGTACCTGCAAACAATTAGAATGATCATTGATGGCAGCATGATTGATACAGAAATCCAACTGAATACCACGAACACGCGACCTTCGTTGATGTACAGCTGATATAATTCCATTGTGGAGGCTTCTCCTGACTGGAAACACTGTGTTCGAGAGACGAGGTAAAAAATGTAAAGGTTAAAGAACTTCTTTTTTCTTCGATTATTATTTGAAAACTTAAAACAAAAAATAAAACAAATTAAATTTCGTAGGGGGAGATGTAAGAAAATGTTCTGCAACTATGAAGTCATTGTCTTCTGAAATCTGAAATAAGACGTAACAGTTCTTTCAGTGTTGGATCACAATTATCTTTGGGTTCAAGAAACCGTATTGGGTTAATGGGGTTAATGGGGTCAATGAACAATATTTCGGTTGACAAAACCAGCACTTTACACAAGCACACATCATTGTATTTGGATGGTTCAATCAATCGAATTAATGTGCATAGACTAAAATTTACCCTTTCCGAGTTCCCTCATTTTCGAAACAAGATCAAGAGCATAACATTTCTTATTAAAACGAGGAGTTTCGTATCAAGGGCCTCTTTCATTTTTTTTTCCTTTTTTAGTGTTTCGGTCCTTTGCTTTTCTAAATAGTCAATGATTGTCAACCATCATTTTACATCCCAGGGATGCCAGCACCTTTACCTTCAGTTACAGTTTAGCTATTCCCATGTTACGTAACATTATTGACGGATTACCGTGGTGTTCAAGAGGTCACAGGAGGACTCTTTCATGTTATTGAGGACTTGGCTTGACTCCAATTTGCGACACTGGCTAATATTCATCCTTTCCCAATGACCACTGGCATTACAACGGCGATGAATGAGACCTACGCATGAGCAAAGGAGGAATAGGAAAAGAAAACAGAGAACAATAACAGCAACAACAAAAACAACTACAATAGAAACAATATTGAAAACTCGACTGTAAACGCAGGCAAGTGAAAATTTATTGCCCCCTAGACCAGAAACCGCATCATAATTATCCCCGCATGTACGTATATGTATGGAATTGAAAGCATATAAGGAAAAGAAAACATGTTGACATAGAGTTTGAAATTATCCCGATTTGAACGAACTAGGCGCGCTTTAAATAGTCGTACCTAGTAATCATTATTTCTTAACTAGTCGTGTCGGGTAATTTCTTAGCAGGGGACGCAAAGTGTTTAGGGTAACCTCTACGATGTCTCTTTACTACGCTTCGTTTCGCTGTCAGAGAAATTGCTGATGTGAGTCACTTTCATTACTTTGATCTCTTGAAAAATAAAAGTCACAGCCCACAAGCTCCATGAGAAAATCTCCCTCAAACCTGTTCGAATTATTTCATTAATCAAAATTTCATATCATCAG
Source organism: Pocillopora damicornis (assembly GCF_964200805.1). Taxonomy (NCBI): domain Eukaryota; kingdom Metazoa; phylum Cnidaria; class Anthozoa; order Scleractinia; family Pocilloporidae; genus Pocillopora; species Pocillopora damicornis. The sequence goes on from NC_142678.1 coordinate 21,021,546, forward strand.
ACGGCGGAGGCAGACATAGTGAAAGCTATAACAAGATTTTATTTTGATAGCTTACCTCCAGTTGTAAAGAACAGCGAGGGACATGGCTGGATAAATGTGGAGCCTGCAGTTATTTCTGGCCAGCAGGCACCAGAAAACGAAACATTGCACTTTATAATATCTGAAAGATTGTATTGAATTACAATTATATTGAAAGACAAAAAAGCGACCCAACTTTTACATATTTAATTCCGAAGTAACAAATGTGCATTCAGAACGTGTCATTGACGGCTGTCTTAGAAAAAATATCAACTCATGTAGTGATATTAAAGCCGCTACCTATGGTTTATCACTTTACTCAGACCCCGCCTCTTTCTGTGTGCAAGGTTCTGCCCGATTGTATTAGCGACCGTGAGAGCTCTGGGTACCACATACCTGATCTCAACCCAGACCTCTCGTCTTCTTCATATGATCGGTTGCAAAAGATAAAAAAAGGGTCTTTAAGCTCGGTTTTATGGGCAAAACACAGGTTGTAGTGCAAATGTTAGGGACCATCGAGGATACTTTGTGAATGTAAGTTTGAATACCCAGAGCCACAATCATTTTGGCCAGTGACATACAGAATCGGTAGCGTTCGTTATTTCAGCCGGTGCCAACTCAGGGCTGGATCTCTTTCAGTGGACATAAGCTAAAAGGTTGTCGCGCGAAAATTAGAGGGGTTCCCTTGTTCTTACGCTAGACGTATTCTTCCCATGTATTTTATCCTCTTTGCTCTTCTCTAAGCGACGAATAGTTAACGTCTTTAGTTCGAGATAGCATTAATAGCAAAGCATCTTTCATCGTTTTATCAGATTCATTACATTTAGCCTGCGTTGCCGTGTGTTTTGTTGAAGCTTTCTGGAGCGGCACTACCGCCTTCTCTTCTTCCCAGGGCATACAACACCACCAGCTGCGCAAGTTAAATTCGATTTAAGTTGCCTCTTTCCATGACAGAGAATTAAAATAAACGAACATATTAAATGGAAAGTATGAACCTACTTATTACTTCCTCCATGTAGTTCTTTGGATTTCTGTGACATCTGGAACGCTCCAAATTATACTTCGCTTCAAAATCGTTGCTCTCGGTAGGATGAAGTAAAAACTGACAGAAAAGATGTGATAAATGTTTGATTTACTTTATCCTCCATGTTACAGTTCGTCACTACTACTCTGTGAGGCCCAATGCATAGTTGTCCTTTAGGACGAATATCGTGCAAAGTCGACAGTTTATTTATTAATTAATTTATTTTCATTTACCTATCAAGTAATTCAGCTCGAGGTAACATAAAGAATCACCTTATGCATCCACACGGTGCTCAAAAGCAACGGAAATTTCAAACGCGAAGCTCGTGAAAGAAAATCACAGATTACCGTGTAATACACATCGACCGAGGGGTTTGAGTTATTAAGAGTAAAACTGTTAAAACCAATATGAGCTGAAGGGAAAAATTATTGCAAGAAATAAGGATGTTTTAGTTATAGGGGGGTTTGAGCAAACTAAACCAACTAAATATACATAGAAATCTGGAGGAAAATAACCTGGGTTCGAATTGGCGCAAGATTCGTATTACCGAGGGCTATAGCCATTGGGTATAAACTATCAAAAGTTATCATGAGCTTTATCAAAAACATATTTTCAGTCTTACCAGTGCGAGGGAAAACAAGATGGCAGGAAAAAGTCTCCGTGGTGACTCAGCATAACCCATTCTGGCGGAGGATACTCATGTATTCACCGATCAGCGTCCAATTTCTGTAAAACAAAACTACATATATTTTTCCTCTGTCACACGGGAGTATTTCTTAATGGCATTCTGAATGACTCAGAAGTGAAGTTATTATTTGATAAACGTACATAGGTACCCGAGGTGGGTAAGGCGTTGATTACGTAACCTCTGAGAGCAATGCAATTAACTACTACTTATCGAATGCAAAAAAAGTCTCTTGTTTCTTTTTTATGCATAGTTTTTCTCGACAACTCGATATGGTGATAAAACCCACATTCGTTGACTGTCGCGAGTGGGCAAGGCAAAGAAAGTGACATTTTACTAGTTACGGCGAGATGAAGAAATTAATCAAAGATAATAGAACTGGTTTAAAATCGGTGTTTTTCTCCATATTACATCGTCTTTTGGCCAAGAATTAAAATTTTTTCTTTACTCGAACAGACATAACATTTGGCATTTAATGACAGATTTCTGAAATTAAGATTTAAGGAACAGTTTGTCCGTATCTTCCTCCCAACAAATTTTTAGTACTAAGCTCTTATTTTTTCCCTCGACTTTTACGAGATTTTGATTTAGTTTCAGCTAATTTTATCCTGCCTCCGTTTTTTTCCTGCAAATATTTAAAGACGTTTTCTAGCTTTTTTTCACGGGACGGATAGAAGTGCACTTTGGCTCGACTCTTACCAATATTCTAACGCCGCATATCACATCCCTCGTGCATCTCACGAAACATTGCATGTCGAATCTTTCTGTACAACGCGTTATAATGAAAACCGAATCTAAATTAACACTCATATACTACAAACGTTTGTAAATATAATCACAAATTCGTTCAAACTTATTCAAGTTTCATATTCTTAAAATTTTTCACCCGAGGCCGTTAGTCCTTTTCAAAATGTATATTCCTCTGGTCGAGTTAAAGTCATTACGTAACGAACAGTGTAAGCGTGAAAATGCGTCATGATTGTCATATCTATCATTGAAAAATTAATTTAATTTTAACTGCAGCCGGAATTTTGTTCCTTCAGTTTTACGTACCTTTGAATCTTCTTTAACTTTGTTGGATTAATAGTATTTAGTACGAGAGAGTTTCTGGTTTGCGCTCCAAAAGGGCCCAAGAACTGACAAAAGGAGCGCTGTAAATCAATTGAAATTGATTTAATTGAGTAGAGTTGACACCTCCGTTTTGTCAGTGTGTTTTTTTCGCTTGTTGCTAGGCGTGTCTTGCGCAATTTTCCATTTATTTTTGGTAAAACTGTCAAGTATCCAATCGCAAGGTATAATGAACGTAAGTCGTTGTTAGCCAGATAACACTCAACAAGAAGATCAATAGGTAAAAAACAAAAAAAACAAAAAACAACGATAATTATTTTAATAGCAATGATAATTATGAAAAATGATAATAATATTAATTATAATGATTATTATAATAATTATTATTATAATAATTATTATTATAATAATTATTATTTCAATGCTGAAAATGATGGAAACGACAGAAACAATGAAAACCTTAACTCTGTTATATGAAATGTAACTAATTGTTTTGGCTGTTGAGGATAAGAAGCAATAGGCCATTTTACAGCTGTGTACTTAGTTGCTAAGCCTTTGATTTGGAGTGAAGCTGAAGTTGACCATGTTGTGATAGAGACCAGTATCTAGTTAGCATGATAACAAAGTAATTTACATTTTAAAAGCGGCAAAGTTTGTATCATAACAAGGTCAACCTTAGCCTCACTCCTGTTTAAAGGCTTGGCAACCAAACACACAGCTGTAAAATAGACTATTCGAAAAGGCACAGTTCTCTGATCATGAAAATTATTCGCCTGTCTGTTACTCGGTGAAAAGCTGGTTGATTAGAGATAATTAATTATTACAAATGAAATTAATGGCTTCTGTTTTTGCGATAAATAAATCCTTGATATTGAATCAAGAACATCGCTACTCAGGTTGAAAAAACTTAACTGAAGTTATCTTCAATTCATTCATTGTATAACCTTGTATTTTTTTCCAAATGGCTAAATTTTAATAATTTCGAATTTTTAAACATGGTGGCATGTTTTACCACAAACGCGGAACCAAGCAGAGAAGCATTAGCATTTGTTACATGTTTATTTATTCATATATCTGATTTCGGGGTATAGATAATAATTTTAAACTGTTTTGACTGTACGTAAGACACACATTTCTCTCACTATAGAAAGTGGCGGAGCATAAATCTGCTGGAAGTATTAATCACCTCCTTTTAAAATATTTAATCCGATTCCATAGAGCGCCATTTGATTGAGTGCCGTGCAACAAAAAGTAAACTCAATAAGCCAATTACAAGTCTAAGTGACACCCACGCACCCGGCGTTAAGAGCGGGAAAACACGAGAAACAAAGTCCCGATTGGTTTTAATTTAGCACATCTAATTGGTTAAGAGGGTGGTGCGAATTTTTTGAACCAATCACAAAGCGAAGGAAAGTAAAGCCAAAGTAAGTCCGTGATACTTTCGACACCCAATCAAAAGCCGCTATTAATAGTAATTCAAAGCATTTTCTATGTTTTGGTCACAGCTTACCAATTCACACAGACACTACTGTGTAATAAAATGCAGTTACCTCAAACTTTTGAGAAAAACAACAGTCGGTCAAATTACAAGCATTTCACCCTGTCTGCTTTGACTGACAAATTGTCTTTAAAAATGGATACCTTCAGCTCTAAATGTAGGGCACAATATGATGGAGGAAGTAAAGAAAATTAAATAACGATTTCTTAAAATTGACAAACTGTTAATAAAATTTTTTCGTTCATTATTTATGTATACAGAGTCTTCGACACATTATCTTAGTAAACGAATGAGGATTCCATATCAGAATGAAACAAATCCGTTTTGTAGCATACTTTAACACTCTTGCTTCGTGGCACTGTCACGCTGTCACACTGTCACGCTGTCACACTGTCACGCTGTCACACTGTCATGCTTTATAATCGAAAGAGGGTGCTTTCTTGCAAATAACATTTACACATCACTTTCGTCTTCTGTAAGTACAAAAGAAAATCACAATTAAATGTTGAAGTGTTGTTTTCACTTTCCTTTAATTAATTTATTTCTACCGGTAAATTTATGACAGCTGGAGGAGAGAATTTCTTTCATTCTTTATGTTTCTGAAGGATTCCTATACCATGTTAGGTACATGACAAATACGCTTTTCACGCTTTTCCCAACTCAATATCCTCTAACCAAAGATCAAACATGGTGGCTCAGTAAGTGACTGCAAGCTTGTAAACGCGATCTAACTCTACATTGCAAGCTCAGAAAGGTGGAAGGGATTTCCACTAGGGTATGCCCTCGATAGTGATGTAGAGTAGTCTAATTCTCAGCCGAACTAAAACCAGTTAAAAATCAGGGTTGGATGTGGAATGAGAGTGATGAGTCGTGTCCAATAGAGAACAACACAATGACATGGCCAAGTCTCGAACCCAGACCTCTGGACGCGGTTACCTCTTTCTCTGCGTTTAGAACATACCGCGTGTTTTATTCCCTTGAAGAATACTTGAGATCCACGCTAAGCGATACTCCTCAGCTTGTTTGAATCTATCTGCGTGCGATGAATGGAACTCTAATGAACCTTAGAAAGAATTATTCAAAATTAGTAACACGTTATTCACCATTCAGGTTATTTACCAGTCCGCTTTTAATACGTCAGGCCAGGCAACTCAATTTCAAAACGCATTAACCACCAGTAGAACGAGCACTTGTTGAGCTGTTCAAAACTCATTTGACGCTTCGAACAACAAACTGGAAATTTCATCACTATTCTCTGTGAGTTAGTACTATTTTTTTTCAAACCATCTAGCAAGTCCTGCATCGATTGTAGTGACGGACTACCACAACTGATCAGGGTGGGGGTGATACACCGTTTACGAAAGAATAAGGCGGAAGTGGCGCGCTGGGCGAGTGACGTGCGAGGGGTTGCGCGTGATTCCCGCGTTCGTCCCCTGAGTACGCACAAAAAGAGACGCTCGTCGTGGACTCTACAAAGTAAACGACTCCTTTCCGAAGAGAGGCTGATCTTACCACCCTCTGTAGATATCACTTTGTTGTGTTCAATTCGCGATCTCCTTCTTCGGGAAGCTAGTTGTCGCGCCTTACTCCAAAAAGTCATTCCTTGAGCAGAATCATTTAATTCTTCATTGCCTGTTGACGGTTGAGCATCTTGAGAAACACTTGCGCCTACTCTGGCTGTCAACATTTCACTCTCCAGAGCAAGCCCCATTTCTGGTAGCGCCATCGAGGCTAGAGAGTCATTATCAAACTCCTGACTTGAAGTCACCAGAAATTGGTCTTCTGTTTGTTGTGGCGTTGAAACTTTAGTTGGGTCACCCTGAGTATCATCGTCAGGTTGGTCAGTCTGTTCAGGTTCTTCGGAATCCTTTGTTTCTGATTTCAATTCATTTTGAGATAGAAGTGCGTTGGACCCCACCACTTCCGTTGCAGCTGGTTTTGGCGGATCACGAGAGACGTTGCTACTAAGGGAAACCTTACTACCAAAAAAACCTACATTTGAATGACCTTGATCTGTTGTGTCAGGTTTCTAAAGATAAAACAAAGATAAACACATAAACAGGTACGTTGTGTCAGATAATGTTTTAAATTTTTTTTTAGGATTCAGTTCGTGAAGTAATTTCGAATGCCCCATGTAAGGCAAACCTAATAATTAGGAGAAGAATTTAAGAATGATAATCCTTCCAGTTAGCAAAAGGATTGACACAAACTTCCAGTCCTGTTCCTACCTTTGAAGACTGGACTTCTGCCCAGGCTTTCACTGCTTGTAGCGTTGGTGGGCACCAATCCCTTGGACCTGCTGACTGTATCCTTACAGGCACGACTGGCTCCGGTTCGACCTTGGCAAGGCGAAATTTTGTGAGATCACTCGAGCGAGACAATAAAGATCTCTCTGTGCTTTGCTTACGAGGATGTTCATCTGGAAGCTGGTCACTGAAAATATTGTGAATTGTTAGTTGGCAAGGAAAATAAGGTTTCACTATTTTATTTTTTTTTACATGGAAACTATAGCGGAAGTTTAATACCTTGTTGGCTGTCGCAAAGATGTAATTGAAAGAGCTCTAGGAGGTACTTCCACTGAGGACTCTGTTCTTGTCGTACTTCTTGCTCTTTCCGGTTCATAAGATGGGCCAGGCTCTTCCTCATTTCCCGCGTTTGCGGAGTATGGATTCTGGAATTTAGTGGATTAAAAAGAAAAAAAGAGACCCATGAGGAACTCCAGTTTAATGTATTATTTACTCAGTGGACGAAAACAAACTCTCCTTCGTTCGATTTTTTCCGAAGGCTACGTTTTTTAAACTTTGGGTCATTTTGGAAGAAGTTGAGGTATTCCAAAAAGCCCCAAAATAAATTTCATATTTCCAGGCATGCTAAGACAGTTAACGTTATTGTTTCTCTCGTCCCCAGTCTATATGTTGGATCCAACAATATCGGTATCTGCCACTGAGCTCAGGTAGGCAGAGGGGGCCGGCCACTATTTATCGCCTGGTGGAGGGGAGGGGTGGGGAGGGGGAGCTAGAAGATTTGGTTATGTCGCGATAAAATTCACCTGATCCACGGCTCTCAGGCTCTTTAATATTTTCATAACCACCCCATTCCCCTCATTGACAGTTAACTGGCAGTCAGTTTAATAGTATCCCCTTTATGCTCTGTTGGCTATGACTGACTCCATTCCATTCCCGCCTGAAAACCATGTGATCCCTCAGAATCCTCTACCCCCTCCCCCCGCAGTCGGCAAATAAAGACTGGTCCCTAAGGTAGGCTTAACCAAAATTTCTTAGGGAAATCATACGTCCGTAATGCGTATTAAAGGCGAGGTCTTACAACCTACCGTTTCTATCAGTATTCCGTATCTCCATTTCATCCAGCGTCGTTTGAGCGCTTCACGAAACTCCGCGCTCAGAAAAACACAAAATATGCAAACCATGATTCCCTAAAAAGAGAAAAAACATCAAAATGAATTCATAAGTAATGAGCACCTATTCTCTGACGAACTGTTTAATTAATTACTCAGTGCAGAAGCCTTCTTTGTCTTACATGAATATATGTGTGTTATTCACCAAGCGAATAAAGGGGTAAGTTTCTAAAGAAACTGTGGTGCTGCGTCGGTGGGAGAGTATAGCAGGTAATTTAGTGTTAACAACTGGGTTGAAAACGTAAATTAGCCACCGTAAAGTGTAAAAAAGCTGACGTTTCGAGCGTTAGCCCTTCGTCAGAGCGATTAGAGGAATTGTGGGTTGTGTGTGGATTTATATGTAGGAAGTGGAGCTACGCCATTGGTGGGAATGTGGTGACGAGAAAACAGGAATAAATTAGTTGAATGAAAAGCGCTCGTTGATTCCGTGGGGATTGAGGGTGCCGATTTGGAATATAAATTTTTGTTCTAGTGTTTTACGGCTTTCCGAACTGCCTAGATGTAAGGAAAGGCCGCAAACTGCCATATGCAGTTTAGAATGATAAGGAAGATTAAAGTGTCTAGCGACTGGTTTGGATGCGTCCTTGTCATTTCTTTCCACATCGCGAAGGTGTTCTCGGAATCGGTCACCCAATCGTCTTCCTGTTTCGCCGATGTATAACTTATTGCAATAAGTGCAAGTTATGCAGTAAATAACATTGGCGGAGGTACACGTAAAGTGATCAATGATCTTAGTAGATCTTTTGGGTCCCGATATTTTCTCTACGTTATGAGTGAAAGGACAAGTTTTGCATCGTGAGCGAGCGCATTTAAAAGTTCCAGATTGGTCACAGGTTTGAAATGAACTCCTGACTAAAAAGTTGCCTATGTTTTTGTCGCGTTTGAATGAAATAAGTGGGGGTTGCGAAAAGATAGTGCCAGTCTCTGAATCGTTTTGGAGTAATTTAAAATTTTTAAGAATGATAGATTTAACTGCGTGGTTGTGAGGGTGAAATGTAAGAGTAAATGGAATGCGGTCAGTGTTCTCCTTCTCAGCCGTTTGTAGTGCTGCCTGTCGATCGATTAGTTGGGCACGGTGGTAGCCCGCTTGAACGACAGAAACAGGATAGCCGCGTTTATCGAAAAACTGGCTCATTGCCTCTGATTTTTCGGAAAAATCAGAGTCGTCACTACATAAACGGCGAAGTCTGAGAAACTGTGAAAAAGGTATAGAGTTCTTGACGTGTGATGGATGTGAGGATGAATACAACAAGTAACTATGTGAATCTGTGGGTTTGTAGTAAACACTAGTACATAAGCCGTTGCCTTCAATTGAAATTTTGATGTCTAGAAAAGCTAAAGAAGTGTCGGAAATTTGCCAGGTATATTTAAGAGCCGGATGAAAAGAATTGACGGCGGTTATAAATTGAGTGAGCTCCTCCTTGGTAGAGGAGGTAGCGCCGATGCAATCGTCAATGTAGCGGCCGTAGAGTTGAGGTTTTGGGCCGTGGTATTGGCTAAAAAATTGGTGTTCGATAAAACCTACAAAAAGATTGGCGTAGCTGGGTCCCATTTTAGTACCCATGGCCACGCCATTAGTTTGTTTGTAGTAGTTACCACCGAATGAAAAACAATTGAGTGTGAGTACTAGTTCGGCCAGACGGAGCAGTGTTTCAGAGCTAGGTTCTTTAACAGTGCGTAGATCAAAAAAATGTTTGAGGGCCCGGAGACCTTCGTCATTGGGAATGACAGTGTAAAGAGATGTTATATCCATGGTGAAAATAAGTTTGTTTTGGTCGAGGAAACTAAAGTCACGAAAAATTTCAAGTGCGTGTTGGCTGTCCTTAATGTAAGACGGTAGAGTTTTGACGATAGGTGCCATAATTTTGTCTAAATAGCTGGAAATAAGTTCAGTGGGACAACTGCAGGCAGAAACGATGGGTCGACCTGGGTTGTTAGGTTTGTGGATTTTAGGTAAAAAGTAAATACATGAAGTTCTAGGAGTAGTAATGATGAGATTTTTAGCAGTGGCATTATTCACCAAGCGCCTGGTTAATATGGCTGGGTATTGGCAAAGTTTCATGGATCGAGAGGAAGAAAAGTCGGCATTGAATATTTGTCATTTGAGGGAAATAACTGAATCTTACCTGATGCAAATATAAGTTCTGTTTGGTGCTAAATAGCAAAATAATATTTTTATTTAGCATTAAAGTTAAACGTACCTGGAAGGGATAAGCAACAGCCACGAAATAATCGTAAGAAGGATTGTTCCCTGGCTGATAGAAAACGAGAAGGTAGATAACTCCCAGGAGTGATACCAGAACCACCAGCGCCTTGGAACTTTTCCTATTGGTGCAAGCGGAAGATTAAAGAAACATCAATCGGGAAAACACATGTTTTTACCAGTCTCCTTCACAGCCATTCTTTGGTATGTCACGCAGCGGTTTGTCACGCAGCGGTTTGTCACGCAGCGGTTTTGTGACATTAAAAAAAAAAAATAAAAAAAAAAAGGAGCGAAGGAGACTAGTTTCGGATGTGAATAAACTAATTTTTTTTAAAATTTGAATCTATGCAGCCACATGTCACATTTTTTCCTGATACTCACTTGATAGCATTCATTTGTGATGAATGAGAGTTCTTGAGTTTTTTGGTGAGCATTCGAATTACGTAGACTGCAACTCCACAGTTGATCTGTGATAAAGAGAACAAAGCAGAAATTCAAAGCATCAACTGATTTTCTGATTAGGATTAAGGAGGGATTACGAAGGCCTGTAAGTTTTAAAGTATTCGTTTCCTAAAGAAGGAGGATAGCCACAGTTCTGATTTGGGATCTCAGGGATTGAGCTGAGGATCCACCCCTCTCTGGTGGAAAATGGCATATACTTGACAGCTTTTTCTTCTTACCAGCAACATGATGGATAATGGAACATACAACACCAGCATGTGCTCTGACTGACTGTGTCTCACCCAACAACTGAAACAAAATCAGTAGAGTAGATGGGTCAGATAATTTACGAGAAAGTTGAGATATACGCACCCGATCTAAAATTTACGATGAATTTTCAATGAAAAAAAAAATACAAGGCTACGCATAAGAAAAACAACAACAACAACAACAACAAAAATAAACAAACAAGCGCATAAATGTAGCTGACCTTGAAAAAACTCTTGAAATCTTAAACTGCATGTATGGAAGGTACACACAGAACGTCAGAAAACCGGAAAAACCTGTTATATAGGAAAGACGAAACGAATATAAAACAGTGTTGTTCTAAAAACTTGCAAAATGGTAAGAACATTTGTTATGCTATTCTGTAAAATTTTTCAGCCGCGCGAAACAAAAAGTGAATTGCGTTGAATTGATGAAGAGATGAAAAAAGTGTGCGAAAAGTAGAAAATGAACAATTAATAATTAAAAATTAATAATTCTGCGAGTGAGTAGGTAAACAATTCGATTTACCATGTATATATCACACGGGTTTATACCCATTTGAATCATCATTGTAATCTTTTCCGTGCATTACTTTTGGAAGGTTTCCCTATTTCTAAACTGGAAATGGATGAAAATTTCGATTTGTTACTTAGAAAAAGTGTAGTTTATGCCTTGATTTGACCAAACTTACCCCAACCGAAGACATAATAGTACCATAGATATGACTCGCTGTCAAAGGGATACGCGAGCATGCGCAATAGAAAAACCCCTTCATTGAGCATCCACGTTATCTCCGAAGCCGCAAAGTAGCGGTTCAATAACCAGAATGCATTGCAAACGGCCTGTATGAAGGAAGGCATAAAGATCACTCTTAAAAGATTAAAGTATAATCTGCATATCAGACTTACTCGCACTGGGAAACTTGTCTCGGGTGTTGTGTAGCATGTTAAACAACTTAGGAAACCCGTCCTTCCTCCTAGATGGAAGACTGGCATATCAAGATCACAGATAATTGCCCCCCCCCTCCTTCCCCTCAATAAATGTTGCCAGATTTCCCTGGTTAAAAATTCATATCCCTGGGGGTGTGGGGAATGAGGAGAAGCGTTGCAAGATTTGAAAGTTGATTTAAAAAATGATGAAAGTAGGAGAAAATGAAGGAGTCTTACCGTGTTCGAATCTGTCTCTCCCATTTTCCCATAGTGATAAATGAATAGAGTGATGATGCGAAGAATAAACGCCAAGATAAGATGATTATGCAAAATAAATCGATCATTTTCACGGCCCCTGTTGATGTAAAATTAGACATCGATGTCTAAGACAAGTAGATTATTTTTTTCAAGTAAAGGGTGACTGTCAGTGAAGGAAAAACCTAAAAGTGGGTGCACAAAATACCTCCTTTTCATATTTCTTTCTTCGTGTAAACTGTTTCATAAATTATATGTTTAGGACCTACTTTCGAAGACAAGAAAACCATTTTGACGATTAGTAAGGTTTTCTTGCGACCATCACCTTACACGTCGACTCGATGGAATTAAAGATCCACTTACATGACGATGCAGATCAGTATGAATACTGGCAGCAGGACAAAAAATTCGATCCAAGAGAGAGCGATATACAACCGCTGCACACGCTGAGCATGAGTAAGAGAGTCATCCTATGAAAGAAACAAAAGAAGCAAAATAAATAAATCAACAAATCGAGCCATTAATTTCAAGTTCGTATGGATAGTTAAGTCAGGGTTGCACTCGGTATTCGTGAGGAATGAGAGCGGGCAACATGTCGAAGAGTTTTCTTTTTTCTTCGAAACGAATATTTTCTCTCGAAATGACGATAATATGTGACTGAAGTTCGAAAGTTCAAATGAACCATTCAAAGATTGCTTGTTCCATTGATTATTTCTTGATATGTGCGTTATATGTAAAAAGATTTTTCTTTTTTCGTTTACCTGTTTCTTCGTTGGTGTGTTAGATGCCTGCCTTCCTTTATCAGCTGCTTCCTTTGGTGTAAGTCTGTGACATTTTGTTACGTTCATCTCTTGCCAGTTACCCTCCTTATCACAACGGCGAGAAATATTATCTGAAAGAGTTAACCAATATTTTCAGATTTTTAGGATGTACTGTATCGCCCGTACGGAAGCATATCGGTTTGATTACTGAGTTGAGAAGCATCTTTTGGGGGAGTTAAAGAAACAACGCTAAAGGATGCCATATATTTCAAGTTTTAAAACGTAAGTGAATGGGGAAACGGTATATCACTTTCAAAAGCCGCTAATCAATAAGAATCAGGGTATTCGAGTGAAGGAATCGAATTCAAATAGTGATTCTTGCGTTTACCTTTTGTCGAAAACAGTAGGAAAGGACAGGGTTGTACGGCTGTTTGGCCTGCAAGAGTCTCCTTCCAGCAAGCAACATCATAAAGTAATTTGCACTTCACAACACCTTTAAAAAAATCGAAAGTGTCAGTTATTGAGAGCCATGGTTATTTGTTGAATAGTCCGCAGGATTTCCAAATAAAAAGATTAAGTTAAGGCCGTGGGTCATGATGCTGCGTTTTTAGGGAGGATAGTGGTATTCTCAATGTGCCTCTTCCTCTCAGAAGTATCAAAGGGGCCCAAAAAGTTGCAGGGGAACGTGAACGATTAGTTTCGGAGATGACTACAATGAAGTAGCGTCGCGTTCAGGTGAGCACAAATCGTGAATGTCTGTTTACTTCCGGTTTGGCGGGAAAGATCAATGCATCGCGCGCACAAGCCTAGCAACGAACACTAGCTCCTCTTAGCAACCGGTGTGACTAGAGCGAAGTGCGTGATACAATTCCTCCCTTGTGCGCCTATTCTTAGTTTTTTTTTTCTCTCAAAGATAGACATCTGGCTTTGAGGCTACGCAGGAAACACTTTTTATCCTCTGAAAACTATTGAAGAGTTGGTAAGATAAAAGAAGAATTAGCGTGTTACAAGCTAACCCGATGAAGACCTTAAATTCGCATTGCTGTCGCAATTTGTAAATTATGACAAGTTGCACTTTCCGCCGCAAGCTTACCTGGATCTTTAATGTAGTTTTGTGGGTTCTTTTCACAGAACTGTTTTAATTTGTCATTAATGGTCTTAAGATCCTGTTCCAGGGTTGATGAAATAAAAACCAACTAGAAAAACAATAAAAACACTCAGATGACGCGAACTAAAAAAGTGAGCTAAATAATTTAAAGTTGGTTCCTCATTTCTCTACTTGTGTTTCATCTCCTTTCCTTGCCTCTCATCACACAAGCGTAGACAAACTTCCGCAAAATTTGACAGATTTTACGGTGCCCCTCCCAACAAGGTCGATAACTTTGATTTTACCATCCAAAACCGAAGTTTGGTCCATTTCAACTCAGTATTAACTAACTACTTACACAAAGAAGCAAAACAGTCACTCCGGTTTTGATAGACAAAGTCATGTTATCAACAACCAATTAACACGTCTCAGCTGTGCGTCGATACGGCTGCTCTGATTCCTCTTAGTTTTCTGTAATACAAAAATGAAACGTATCAGTGAATTGAAAATGATTGGGGCTTCAGTGATTTGTATTTCAAGGAAAATGACGTGAATTCTAACAACAATAACAACAACACTGTACAACGAAAGTATTTTTTATTTCAAACGAACATGACACGAGACAGGATTGCGTGTGTTAAATGAAAAAAATAAAATGAAATGCCACTGTTTCCTAAATTTACAAGGTATTCTCTATGCGGTGGTGAATTTTCTGGGCTCACGGCGTGAAGTAGAGATGCTGACTCGAGACGACAATTTCTTGAATGATTGCTTCTGGAGGAAGTTCAAATGCAGTGTGACTCAATTGTCCGGTTCAACTTTTTCCTAAGACGCAAAGTTTTCCCGCAGACAAAAAAAAAATGACCTGTATTTCATTTAACGCAAGATATTTTGACGAACCGTTCGTCCGTCACAATATTTGACTATCCGGTGATAGTCAAAAACCAGCTAAAAGAACGAAATACTGAAGCCACAAGATAGTTAACGAAGTAATCACATGAAGATCCAACGTCTGCTATTTTACTTTGTCAACATGAAATTAAAATTACTTTGCTGATACAAATTTTTCTTTTATAAAGCTTAGTCTTCCGCTTTTATGGTGGATGACTCGGAACAATTGCGGAATGAAAAACAAGAAGGCTTAACATCTCAGTTATGCTTTCGATTTCCGGCTTTTTAATTAAAGCAACAGATCAACAGGAGCGTAAAATCAAATTATGACATGATCAGGCAAAACTTTAGAAAGAAAGTCGCTTGACTGTGGTAAAGAGAAAGAGGGTGTTTCCTGAAACATATTTGGTAGTCAGTGGGTAATGTATTAGCTCAGTAGCAGTTTGTAATTTATTTTTGGTCGCTATCGTGTGTTGGTCTCAACTTACAGCAGGCAATGAAATAAGAACGACATGCATGATCAGCACGTTGATTTGAAATCGCTGCAATTACACCAATGCTACCAAACTGTTCCGACGATTTAACTCAAAAAAATATTGTAAAACTATTGCAGTCGCTATTCACGGTTAAAACAGTAACAATAAAGCTTTGTCTTTTGTTCTTTGAATCGCGAGATAATAATGATATCTTCTAGATCTCAATATTACGACCAGATGCTGCTGCACCTTTGTTGGGCGATAAGGTTGAGTGATAACGCGTCAGTTCGTGAGTACGCGTCGGACTTGTGCAAGCTACTCTGATGTAGAAAGTCGCTGTCTTAAAGCCAGCATTTAAAAATCCAAAATCCCAGTAATGTTGCTCACGGATAGAGAGATTCTGCAACGTCTACATACACAATAACGCAGCTTTTTATGGCTAAAACCACCGAAAAAAAATTTACATGACAAGAATAAATTAATCAACGTAAAACAAATTGCGGAAAATTTGACATCACTGTTTAAGTCAAGTCAGTCATAAAATAGTTTCGCGGAGAATATTTATGACATGTTAGCAACGCAAAAGTGTCTAACTGTGTAACCTGCCTGTTTAAGTCAAGTCAGTCATAAAATAGTTTCGCGGAGAATATTTATGACATGTTAGCAACGCAAAAGTGTCTAACTGTGTAACCTGCCTGCTTATTTCATAACGAGCGATGCTTTCTCCCTTCTCATCGATCAGTTCCTGTAGCTATATTAGCATATGTCATCCAATCTTGATTGAACGTGGTCATCGATTTCTACATTGCGCGTTTAGCGTTTAAGAGAAATAGTGCGTTGTTTGCCAAGGTGAAAACAGACAACAGACACTGTTTGATCTAAAAAAAAACAAGTAGTTTTGAATTACGTCAATTACTTCACGCCGTCAAAACAGTTCACCCCTCAAAACCCATTGGCTTTCGTTACCAAAACGCCCTTGGAACTCCATACCTTTCGCTCTGCATAATTCTACCAAATCGTGTCATCAGAGTTTGCTGTGTACACAATTTTCGATGCCAAATTGATTCAGTGTTCGATTGGATTCACTGACTAGAACGTGTTTACCGCATAGTCTGGAACGATTAACAAACAACATGAAGCGTAATGAACAGTGTTCTCTGAAACTTCCGGTGAACGAGCGATGTTGCATGACTTCCGCTTTTGTAGACTCCCACGCTACTGTTTTGCATCACATTACCTGAACCGTACACATTGTTATTTCACCTATACTAGAAAAAGCAAACATGCCGACGTGCATAGCCACAGACATACTCAGAAAACCTTAAACTAGTTGAATCTATCATTTTTTTGGCTGCTATGACCCTGAGCGCAAGCTTTGTACTCTTTTTCTGGAACTTTGTATGTGCTGTACTTAAATTTTCTCGGTGTCGACTGTTTGTTGGAACTAACAAGCGGTGGGAAAAAGTGTTTTTTAAACTTAAAAAATCAAAACGAAGCGCGCCTAAGAGCATTTAATTCTAATTACGCTCTTTTATATATTTTGAATCGAAAGACAGCGCTGGTTCTAATTGAATTTTTATTGAATAGAAATTGCCTTCTAGAGTTTTCAATTTAATGAAATACATAACAGATTTAAATATTGTTTTAGTCATTTCACCTTCCGAAAAATCTTTATGATGACTCCTCTGAAGCAGCGCACAGAAGGAGAAGGAAAAACAAAACAGACTTAAACAATAATAAAAAAAAGAAAAGAAAAAAAAAGCAACGTCTATAACTTTCTCGGACAATTTTCCTTCTCAACACATTTGCATCCTAACTTATCGATGTGCATCTGTATTGTTTTCAAGATGTTCTTTTGTTTTATCTAATTTTAATATTTTTCTCACCGTTACTCCAGTCAGCTTTATCATTTTCGATACTATTAAAAAAAACCTATTAAAACAAGCGGGGTGTCCGAGTAGCTTGATTCAAAATTAGATGGAAAATGTTGCCAGAAAAAGAAAAAAGCACGCAACCGACTTATTAACTTTAGACATGGTGAAATGAAAAATAGGAATAGTAATAAATAAAAATATCTAAAAAGGGAATCAAGTCACTTTTTCCAAAGATTTGCGACCCTGTCAGTAATTTACACCGGCAAACCTTTCACGGAATTGCGATAAGCAAAATACGAAATATATTCATTCGTTGCATATCGTGTCTAAAATACGCACAACCTACTTCAGCGAAATAAGAAGAGAGAAAAGAGAATAAAAAAAAAGGATGAAGTTTCACGCTCGTAGAAGAAATTGCTATTTTCTCTCAATCGCAAGCAGAAATATCCCGGTATTCTACACAGCTCATTTCAGTTGATAGCGACTCTTACCTGGTGTTTTTTTTTTCACTGTCAAGTCTCTTCAACACCGTGACTTCGATTGAACTCAAACTTGTCATCAACGAAAAGCTATTTGCAAGGCTTTAAAAGACAATTAAATCAATTGTACTCAAATGAATGCAAACCCACCGAGGCTTGGCTGTGGGGGTTTTTATCGACTTCAAATAAACCACATTCTGAATGGATCAAGAAAACTATCAGCTGATTGCATGCCAGTTTCCCAAATTAAATAGCGCATGTTTTATTGGCTTACGACACCTCCAAGGTATAGGGTAGACGATTTCACTTGATTAATTGTCAACCTGCGTAATATTTAAAGTTTTTGTTTTAAATAAATTTTGATTTTTCTTGGTCTAAAACTTTCAAGGACGAACAAGGAATAAGAGTAAGTGTCTCTGAAAAGTTTATTGTTCAATATAAAAATACTTTAAAAAGCACCCATATGCAATATTAACCAACTCGGCTAAAATCTGACATTGTGATTGCCATGACAAACAGTTTGTGATAAAATTCAATAAACAGACAAGTAATCTCAAACTCGATGTAATATACGAGATGTCAACAATACGAATGAAATACATACAAAGCTAAACTGCGAGATTGAAAAACTCCACAAATCGAAAACGGGCAATGGGTCTCTGTAAATTCAAATATACTTTAGTTCGATATGGACCTGACATACAGTTCTAGTAGAAAAAATTGCGTTCCGTAAAAGTATCTTAAGGCGAATTTTTTAAACTAGCGATTTAGTGTTCCTTCGATCTGTAGCTGAAGACACTAATCTGACGCTGTGTTAATTAAAATTAGACACTGGCTCATATTTACGACTTTTTATCATTCGACTTAACAATAGAACGCTATTTTCCACTATACTGAATACACTCGTCCTTGAACTAGTAAAATTTCCCCATGAGAACGACTTTACACCACAATGTTCTTTAAAATGTCTCTCTGTACAATATACTTTTTTAAAAACATACTCTATACCCTACTTCTGTGCAAATTCGTAAATTACAAATTTCTCTTTTTCGCACAATCTGAATTCTCTGGTTACTCATCAAAAGCAAAAACGTCCCTTTTTTGTCTTGATTTCTGTGGTAAGGAATCTTCGGGGTCTTGGTAGTACCTGCGTGACCTCAAAGTATGTCTGGAAGGTGTTACGGCTGACACAGGAGTCGAACACTTAACTTTTCGACCTTTGAAGTGTGATTTTGCAAGGGGTGGTGACGCAAACGCATTGACGTCATAAATCCACGTGGCTCTCCGACTCTTTCGAGAAGAGCCCGCGAGTGGCGACGGGCTGGAACTTGACGAGCTGTTGATTGGACGAGATCTCGGCGAAGTTCGAATACTGGAAACGCTCTTCAACGGCTTTAAGGGTGGAAATTTCTCTCTGCGTTTTTCTTTCAAAGTATGTTGGGAAGGTGTTCTCGCTGATACAGGAGTCAAACACCGAACTTGTCGACCTTTGGAGCTTGAAGTTGCAGGAGGTGGTGACGCAAACGCATTGACGTCAGAAGTCCACGTGGCTCTCCGACTTTTTCGAAAAGGACCGGCGAGTGGTGACGGGAAGGAACTTGGTGAGCTGTTGATTGGACGAGCTCTCGGAGAAGTTCGAATTGTGGAATGGCCCTTCAATGGCTTTAAGGATGGAAATTTCTGTCTGTCCTTTTCTTTCGCTGATGATTGCACATTGCGGTCTTTTTGCTGCCCTACAATTTGAGAATTCTTGTATTCCTTAAGTGAAAGTTCCATGATCCGACGTATCTTGACCCGTTCTTCAATAGTTTCGTACAGAGCGTTGTCCTGGAATCCACTTGGAGCTGGTTCGGATAAAAAAGATGGCCCTTCCTGTTTGCTCGGGAACAAACCATCAACTTCTTTTGTAAATGAAGTTCCTTTTTCGATATTACTTTCTCTCACTGATCGAAGTCTCTTAGGAGCTCCAGTTTTAACAGGGGTAACTTTTTGGGGACACTGGAAAGAGCAATCTACCTCCGTCGCTACATCTGATTTCCTTCGCTTCGTTGGCCTCCCCACTTCTGGCTGAAGGTCCTCAGATTTACGCTTTCGTCTCCAGTTAATGTTAGTAGACGACGTCACGGAGTCCTCTACTTGCTCGGAGACTTCTGTCTGAAAATTCTCTGAATTTAGCCTCCGCGTCCAGCTGGAGATGTTGAACGGCGACGTTACTGCAAAGTCATCTTCGTCATCTTCTCCGTCAGTGCTGCCAGCCACTGTACTGAAAACATCGTCATCCTCATCAAAATCGTCAGTATCTACTTCGGGTATGCTGTCCACTATGGACGTTTTTGCTGTACTTGGCCGTGAGTCAAGTAAGTTGCTATTGTGAATCTCGACTGAAGTTGTAGGCCTTATCTTTCTTAACACTGTGGCGGCTTTATTTTGTTCAATCTCCATATCTCCGTCAAAATGTCCCTTCCCGACATCTATTATCTCTATCTTTTCGACCACCGGTTCTTCTTCCCTTCCAATATTTTTCTCAAATACCGTGTCCTCGTAACTAGTTTTAACCTCCTCGATAGTGTCATTATCCGGAGTATCTCCCAGAGTGGCCTCATCAGAACCACCATTCATATTCTCCACAATGGAGTTGATCCTATAACTCAAATCTTCTCCTTCAGATGAAAACGAACCAAGGAACTGCGGCACATCAAAGCCATAAAAGTCCTCCTCCTCTTCGTCATCTGACTCAAACAACCGAGTAACACCAGATCGTTTCTTACCATGTTTGGCGAGAAAAGCTGCAGAATGGTAATCTTTTTTGATGCGTGGGCTGCCTTCCAAGAGCTGAATTCCTGAATATTTACTCGTCGCGCAGTAGTCAGCGCTTTTTATGCGTGGGGGTGACCCACGAACGGTAGTTATGGAAACATCTCCCAAAGATACAATTGTATCTGATGAAAAGGAAGGATCCGTTATTTTGTCGACGTCGTCAACGGCAACCTCTTGCAAGTTTCTCCCAGCTGAAAGCATACCAGACACACCCATGCTGTACTTGTCATAAGTGGGACCACTTCGAGGGCTACCAGAGGTGGACCTTAAATCGGCCTCAGATGAGAATTCTTTCACGTGAAAGGCCTCTCCACAACAAGGCGTGTTCTCTTGGATATTTATCTGTCCCTTATTCCCTCCTTTCACTTTTTTCTGTGATGTCCTGGTTTGGAAACTTTGTACTGACTGAGATCTTTGTTTTGGACTTCTGGATTTTGATTTAACACTGGTAAAGTCCGTGGAAACAGTTCTCTCCCTCCGCTCACGATAACTCTCAGGGCTGTCGGGGATTTTCTGTTTTAACTTGGTCTTGTTACAAAGCTTAGAGTCACACTTATCTTGTTCTACGTGTTTTCTCAAGCTATACCTTCCACTTCCCGCTGAAGTTTCATTTGAAAAGCCTGATTTCTCCGAGCTTGCAGGAGAGGGACAGTGATCCAGTGTTGGCGTACTGGAGAGATCATTTTCGTCGTCATCCGAGAGAGCGTCCTCGGCAGGAGGTCCTTTCGATGACGTTTCTCCACTTGAACTCTGAATACTCTCGGTGTCAGAAGAATTTGAGTGTACATCTCGCAAAGGCCTTTTCCTGTTAACACACAACTTTCTACAATCAGACAACTTCACCTCTACTTGTGAGGAATCTTTCGAGTCATGAAAACAGCTCTTTGTGCTTTGGCTTACTTCGATATCTTCTGTAGTTTCGCTAACTTCATTTTTCGACGTGAGAAGTTTTCTTTGTGGCTTAGACTCTACACAGCTATGCGGGCAAACGCTCGAATCTACTTTCTTCCCCAGCTTTACTTCTGCTGCTAGTCTCGGAGAATTCGTTGAAGATGTTTTTCTGGTCTTCTCTTTGTCATCTAAATCACTGGGCGACTGTGTCATTGTAGCTGGAGCTGACTTAACTCGTGATCGTGTACATCTAACAACGCTGTCGTTATTAGCATTGGCTATCGTAGTTTCTTGTTGATCGCTCGACGCTTTTCCACTCTTTTTCGTCTCCCTTGTGACAATTTTATCACAGGGTTGTTTTCTTCTTCGTGTTTTCTGCTCTCCTTTTTCCTCCCCTGTTTTTGGCGATCCAGATCTTTTGGGTCGCGAAATACTACCAAGACAGGACATTTCCAGACTTTCCATCTGGGTGTCTTCCGGTATAGTTTCCGGCGAAGTATCGAAATTTGGTTTTCTGTCACAGAGTCCACCATGATTCCCACTTGCAGCAGAGCTACGACACGACCCCATGGAACCTTCCATTCCAATATCTTGTCCCAAACTTTTCGAACCATTTGCCTCACACGACTTAACAGCATTCTCTTTTTCATTTTCTGTAGGCATCTCCACATGAGCAGACGCATGGCCCCCATCCTCTTGACATGATTCATGATGACTTTCCTTCGTAGCTGACCTTAGGCATGACCTTTTCCGACTTTCCATCCTGATTTCCGACTCTTGTTGTACTTCTGTTTCAAGTGACGTCATCTTGCCTTTTTGCATGTCACTCTCTGTCGCGGGAGCTTCACGGATCATGATGGAATTTTTCAGCTTAACAACCGATGCATCCCGCGTACTTCTGGGACTCTCCATATCTACTTTATGCTCTAGGTCTTGAATTATTTCCTCATGAGATTCATCTAGCTGCTCGTTTTCATCGCAACAATCGGACAACTTTTCTCTTCTAGCAGATCGAATGTTCTTTGATTTAGGACTTTCTCCTTGGGTGTTTTGTTTGCTCTCTCCTTGTGAACGAGAAGCATGAGTAATGAGATAGTCAACGCTATACTTTTTCTTTCTTTTTAGTTGTTCATCTGCTATCTGATTTGTAGACTCGAAAGTTTCACAAAAATTTTCCTTTCCAGCTTGCCTTAGACGTGTTCTCCCGATATTTTTATGTTGGAGCTCCAGTCTGGACTCGTCTGACGAACTAGCTTTACATTTAACCAGGTCGACTTCACCTCTATCAGAATGGGGTCTTCTAGGTCGAAGCTTCGTTCGGACAACGCTGTCTTCGTCACAACTCGCCATGTTACAACGAAAAACACTCGACTTAGGTTGTTGGTTAACTTTACTACCATCCTCGCCGGAAGATCCTTGTTCGTGGGTGTGCATTTTCGCATCTGCACTCTTTTTCTCCACATTTTGGGCGGGAGATACTCTCTTTCTTCTTTTAGATTGGCTCTTCTCGAGGTCTTCACGAGATGCCGGAGAAGACGCATATTTATCGCTTTTAGAACACGTCGCAGTAGGACTTAAAGACGACGACCGTACTCTGGTGTTGGTTACCCGTTCTGAAGCTGTCTTCACACTCGTTTTCACCAAGTTTACACGCCTTTCTCTAAAATACCCAACTGTACGTGCGGATGCATCCTCTCCTGGGCTGTTCGTTTTGCTTTCAGAGCGTCTGGGACTGCTGCGCAATTCTCGCCTTTCAGCCTCTTTGACCTCAAAAGAACCTTTGCCGATTCTCCGTCCTGACGTTTTCCTTGGAGTATCATAATCAGTACAATTCCTCTCGGGGGTGGAGTTGGTGGCAGATGTGCGACAAGCAGGTCTCTCAGGCGAGGGGTTGATGGGTGTTTGACAGCCTTCATTTTCATTGAAGCCTTGGTCTGGAGGAGTTTGATACACTGGAATCATTTCCTGGTTGTTTTGCTTTGATGGTGTTTTTTCTTCAGCTTCAACCGCGACGGAGTTTTGAGAACCAGGAATTTCAGTCCTAAATCATGAGAACAGAGGCAAAGAAATGAATAAACTACACTGTACAGTTCAAGTAACTGACTGAAAATTTAAAAGCTATAATTATGTGCACACTTGTATTTATTTAACCTTCTGTAGTCAAAATGCGATTTTCCCAAACATTTAAAGATACAAAGCATTGAAAGATAGAAGTAGCTATGTTGAGAAGAGCTTTAGGAAATAATGCGCGGAACAAGTAGCCTTCACCAAACCTGTCTCGCTTTCACTGTAAAAACAGGTCTTAGAATATGCCTATAGATTGAAGACATTTCGCAATACCTTCCTGCAATATTTTCATAAGTTTACATTTACACACTTCACCCCCAATGGAGAAAGATACAGTGGGCGTTCACCAATATCTTCTGTTAAGCCAGGGTTCTCAGTTGAACCCGTAACCCGTAACACCTGTCACGGGTGTCACAGGTAAGTGTTACGGCTGTCAAAGTGCTTCAACCAGTAGATCAATTCGTCTATCAAATGCAAATAAAAGAACGGCTTTTTGAGTAAATTGCTGGGTAAACTATTGACTGTTAGTTGCTTTCGCAATGTACCTTTCTTCGGTTTTAGTTGTCAAAGTGAATAGCCTTTTTGCAGACCATAGAATAACCGAACAATCGCTTCACGTCTCCGCAACGTTGAATATGGCCGCCATATTGAATTTGTAAATTTGAACCCAGGCTTCTCGCAGATGTCGTCTTTCCACGTGCAAAAACATGGCCGATTCATTCATTAACAAATATTTGCGCTATCTTATACTCTTTCTCATTTAGATATATAGCAGTTACTGGGTCAGTGTGGCCTTGAGAATTAGTTTTTGTAAGTGGGTGCCCCCATTTGGAGAGGACTGGTTACCTAATAATTATTTTTGTATAAAATGAATGCCATTAACTCAGAAAGCAAAGCATTGTTATTGCAGGTTAATATTTCATTGAATATTGCAGTGTAGTTTTCAGTTTGATAAGAGATAATTTCAACTTTCCGTAGTTCAAAGCCACTGAACAGATTACAAAATGTACTTAAACTTGTTTGGAGAAAGTGAGAAAATATGCCCCCAAAATGAAGGAAAAAGCATTTCTGAGCATCTTAAATAAAAAATTTCCCGGGGGAGCATGCCCCCGGACCCCCCTAGCAGCTTGGGCCCTATGGGCCCAAGTTACACGCCCAAAGGGCGTGTATATTAGGGTTACGCCTGTAACTACCAAAGCAACGGCTGTACAAAATTCTACTGAGAACCCTGGTTAAGCTGTTCCTTCCCAGTAAAATTATTTAAGCTAATTTTTACCTGTTTTCCTCTTTCTTTTCCCTCTCTTTCTGCTGATGTTTTAACAACATATTTTCCAAAAAGTCTTGCAAACTTGGTCCTCTTCTGATCAGTTCATCCAGGCTTTTGTAGTTAGATGAGTCCCTCGAAAATGCCTGATGACGGTCACTGTGAAGATGCTGGAGGAAAATTTATTACAAATAAGGGTTGTTTTACGAATTTAATTTCAAAGAAACCTTTCTGTTGAAATGTGTGGGAAAAACAATGGTCAAATGGACTTCAGATCTGGATTTGAGCTAGGCTACATTTTATTATGTTGCTCTATTGGGAAAGACTCTTTCCTCTCAAAGAAAAAAAAAAGGTTATTTGCAGATAGTGGAGATAAATTCTTTAGTTTCAAATGGCTGGATCTTTTACCAATTTTCCACGAAGAAGCTATGCAAAATATTAATGGCAGGAGTATATGTACTTACCATGTCCAGATCCTCGTAATGAACACAGCAGCACTCACAAAATCCTTTCTTTTTATTCCTATCCTCTTCAACATTTTTTCTGAAGAAAAGAAGAAATTATATCATGAAATCCTTCACCATATTGTACACACGGCCATAATAAAATAGTTAGCTGCCATCAGAATAGAAGCCAGCTCTGTTCTGGGAATACATGCAGAAAATATGGTGCAATAAACAACACCACATGAGAGTACAGCTTGACACATCTCATATATATGTACATGTGGAAATCCACACACGGTTCTGGAGTCAGCTATGAGCACCCCATGATTAACCCTTAACTCATTAACATCAGTATGCACTTCCTCCACACTGTTCTCTATACATTTCCTAAGGTGCTGATAAGGAGAATTTGTTCAACAATCAAGAGCTTCTTTGGTTGGTGATCATTTCCTTTACTCTCATGACCTTAATGTGTGATTCAGGGGTGATATTGTTGGGAGAAATTAGATGCCAATCACTCTCAGGGGTCAAAGGGTTAAGACTGTAAGTATGGCTAATTAGAGCTTAGACACTGTATGTATAAGAACACCATCAGTCAGAACTGTGAAAAAAATAATTTTGCAAACTGCAGTCATCAACACACAAAATGCGACTGAAAAAATTATATAGATTAGTGCTATTAACCTTGATAAACCAGACCATCTAATTTCAGCAACATTTCTTACAACTTAAACAAACTCAACATAGTTATGCTTCTATATGTAATGAAGTGTTGAAGCATCCTTCTTAACATGTCTAAAGGTATCACACTGTATCAGGCACACTGAATTTTTACAATTTTATTTTTTTTCATCTACCTTTTAGTCTTGGCAGGCTCCCTACAGTCATGCTCCAAGTCTCTCTTTGGGGGGTCAAAAGGACCCCTTCCCAACGCCCCATCAAAGTAAATCTTTGGCCAGTCCTTCAACTCATGAACCAGGGGCTTGTAAGCACGACTGTGATCTTCTACCTTGATGAATGGAGAGTGCAGCTTTCGTACCTTAGGTTTGACGCCTTGCTTGGCTACTCTACCAATTACTAAAGCTTTGGATGTTGGTTTCTTTGGAATGCTATCATATCGCTCCAATTTCTCTAACATCTTTTCTAGTGAAACGATTTGAAGACCCCAGTTCCTTGCATTAGCGATGACATTGCTTGTTCCACACGTATAGGTTATGGCTGCATGTGCTGCGAGTGCCTTGCCCCTCATATTATGTTTGGCAGAAGTCTGACCACTTTGTTCAGTACCACATGAGTCTGCACTTAATGGAGATGGAATGGCAGAACCTTTTGCTGATGAGCTACAGCAATCATAAAGGGAAAAAGCATTCAATACTTACTCACTTTTTAAATATACTTTAAAGAAAGCTTCACTTAAAAATCCTGAACCATGGTTTTATTCATTTCATGGAAGATTCATTAATGGACTCAAGCTTGAAAAACTGTCATTTGTTAGAGATTTGTTCGTAATTGATAACATTCAGTAACTTGGCCTGACTGTATCAAAAATAGGCTATTTGTGGAATTTGTCCTGGCCTATGGGTCAATCTAGAAAACTCAGATGGAGAATGTAGTAGTTTCCCCTATCTGAATGACAACCACACACTAAAGATAAGCTTCTTTTGAGTGAAAATAAAATGAGTAAAACCCTTAAGTTAACACTTTGAGCCATAACAGTGACTAGCATCTAATTTCTCCTTACATTTTCACCCCTGAATCACTCATTAAGGTCATGAGAACATAGGAAATGATCACCAACTAAAGAAGCTTTTGATTATTAAACAAATTCTCCTTGTCAGCACCTTTACAAATAGCATAGAGAACAGTATGGAGAATATGCATACTGATGTTAGGGTGTTAAGGGTGAAGGATATTTAGCCTTCGCTAGTAATTTGTATCATTTCTTTTTTACCTTTTTGTGTTTCCTGGAAAAGGACTTGGAATTGATAAACTAGGGCTTGGTGTTGAGTTGCTTCTTGGAGAGCAACGGCT
Source organism: Pocillopora damicornis (assembly GCF_964200805.1). Classification (NCBI taxonomy): domain Eukaryota; kingdom Metazoa; phylum Cnidaria; class Anthozoa; order Scleractinia; family Pocilloporidae; genus Pocillopora; species Pocillopora damicornis. The sequence continues at coordinate 21,048,433 of NC_142678.1, forward strand.
GTCAGCATCTTTCTTGTTGGTGACAACACAGCTAATGTCTTTGCTCAAAAATTCTTCTACAGCCTTTTAAATTCATTGAAAACAATCATTAGCTTATTTAACAAAAGCATTGCTGGTATTACCTTTGTTTGCCGCCTGAAACTTAAGCCTATTCATTGAAGTTTTCTTCAAAAAGAACCATGAAAGACTGGCAAATAATGAAGGCAGGCTCAAGTTGTCTTTAAGAGAGAGGCGTCTTGGCACCATCAGGGTACTAACAACCCCTTGACTCACAACTATTCACGCAATTTTCAGTAAAAATGTGATAAGGCTCACTTCTATACTGTAGTAACAAGCTGCACCCTAAAATTTTATTGTGATCTTTGGTTCAGACACACTTTCAGCAGCACCCTACATGAAGATTCATGTCCTTGATACATGTATATAAATGCTGTTACAGATAAAACCAGACGTGATTTAGTAAAATTTTGTTTATGAAGCAAAATAAGGGATTGGTTGTTTGTTTTACACATTTATAATGCTGTTGCTCTAACTGGGATTTTACAAGCTGTTGAATTCAAAATCTTCTCTTACCCCTCCAAGCTCTTTTATGCGAGCTTTTAAGCTGCCTGTTTTGCGATAGTTTTCAAGATCCAAGTAGAATGTACAGTCTTTTAATGGTTCTTGGCGTTTCTCGTGTTGAAATTCAAGTCTTCTTTTACCTCTGGGACTTATTTCTAGACAGGGAAAATACCATTTCAATCATATATGAACATATTTGAACTAAAAAAAACAAAATGCACCCATACACTCAAAATCAGCTATGACAAGTTTGGTTTTTAGGTTGGTGGACTGTGGTACTTGTCACCTAACTCCCATGAGTGATCAAGACAGAATTTCTTCTAAAAAGCCAATACAACATCAAGCAGACAAGAGATGAGAATTAAGAAAAAAATCAATTAGGGGATTATCAGTTGATCCAATACCAAATTCTCCAAAGTAACATCATAATAATTGTATGGCAGACAGTATGAAGAATTACTAATAAAATTTGGGAGTAAATGGGTTAATATTAGTCAGGAGCAATTCCTGGGAATAAACCATTTGGGCCATCACCAAGAGATGTTTTGTAAAAGTCCATTTTTCAGATGACCCATTTTTTCTCACACAGAATTCATTTATACTATTTCTTGTCTGGATATGAATTCTTGGGGGTTTTGGTTGAGAATATGATTGGCAAAATAACACCTGTAACCAGCTGTTTTTACTTTTCAAAAACCAAGGCTTCCTTGATTAAAATCTTTCCATTCTTCCCCATTTCCCTCCCTTTTTTGTTGGACCTAGCAACCCATATTCAAGAGAGGGAGGGTGATGGAAAACAAAACATTCTGTGGGGAAGGCTTAAGGCATAAAAATATCAAGTGCAGCTTTCTTTCTTGTAAACAACTATACTACAGTGGGGATTATAGAAAATAATCAATATGGAAGTGATCGACAATGCTTTCTAGAAGGAACTAAAATGAAAGCATACTTAAGAGCAACCTGAGGAGGATGTATAATTCATCAGGAAAATGAAGCACTTGAATCAAAAATATAACAGCTGGTCTGTTTTATACACTAACTTCCAGCTTCAATTAACCTGTCGTCCAATACAATCAAAATACTACCTAGCGATCACATAATGTGACTTTCTCGTCACGACGCCAAAGATTTTTAACCGGAATAGTTTTAAACAAGAACAGCGGTGATATCTTGACGTCTGATGATTGTCTTCTAAGTGAAAGCATGTAACCGACGCAGTCAGAGGACACCAAGACGCGATCGGACTCAAAGGATTAAAACTTAACTAAATTTTACTCCGATCTTTGAAAATGTGGACGAACATGACAAAATTTAATGGAAATTTAAAAATTCAACGGTAAAATAAGCCAACATCCCGTAGTTTTTGTTGAAAACAATATCACAGCTGCCATGACGATTCACACAGCGGCGTGAAAACGAAAAGACGAAACAAAAACCTCCACGACAAAGACGTCTTCGAGAAGCTCCGCTAGTTAGGAGCCCGTAACAAAAACGAAAACGATGTATAAAGAATGAAAATTTGTGTTACTTACTGTACTTCTTTGAAAGTTCATTCACTGAAGGAGTTTTCGTTCTTCTTCGCGGACTTCGACGAAGACCGATTGCTGGAACTGACGCTCGACGATTAGAAGACATGATTTGGGATCTTTGTCGATTATATCGAACTCGTAATTTCGCCTGATGGAAGTTCTCTTACAGGTCGACCATCGATATCGACGAAAGGGGATAATTGAGCACGAAACCACAGGAAACGGCGTAAAATCTGCCCTTAACTAAAGCAGAATTTCAGCTGTTTCACACGCGAATTTCCCGGGCTAGTAAAAGAATGCAGATTTTCATGCAAGCGCGGGAAATCCCGTCATGCTATGCAACCTAATCCGAGCGCTGCTGACGTCAAGCGCCACTCGGCCATTATTTTTCGTCTTACGGCAGAGTTTATCAAGATAAACAACGCTGCATTATTTTGTGTTAAAATGAGTATACACTATGGTGATTTTGTATATTTTGAATGGCAAGAGGGAGGTTTCTGTCCTTTAAATTAGAGATAGTGGAGAACGGGGAAAATTAATTTGGGCGTGATACGAACAAAATCTATGAAGGTTATAAATAGAGCTCTTAAAATTGCATATCTAAATCACATTTTGGTCTGAATATCTCAGTAAAGTTAAATGAAATGTTAATCGATGCATTTGTGGTACTTTATGGCCTTCGGCCAAAAGTAATTGCGCAAAAGGACGCTTCAAAGGGCCCATGAAGGCGAAAAGTTTTCAGAGTTTATTCATTATACTACCCTCATAGGTTTTGATCGCCGCATGGCTACAATAACCACAAACACATAGTGCGGTCCGCCTGTGATTCAACTTCCTTTCCTTCTCCCTTTCCCCCTTAACTTCACTCGTCATGCAAACTGGAGTTCAACAACAACAACGAATACAGCAAAATTTTTAAAAATTAGGACCTAAGTCTACATCCTCAGAATATGTCTCAAAGAATCAAAGAGCTTACTCTATTGGTAAATGGCTGGGGAATAGTAAAATCAAAGATTCTCTGCGATGCTTTGAGGCTGATGGAGATCAGATGAAAAGGTTGTCACTCACTATTTTCCAGGCATCATAAAATAACTTATATCACCATCTGGATGTACAATACTTGCTATTAATGATTCAAAGATCACCATCTTTTGTTATAATTCATGTTTTCATTGTTTTATTTTTGAATAACTCCTGTCATTTGAACCAAAAATAAGGTTCTTCCATGGCAATAATAATAATAATTCAAATTCTCCCAGAAATATATCAACAAAATTAACATTTTCTTCAAAACTGGGAACATATCATTCATAACCAAACACAATTGGTAAAAAATTCATCAAGGGCACAGTCCTAAGCACTCTATTTTCACATAAGTTTTCAAAGGACCTATAAATTAATTCCCAGGATAGTTCTTAAAATCATAAATTATTTACACTGTAGACTGTAATACAACAATATAATAATTCTTTTAAATATTCAAATATACAATCCCATATTTGCAAAATGAAACTTTGGAAATTGAACAGTAAGGGTAAATGGAGTCTAGTTCCCCCTGAATTTTAGAATAAACAATAACCATAACTTTACAATTTCAACTTCTGTGTATTTTCACTCTGTAGAAGTATTAAAACACTCACGTACATGCTTTCCCTGAATATCAGAGACTTTTCACTTGTAGTTTAGAGTTTCAGGTTGACTTCTGAAAAACGGTCAGGAAAACACACCCTTTTTTCATTGATACTATGTAAATTTTGCTCTTGGGATTAACACTATTTATACTTTGTCCACATCAATAGGATTTCAAGAGATTTTTGTAGACAAATAAGTTATAAATAAATTTTTTTCATAGTCTTGACAGGCAGTAGTATACTTTTGGCCCTTAGGCTTCAGCAATTAAGCATTGTTAAGGCCTAGGATGAGACAACAAAACCACAATATAGATATAAGGGAAGGGGGTTGAGCTGCCCATGCCCCACCCTCACAGAGGGGTATATTTCTCTTACTCTATAAATAATTATTACAAATTTTACATGATGGCCTAAAACTAAGTGAAAAACATAGAAGATTACATGTGCTATCATGTTGAATACACAGGCCCTGCTGGGGTGTATGTGAAAAATGGAATGGTTATCAGTAAGGGAGATTGTCTCATGCGTACCTACACACATGGGAACACATGGATTAGAAGGTAGAATGAAATCCATTTCATCTCTCAAAATAACACAACTGGATGGACTGAAAATAGCTGATAAAACATAAGAATATTTGACAAAGAGCTCACACCACCTCTTTGCATGGCTATGTTAGAAAAATGCAGGGCATGTATGTTCGATGACACAATTTTTGCAATGTTCCCTTATGTACATAAAAGTCTCATAACTGAGGTTGCATTCTTGCAAGTTTAGGTACTGCACACTACAACACTGAGCTGCAATAGTTCTCACCCCAGTATTGGTAATGCGGTCACATCCTCGTATACTCAATTTCTTAAGCTGAGGACAATGAATGCCAATCATGTGAAGTCCATTGTCTGTAATATCACACTTTCCTGCATCAAGAGACCGCAGTTTCAAGCAATTTTGAACAATGTGCGTCATTCCAATATCAGAAACAGCTTCACATCCTCTGATGTTCAAGTACTTTAATTTGACACAGTGCTTTCCAATATACTTCATTGCTGTATCTGTTATAGGACATTTTGCCACACTGAGGTACTTGAGACTTGGACAATTCTTGGCAACTTCCTTCAGACTAAAATCTCTCACTTTGAAGCAATCACTGACACTGAGCTCTTTGAGATTTCCACAGTGCTGTGCAATATGCTTGATGCCAACATCTGTCACACGATTGCACCTGCGCAGATACAAGCTTTCAAGCAAACCACAACTGAGACCCACAACTCTCAAACCCAAGTCATCAAATGCCACACAATCACTTAGGTCCAAATGTCGCAACTGAAGGAATGACCCATGATGTCCCACACCAAATCCATTTGCTACTGGAGCTGATACATTATTCACACAAGTACAGCCACTCGTGTCAAGATGAGTCAGAGTTTGACAATTCAATAAAATGTCGTGAAGACCTTTACTTGTGATACAGCAACAACCAGACACATCAAGCTCCTCTAAATCTATGCAAAACCGAGCAACAAAACCCAGTCCTTTATCAGACAGTAGCTCACAACCATTTAACTTTATTGAATGTACTGTCATACAGTAACCCTGAGTGTCCATGGCTAGTCTTGCCAGTAGATTCCGCAAAACTTTGTTGATGTCGCTTCCTTGATAATTGGAGATTTGAATGTTTGACCAAAGCAGTGGATCCCAACAGAGTGTCTGCCATTTCTGACAAACACCTGATGCCATGCAAAGATCTTTTGTTGACAGATAAGATAGAATAAAAATCAAAATATCTTCTGGAAGATCATTCAAAGTCATCAACCCAAAATTTGACTTTCTTCTGGGGGAATGTGGAAATATATGGACATCTCCAAAAGCACTGTGATCACTGATAGTTGTGGAGTCACTGTCATATCTTGCTCTGGGCAGAGGCGGCTTCACTTTTTCCAATTTTGTAATCCTGTTTCGTAAATGAGCTTGCAAAGAGTCCTTCCTTTTAACTTTACGAAGGTCTTCCTCAGGTGAACTTTCATTATAACCAAGACTGGTATTAAGTTTACTACTTCTTTGTGTAGAAGGCAGTGAATCTGCATCCTCACTGGCAGCTCCAGGTAATTTTCTGGAGGAAGAAAGAAGTCCATTTGACAAACCACCTTTTAACACAAGGTTCCCATGATCTCTCACTGAAACACTAAATTTGTCTTTCTCAGAGGACATTGTGGAAATAGGTTCAGTAAAAGACTGTGATGAAGTGCTCTGGACACTATCAGTGTCTGCAGGCCAGTTGTTTGATTTGCGCCTTCCACCAGGATCCATCTGCACCTTAGCAGAAGCCACAATTCTCTGTGAAACTTCTGAAGTGTCTTTCACACCATTTTGTCCTTTGTTTTTACTCTTATTGCCTCCTTTCTTGTATTTTCTTTTCAAGGAAGCATCATCGTATGCTCCTAATTCCTCTCTTTTCTCCATGTCAACAAACATTATTCTATTCCTTGCCTTGAAATCACTGTCAGTGTCTGAACTTGTCTTTGAGTTCAAATTTTCTCTCATGTTTTGCCCCAGTTGAGCAATTTTATCAGGTGGGTCAACTGTTGACGCTCTGTTCAACCTTATTTGAAAGTCAGGAGTTTGTTTTTGCCCTATTCTTGTTTCCTGATCTGGTTTATGAGCTGCAACAGCACCCTGCAAGTGACTGCGAACTTTCTGCTCTCCATTCATGGTAAAAAAGTCTCTCATGCCATTACTGTCTATTTTTGTATCACCATTAGTAAGTCTCTGTCTGTCAGCCCTTTCTGCAGTTCTTGCTCTGCTTTCATTTTTTACATTTCCCTGAGTGCCCCCAAATTTGCTGGCAACAGAAGTGGAGCTTCCACCATGCCGTAACTTGTTATGTCCTTGTCTACCTTCACTGTTTCTAAGAAACTCAGGCACCACTAGTTCTTCACTAGGAATCATAAGCCCCTGTCCACCATTAGAGGAAAAATCTGGGTCTTTTAGATCCCTTTTGACTACTGGAGATGTCCCATTTTCATGCCAACGCTGTTGCTGGGTATCTTTCAAGAAATCTGGAACTTCGTATTCCTTCAGAGGCAAATGAATTGAACTTTCTCTAGTCCTATGGTTGCTGTTTATTCCTACAGAACCATTTGAAGTGGAACTTCGCTTTGGTGTGGGAGAAAATTCATTGGCAGGAGAACTCTTAGATGTCTTTCCTTTCCTTCTTTTGTCTTTATCTGAAACAAAACAGGAAATTAGCTGAGTACTCCCATACCAAGTGATCACACTTTGAGGGATACAAGCTCATTTGTAATAAAAGAATGAGGAACACTTTAAAGGCTCAAGACACACTAAGTGTACTCTGTGATTTAGAGTACTCACTTTAAAAACTCAAAAGATTTTGCTGTAAAAAAATTTACAACAGAAAAATGATAAGAAATCTAAGTAACATATTCTCCTGGCTTTCATACATATAGATTTAGAATTCTTGACTTCTTGGGCTTTTGATTGCTTCATCAATTTAGAACAATTTTACTTTATTAGAATAATTAATTCAGAACAGAAATCAACTTTACAGTCAGCTGAGGTCTTTTATCAAGGGCTACAGTACAGGGTTGTAGATAAGAGCCAGCAGCCAGCAAAGTACACTGGCTTCTCTGCAAGGTTTCACTGGCTACTTTCATTGCTTCGAGAGTCTCTACAGATATGATGTTTATCAGGTCTAAACTTGGGCTCAATAAAAATATAAATTTGCACTGCCTATCTTTTCTGAAAACATAAAAAGACTTCTGACTCAAGGTTAGTTTAAAAACATTATGATGGGAACTGTCTTTTTGACAAATCTTGCTGCAGTGGCAAAAAAGTACGAACAATGATGTTTTGCCCACCATATTGGATTTTGAGACCCACAACCATTTATCTTTAAAAAGGCTCTGGCTACTTAAAACCTTAAAGAAAATCCTGCAGTAACAGGGAATTTAGTGTAGGTGCTCCCAAGCATAAGTAATAACCTGCCACTTGCCTTACACAGGTCAAACTGTATTAATGGTTAAACCAATACACCTCGTATATGTTGTAGAAAGCCACTCATTGAATGTGTGGACATTTTTTAGTCAAAGATATCTCTTTTTTTAATCAAGATATTTTATTGCAGAGGGTAGTCAGCTTCTAGCATATATTTATACAGCACCAGAAGCACAGAAATAGTGTGATATAAAGAAGTTACATTGCCCCTTAAGATTACCTCATTTATTTGATATTAAATTTATTTCTCTCATGATGACAATGACAATTGTAAGTTGGAGATTAATTCATGTAGAGTAACTTTTCCTCTCTTGGGAAATAACATTGTAGCATAATCAGGCTGGATTGACAGAGCTAAGTATGAGATCAACAGATTTAATCCAAAGAGCTTTGCAAGAGAGGGAGGAACCTTCATTTACCTTTTGTTCTTCTCAAAAGAGGTCATTGAGGAGACATGGGAAAGCATGGCATTATTTTATGCTTTACATGACATTGTTGGTGTTCAGAAACTTTTCTGTTCAATTCTTTTCTGCAAATTAGTGCATTGAAAATTAATATCTATTCTTTTGTCCATTACCTGTGACAGGTTATTTAGGTCTCTGAAATAATTAGTTATCAAAGATTTAAAGACTTAACTCTAAAAGGGTGATAACTAGATTATCAAATTCAGGTGATGAATCCCATAAAATATGAAAAGCATTTGCTCCCACTAAGTTCATTTTTCATAGCTATTGATTTCAACCGCTACTTATTACATATTGTCTGGGTTGTATTGGGTGATAAAAAAACAACTTCTTGAGGGCATTTCATTGTTGATGGTTTCAATTTAATTAAATTTGTGATTCTTTAATAAAGAACAAAAGAGATATTAAAATTTGTCCACTAACACAATACAAAATCCAAGCCTTGCAAGTAGCTTGCTGATTTTTAATCCTGCAATACTTAATACCCACTGGGAAAGTTGTCTTTTGATACCAACATGTGAACATACCATTTTTTATTAATTTCAGTTAATATTAGTTGTTTTTTCTGTCTGTATTTCTGCTAAAAATTATTTTCTCTGGTGAAACAATGGTGTCAGCAACTACATGTAGCTCATTAGTGTGTGTGCAGTCATGTAATTAGGTTGGAAAAATGATAACTATTATAACTTTTGCAGCTCCCTACCAATGGAAGTTTAAGGGTAAAAAAAGCATAGATCTAGTGTAATTTCACATTTGAAATTATTATTCTAAACATTTATGAACAACAAGTGAATTTTATAATAGAAATTACCATGTGTGAGCCGATAAAACAAATACCTGACTGTCTACATGTGTTCAGGTCAAATTTTGCACTCTCATCAATTACAAACAGTATTCAAAAGTGAACTCAGCATAACATCTCAATGGTAAATTTTTGTTCCCCAAAATTCCTTGATGAAATCACCAAAATGAATTTTAAAGTATAAATCAGAACTCACTATCACATAGGTCGAGTTGAGTCAAGTTTATTAAATCCAATTCTTTCTTGTGGTTTTGTTTTCAATTGGATTTTAACTGAGTTTGTCTAGATTTGGCTAGACATGTCGAGGACTACTTCAAATTCATTTGGAAATTTGAAACATTAGGACTTTGACCACTTGCTCCTGAATTCATAGTAATAAGACCACAAGATTACATAGTCTCCTATACCTTATAACTGCATGGTATGAAAAGAAATACTTAAGATTGATTCTTGAACTTGTTAAAATCATTCAATGATTGATTTCTATTGAGGGGAGCTTCACTTTGACTTATTTCATATATCAAGTGATATAAATATTTCGCTGACCATAGCAACAGTTCAATTTGATCATCATAAGGCATAATTAAATAATTACAACCAGTTGGACAACACAAAGTAGTGATTCACATTAATGATAAAAACTAAGATGTATCTCAAAATTTGAGGAACAAAATAACCATATGCTAAGTAAAGAAATAAAACATCAATATGATAAACTTTTTATAAAGAAGTGTACATGAAAATTAAATAGGTTCAATCAGAGTGTTCCGTTTGTGCTCACAGTTTCTGCTGATTATTTCTACAAAGTATGTCAGCCTTTTGTTAGTGTACATAGCTTTGATCAAATATATCATTTCAAACTAGTGTCCATGATTATGCAAAACTTAAATAAATCGATGCATCTGCTTTCATTTTACTCATGTTGAACACAAAGTTTGAAAACCTGATGTACAAATTTCATTGAATCAGTGAGGTATCGATATCAGAAATTACAAGCCTGTCAGAGATAAGTCATAACGTGTAATAAACATCTCAACTAGCATTCCAAATGCAGTATGCTTCAAAAAGCAAATTTGGTAGGCTGCCATATTAGATTCAGTTCACGCACCTTCTACACTGAATGTTCCAACGTAATGTGCAATCATTTCACCAAATATCACTTAGCGAGGGAATAAATTTAAATTGATTCTATAAAAACATCCTCCAACATGCGACAACAACTCTCTCTCGTTCGAAGTATATCCTTTAAAAACGCTCATCGTAAGTTATGAAAGATAACTTATTTCAACACTGAAGTAATATTGACGTAAACCAATATTATTCGACACACTCTTGAGAAATGAACTGTTTTTTCGCGGCTAGACGGCTTCTTCGTTTGACGGCTTCAGGCTACATTTGAATAATTAAGGAGCGAGTCGAATTTCTCGACATTTAATCGCAGGAAATCACAAAAAGAAAAGATTAAATGTACAGGAACATTATTTTCCTTGTCTCTCGGAAAACATTCTAGAATATTATCCGCCACTGAGAGCTGGGATTATAGAGGGATGTAACACGAAAGCAGTTGCAAAAGACAACGATCGAACGTTCGAAATGCGTTGGTGACCAATATTGTTGTAGACGGAATCCCAGATCTCGGAAAAAGCTACATTTAAGACGCACGAATGGTTTTTCAAGACCCAATTTAGGTTTTCCAATTGCTAGATCGCCTCTGTCTTTAGAAGAAAAAGGAAAATTTTTAAACTAAATTTCCCGACCAGGTTACTGACATGCTCAGTAATCCCAGCGAAGTTAGAGCGGGATTTGGCTAAGAAATAAATTCGTAAGTTGCTAATGCATCTCCCATGAAAAATCGCATTACAGTAAACGCACTATCACAGCGGAAAAGGAAATTAAAACAGTAGTGCGATGATGTATGTTTTCACAGGTCAGTAAATTGAAAGTAAAATAAAGGAAAGGAAAATATTGATCATAGTAAGTGACAGACTAATTCTTGAAGAGGAAACATGTAAAGAACTTTCGATGATAAATATTGTGAGAGATAAATAGTCATTAGCGAGCTACGGATGGCGATTTTTTTCCGCTGGGAGAAAATTCAATCTCGTATTAATGCAATATATGAAATTTTGCTGAAGCGATAAAACGACAGAAAACATTCGAAATGAAAAGAATTCTGCGAATGCTCGATCAAAGCTGCTAGACTTACAATAACAGTAAAATTCTCCATATTGTTTAAACAAACTATAATCGCGAGTGGATTTCTGTGTTTGAAAAAGCTTACGCATTATGTACATATGTTTTTATCTGGCAAACAGACTTATACGGCCCTGGTGACTTACATGACAACATCAAGTTGTGCTGCAGGCAGATAAAATCGATCGATACAGACCAGAAATTTATTGTGACGCCGCAAGAGGTATTTTACAACAAAAGCCCGTTACTCTGCGAATTATTTACCAGGTATACGAAGAAAACTCCAGGGAAATAACTTAAATGAACAGCAGTACGTTTGATTAAGGCCTTGTTCTCCAAATAAATGGAGCAAACTCGCCTATAAGCCGGATAATGCGAAATAAACAGGACCATTCCATAATTTTCCCAAGCTTTCGCATTGTCATGCAAAATTACTCTTCACAACTAACCTTGTCACACTTGAATTTCAAGAATGCTTGCCCTTCTTGCGACATAAAACAGAGATATAATTTATATCTTACCTTCAGTACTTTTCCCTTGTGTATTTCCCATTTGCCCACAAGTAAAATCAACACTTTAAAACAGATGAGGGCATCCAACTACCGCATCTTAACACTAACGTTGGTCTGTCTCTCACTAGTCCTGAGTCCCAACCTGTCAAACGCTACCCATGCTGTTTATGCGCAAACAATGAGTCCCAATATAAATAATTAATGTGTCGGATTACCTAAAAGTATGTAAATACAACAAGGGAACAATTCTTATAACAATCTTGTAAATATTTCGTTTTTTGAGGATGAAATGAAGAATTTTCATCAGTCCATCGAGTACGAACGAGTTTCGTTTCGTGATGGGATATCATGCGCACGAGTGTTACGATATTGACAGCCTGCGGTTAAGTGAGTTCTTAAGAAAGTTATTTCTTGCAAACTTGCTTCCAGATCAATATCCTGCAAACATAACTCCCCAGTGACGCAGTGAGGCTGTTGGGATAAATTAAAGGGTTTTTATTTTCCAACTCCAAGAGGTGCGTGTTTCCACTCTTCTAGCGTGTTATCACAGCGATAACAGGATAACATAATCGTTCTGACCTCAAATGGTATAAACTACTCATGCACTAACTCGTTCTTAAAATAAAATTAATTATTGTGAGACATTTCTTCATAAAATATGGCATATCGTTGTTCAATCTTGGTATTTTAATTGCCTGCATATTTAACTTCTTGAAACATAAGTTTTTTACCGACTCCATCTTAACCTTGCTGTGGAATCGATTTTTTTCCCGAGAGTTTCTATTTTTAGTATCGACGAAACAAAAGTCGATTTTCAGCGCGAAAAAATCATTTTTGACTCCACAATTCTTAGTCAAACATGCAATTTAAGTAACTTCGAACTTAGCAAATAGTTTGCCAATACAGAGCAATTGTGCAAAGTTGCACAAAGTTCAAATATTTCAGACCAAGAGTAACATTTTATTTTATTGGACTGAAGTTACGGAAGCAGTCAACCGCATCAACAATATTGGTACACATCCGTTTCTTTTTTTCCAACTTCACTTTTCCACACCAGTTTCTCTAATTTGTCATTTCCATGTCTCGTTAATGTTTCGTAGATGCTGGTTGATTAATATTTGTGATGAGAATCAGGAAAGGTAGACTAAGGTACTATGTGAATTAGGCGTGGCAAACAATAAACCATTTTATAAAACAGTGAACCTTTGATCAGTTTCGTATTGATTAACTTTCTATAACTTTGTGTATAAATATCGATGCAAAGCAATATCGCGGTATTGCCGATTTCCGTAATTCTACAAATATTGTACCGAAGCCTAAAAATTTGCAACGGTGGACAGAATTTCATGAACAATTGATATTAATATGACAACTATAGAAAAATTCATTCACATGGTAATTATGCTGAAGACTTCACTCTCTACCGGTTTGCCGGTGTCGGTAATAACCCATGCAGGATGTTGGAAGAACACGAAAAATGTTTGCAGATCACAGGCTTGGGGGTAGCGATTTGCACAATTTTCGAACGCTTTTATAAAAATAAACTGTAGGCTCACTTAACAGGTACATTGAACGATAGGTTTTTTTGGCCAAAAAAAAAAAAGCCGTCGGTCGTATCTCTGTTATTTTAAAGAATTTTGTCGTTTGTGGTTGATTGCAATAAAGCTATACCCCTTCATCTGTCGTCTAACAATCGTATCTCTTGTGTCTCTTAGACTGGTATAGCCGTAGTCGAACTTGGTATTAAGTGAATAAAAGGGTTAACTGAGTTTCTAAAGAAACTATGATGCTGCGTCGGTGGGTGAGTGTAACTGGGTAATTTAGTGTTATCAACTGGCAATCGCTCTGACGAAGGACTATAAACGCTCGAAACGTCAGCTTTTAAGCTCTTCACGATGGCCAATTTACGCTATCAACTCGGTCGATAATAGAAAATTACCGACGGAGAATGGCGAGGTGACCGCTGAATACAGGTTGTCCGCTAAATACGTATTCTACAGAATAGGGGTATGGTATTGTAAAAAATTTCATTTTATGCCATAACTAACCACTTAATTTACAAATTCCTCGCTCAAAAATACTACTAGCTTGATTTCAGAAGATAAACATGGGTTAAATATACTTGAAAGCTTGTGCTTAGTTTTATTTGAGTGGTGGCGCTTCAGAAGACCGTTCAATACTGGCAGAAGGTATTTAGAAACAAGCCTTGGAATAAAGGATGACCACAACCTCTTAATGGAGGTGAAAAGCACGGAGTTTAAGGTGAAAGAATTTCGGGACATTGATTATTGACCGCTTGGTACAGAATATCGTCTCAACCTTCAACGGTCAAAAGTTCCAATTAGCACCCCTTACTTTCCTTCCATATGGGATTCGTCGCAAGCGGGATGGCTCGACTGTTCTACGCATGTCACTTGTCATCCGTAGTCATTCAGTAATTGGTTTGTATTAGGTTTGAACAACTGAACTTGGCCGCGGAATTAATGGGTCAAACCAGAAAGAACGCGAGGTTTGACCTTATTTGTCAGTTAAACGGGTAACCTTTTAATCAGTGGTTACTTCTCGTTAGACAAATTTGAGGGGAAAATTGATCGATCTGTGGCCTGCTTCTCGAAAGCTCGGAAACTTAGCGGGCAGAATGTCATATTTAAAAAAACTAAATGTTAGGAAAATTAATGAAGTTCTCTGATCTAAAACCCGTCTACTCTCTTTAATTTCCTGATACTTTTATTGCTTTAATTCCAGAAATATTCATATTTCTATCTGCAATGTACGGCAAACAAAAGAGATCTTTAGTTTCCGGGACCGGTAATAATTGAGAATCTCGTAAAATGGGCCAAAGGGAATGATAAATGGCAAGATCGGATTTAAAAACATTCATTTTAGTATACAATACACTCCCCATCCCCCTAGGGGCTGTTTCAATCAAACCTTCACTTCCCTTCTTTATTTTTATTTTATTTTGGGGGGGGGAGGGGGGGTTTGTTTGACGGAGTTAAACAATAAAATGATATCGATAATATGAATGATGATGACGATGATAATGAGACTAATAATAGGATTGATCAATCCTTCACTCGGCCCCAGAACCACGGTTTGGATTCAGCTTTAAATAACAGAAGAAGACAAATTAAATGATGATGATGGTAATAATGATAATAGTCACTTCGAAGAGAACTTTGGTGTAGGGCAGTTTTATTCACCCCTAAGAAGAATTTTTCTGAATAAATAAAATAAATTCAACTACTGATGTAAACAGGAGGGTTTCGCGCGAAATATCTAAAAAAAGGTTCTAGAAATAGTCAACATTTCAAATGCGACAAATCTATCTAATGATAGCTGGCTCAATTTCAGTTATACTTGCACATTTCCACTTGGCAGTCAACACGGTAAGTTGTTCATCTTCTTCGGTGTCCCCCTCTTGGACCTTTTCCTCCAAAACGTATTCTCCGTGTTGTTCACAACCGATATCAAACCGATATTTGCCCACGCCATGGAGGTTATCATCCAAGAAATTTCCCATGTATCTGTGATTGGAGTGAACGAGTTCTCCCGTGCCGTCGCGCTTGCCGTGTACCCACGATCCTTTGTACTTGGTCCCAGTCGCTGAGTACGTGTACACGCCCTGGCCGTGCCTCTGATGCTCGTACCAGTCACCCTCGTAGGTGTCCCCATTCACGTAGTAGTAAATCCCGTGGCCATTTCTCCGATCTTCCACAAAGCCACCCTCGTATCGCGAGCCGTCTGGGTACCAAAACGTGCCCTGGCCGTGCTTTTTGCCTTTGACATACTCGCCGACATATTTGGCACCGTTCTTGAAGCGGTACGTACCATTGCCGTGTCTTTTTCCATGTTCGTACTGCCCTTCGTACGTATCTCCGTTTGGCAGGGTGGCTTTACCGTAGCCATGGCGTTCTTCATTTTCGTTTCGGTCACCATCGTACTCCTACAGAAATGAATTTAGAAAATAAAACGTAATACAGTAATCAGATTCGTCGAATGGCCTTTGAACTGTATGTAGCGCTCATTTTTAGAAGCTCTGAGGGAAGGGTGGTCTGGAAAGTTTATGTCGTAAAACTCCCCATGGGATATCCTGCTCACAGCGAGAGGAAGGCCCTTTCGGGGAGCAGGATATTTGAACCGGCCGGGAGCCGGATATCTGAACCGTGGGGTCCCTTAACTAGAGTTCCAAGTTCATCACGTTAGTGAAGGCCTGACTTAATTTCGCTCCGTAAGAAACCAAAAGATTACGTAACACGTCGTTAGGCTTAAATGTCCTTCTTCAATCTCAAAGGGGTAACCACAAGCGTCAAACAGTAAGCAATCATGCGTAGAAACAAACCACTTCACAAGCTACAAGAGATATTTCATGATAAACTTGAGATGCTGAATCGGCTGAAATGTATCCTCATTCATTCACATGCTCCGCTCTTATAATCATCGCGAGAGAAAGATCACATACAGTTTCTTAGAAAAGCTTATAAGTAAATTGACAATTTTAATAGTTTTATAAAATATTAGCTATAATTATGTGCTTCTACGAGCAACAAGAAAAATGTACTTTACAAAAAGTGTCATCGGTAAAAATCACTTGAAAATCCCTTGTACATCGATCACTTTAACATGAAAGCGAGTAAAAGCATAGCAGTGTAATTTGAAAAGCTTTCAGTTCGAGCGTCTCAACTAAGTTGACGCTCGGTACAGATTAACATCCGCTGAGGAGGGCAAAGCTATTGAGAGAGTTTAGTGGGTGGCTGTATTTGTTTATCAACATCGCTGTGGTATGTTGACTTTGACTGAAGCCAATTACTTTGCAAATTAAGTATGCACAAATCGCTGTTCCCTGCCGGGATATTTTTTTTGCATATTTAGTTATGACTGAAGAATGGCTAACTCGGCTGTGAAATAGTCTTTCGTCAAAGTTTTCTTCCTTTGATTAAAAGAGAGACTGAAAATTGCACAGAACTAAATGATACTTTCTTAGCTTAGATTGTCAGTCGACAATGAAAACCATAAGCTGTCAAATACTTATAATTTAGCGATCGATGCTGTCATTTCGATAAAATTGAAATGAAAGTTCAAAGACTTGACAGTTGACATTCTCAAGGTTTGCGTCGATTAAAGTTTATCAGTTTCAACACATTACAAAATTTCGGAGAATTAAGAACGAAAAGAGAGAAAGAAGACTGATAAAGGACGGAGCAAATTTTTAGGCAAATAGAGTGACAGCTTTTGACAATTCAATTTTCGCATATTAACCGAAAAAATTGCTGTTTAAACCCGCTCTAACCTACCCCAAGATTGATGCCTTCATCCTCTTCGAATTCTTCCGATCCAATATCAGACATGTTGACCTATGTGAGGAAAAGTAAACGGCAAGGTCTTGTTCGTGTTGAAAGCACGGCAAATATTATTTCGATTTGTGTTTGCAGCGGCTCATTGTATCTTGAGTTGCCCTAGCAACCATTTGAATAAAGTCGAATTTGAAAGTCAAATGCCGTTCTTCGCATCCAATAGGGAGGCGGTCTAATTCCAAACTAACCGATGGTTACCTTTTGTACGTGACAATTCGAAAGATTGCAAACCTGTTGTGGAATCGAAACAGCAGGCTCAAGGAACTAGTATTACTGGCAACACATCACAACACATCGAACTTCGCTTTCACAAAAAAAGGTAATTTTAAATTCTGCTCATTTTGAAATATTCATATATGTACAGGAAACCAGGAGAAAGTAATGTCCCATAATTCTCTCTTGGGGAAACCTGACCATTCTTTCCTCCGGCGTCAGGCATTTACCATACATTTATAAAAGAAGGAAGAAAGGATTACCGTTTCCAGAGACGGAGGTTGGAAATATGGGAGTTTGTAGGTAGTAGTTTGGCTGGTATAGGTTCTATGACTTCTTTATTTACTCACTAGCTAATACCTTAAAAAAATTGTGATCATCTGTGAGTAGAGGGCATATATTCACCAGGGAAAGAGGAGGAGGTGATCGTGGTGGGGGAAGTTACCTCGACGAGGGGGCTCATCGCATACCAAGCGAGGTTTGTTTCGCTTTGTTTCTCTTTTGGAATCTGTGTTACTGAATCTGCAAGATTAGGTAACGTTTCAAAACCATCGCGAGATGTTTTGCTTTCATATGTAAAACAAAAATATCACAAGTTCCATGTGAACAAATAAACCGTGACATGTTGTTCATGACCACGAGAAAAAAAAGGGTATGGAATTTCACAATTTTGCGTCCTGCCTAAGGTGTCTTTGTTGACTTGAAGGGTTTTAACCGCCAATAACTGTCTGTAGAAACATAACCGCAAGTTTTTCAGCTTAAGTTTGTTAACAATAGGTCCATGAAGTCGATCTGAAACAGTTTACCTATGTTTTTTGGCCTTGCACGGAGCAGGAAAACAAATGGATTTTGTCTGAGTGGATCAGTCATGGCTTAAAAGCCTTGGCAACACACCCTTAGAAACCCCCGCCGCTCCGCCTTGCCCCTCCCCCCAGGTCCGCAGACTTCGCTCTTTACTCTCTTGCCCGCTAAGTTTGTGCGATTATTGTTTTACTCATTAGAATCTTCTAAACGTTGTGATACAACTGTAGTCCAAAGAGCACGAGTACTGCGGTCGCCTTCTTATAAGCTTCCGCTCCTATGTTTTTATTTGCTTTTTAATCGCATATTTCATCAAAGTAAATATCACTTTTCATTCCGTAGATACGTCATATCAACCGCTCACGAGAAACGACTTTTCTGTGGGTTGCCGTTACGCGTGAAATACACGATGATTCCTAAATGGCTGTTTCTGCTCCTTTCACTTTATTTCGCTGTGCAGATGGAAGCTGGATCGAGTTTGGGTAAGAGTCTTTATCAGTGCTTTAAGATCAAGCTCTTATGATGCGTGCGACACAAATATATTATAAAAGAAGACAGCCTTGACACCAACGTCATCCCAATTATTGGCCAATCTTTTCCTCAAAATTCGACTTAAACTTTCCCCCAATTAAGTTTTTCAGTGTTCCTATCGAGGAAATGGCTGTGTTATTCCCTTTTCACTCGCTCTAACTGAAGTTCATCGCAGAAAATTTGCCATCTTCTTTGATTTTTTCGGATGTCTTCAATCGACCAATAGCCTGCGTGTCGGCGTTAAGGATTCAAGTCTGAGGAATGTTTTGATTTCGCTTATGGTTTGTGTGTTTGATTTCAACGTTTTGATCTTAAACTGAATGTTTCATCGTCTTCGAAGCAATTTCATGTCATTGTGGGCAATTTTCCGCTTTCGTCGTTTCCTTTGCATTTTTTTTATGCGCACGCCTTTTGCGTCGCTCAGCTAAAGCTGTGTTGTGTTCTTTTCCCTGTGAACGGCCACGAAAATTCAGACTTAATTTCTTGACCCTTACGACACCACAAACGATTATCGCCTTTTTCCGAAAAGCTTCGATCAGATACTGATTAACGATATGCAGTAAAATGATCACAGACTGTACACCGCCGCGAAAATTAAAACCTGTTTTCTTGACCTTCTCAGCGCCGTCCAATTCCCAAATGAGAAGGGATTGACGAGATTCAGGAAAATAATCACAACCTCGTTAATTTGGTTAGTTCTGGTTTTTAAATTATAAATCAACGAATAAATCGATTTCGAAGAATTATTTTTATTAATATCGTGTTGAAATGGGATGTGTTCGTTGTATGGTTTAAAGAAACCTCGAAGACAAGATACTTGAGGTAATTTCATTTTCGTTGCCATTGTGGGAACTGTCGCTGGGGTCAGAAAAATTATAGTCACTCAATCACGCCGTGTTAGTGTCACATAATCATAGCGTCACGGGATAAGAAAGTTCAAATTAATAGACAGGAAACTACCTAGGAATTAGCCATTTATCATCTTTAGACGTACATTCTTTATACTGTCTTGGAGAAAAAGAAAATCACTGCGTCAATATGCTATTCTTCAAAGGTCAGTGTGGGTATGATTGATGATGGATAATTTTCAGAGGGGAAGGGGAAGGGGGAGGGGCACTTGAATAAAGTGTGGATGGGGTACCAGTGTGTCATGGAAGACCTTAGAACTTTGATCATCCGTTCATTTTGCCACTCTGTTTAGGACATTAAGTTTTATAAATTGTGGCATATCGACCTTAGGCAGCTAAGGCGAGCACATTGGTCGAAGAATAATTTTTACAGCTAAATGTAAAAACAATTCCGTAAGGACCACACACCGTCAAGTTGACAAGCAGCTCAAAGCTTCCGATCCTTCAAGAGGGTAATAGTAACTTGATCACGCGCTCTTAGATCGAATATGACATTTTATCATCGCAATATCCCCTACTCGACCGGCCTTCGAGCAGGCCCCTGATATTTTTAGCGCTGCAGCACGTGCGGTTCTTCACCTGCGGCCTTGAACAAGAGGGTCTTAGTGGGTTTAACCAATAGCCGTAAAACGGCCAAAAACTTTATACGGTATGCGTAAAAATGGATAAATTTTAACCGTTAGTCGTAAACAATGTTAACCGTGAAAAACAAAATTTCTAGTACAAAAATGGCACGCGTTAGCCGTACAATGGCCACAATTCTAACCGTTAGCCGTAAAAGCCATCGCCCCATCGAGACCCTCTGAGCAACGCGAGCTGGCGAGAGGGCTGCCAATGAGGGCCCCTCATGATATAAGCCATCACCACATTGAGACCCTCTTTCATTGGAACTGTTTCGTCTCCAGTAAAAAAAGAATATATAGTTGATTAAAAAAATCCTCTCTTTTTCAGCCTGCATATCTCCTGGAGAATCCATCAATGCCTCTAGTGGTCACATTTCCAGCCCCAATTTTCCCAACAACTATGATTCAAACAAGAATTGTATCTGGAATATCACGGTACCCGATGGGAAAATCATCAAACTGACCTTTTTGAACTTTACCCTGGTATCGGGTGAAAACGATGACTGTGCTGGAGCGGCAGCAGATAGTGCCCGAGTCTTTATCACAAACGTTGCCTCTCATGGAGGAAAACCTAATGACTTTAAGATCTGTGGACAAAAGCTACCCCCTCCTGTGTACTCCAAGGGAAATTTCATTCAAGTGAGATTTGAACCTCGCACCGGCACTGTAAACAAAGGGTTCAATGCAACCTTTAAGGCGATAGATGGAGATTCACGTAAGAGCTTTTCTTCTATGGTGGTTTACTAACTGAAAGTATAAAAGTAAACAGTGGAGCATGTACTGAGCGAGAGTTTTGTTGAGTATATCATACAATTAATTAAACAATCTTTGAACAGCTATAGTCTGTAGAATAAAATATTGCATATAGTCAAGCCTTTCACTCGAACGCAAGCCACTTAGTGAAGTTCACGATCTCTATATTGATTAAAGCATGAAACCGTCAACATACGGAAAATGAACTGTGAGCGGTATTGGAAATTATCCATTAGAACAAAGTGGACTGTAAACTTCGTGGAAAAATCATCAAAACCAAAACAGTTTTCGGAGAGAAAGAAGCTTCGTTAAGATTTTTCTTTAAATAAATTAAGTTTTTCATAGAAAGTAAAATGCATTTTCCTAAAGCTGACAGCCTTTGTTATTCTTTTCAGTGTGCCCAACAGATATGATCCTCGACGAAACATCAGGTTCTCTCTCCTCTCCCTTTTATCCAAGAAACTATCCATTCAACCAGACATGTAGCTGGAATATTACAGGGAAACAAGGATACCGTGTTGAGCTCACAATACCAGACTATAATCTTGAACGTTGTGGTAGCGCTGATTGTTCGTGTGATTATATGGAAGTTCAGAATAGCTTCAGTGATAAAGCGCTGCCTGGAAAACTATGTGGTACACCAAGGTCTATTCCTGTAGAATTTTATTCACTGCACGAAAGCCTGAGGGTGGTGTTTGTGTCCGATGATACAAACATGGATTATGACGGATTTGGGGCAACTTATAAGCTGTTGAACTACAGTCCTCTAAGTAAGTAGAGAAAACAACGTCATGAGATCTAAGAGTTCGCTGAGAGAATATGTTTTATGAAATAAATTCACCCATACAAGTAATGATATGGAGCTTAGTTAATAAAATTGGAGGTTTTCTCTGTTATCAACTCAGGGCGAATGCGAACATCTCTGATATATTGTGTAAGCGGTTATGTATTGGGAAGCTATGCCAACTTTAATTTATCTCTTAACAATCTTCAAATTCTTGAATTAGGGGGTAAGTTTTTAAAGAAAATGTGGTGCTGTGTCGGTGGGGGAGTATAACAAGATAATTTGGTTTCATCAACTGAGTTTATAATGTAAATTGGTCACCGTAACGAGTTTCAAATATTCATATTCTTGCCTTGGGGCTACTTCCTTATAAACACCATATTGGAATGTATCAGACTGAAGAGTATAGTTTTGAGCCGTTTTGGTTTGTATAGATTTTGGCCATTGGTCGAATCAACAATTAAAAGATAAGCATTTTGATTGGTTGTTACTAATTACTTATTGTCCCACACTCACTTACTCCTTTTTCATTGTTTACAGTTTGTCCCAAGGAGGCAATCCCTCTCTCAGGCAGCGGCAAAATAAGCAGTACAAACTACCCAAAGAGTAACTACACTGCGTCTAGAAATTGTACCTGGAACATTACCGCGCCAGCTGACAAAATTGTCAAGTTTACGTTTACTGACTTTGTCTTAAGTGAGTGTTCAGCCAATAATTGTTCGGATTCTTGCTCTTATTTGGAGCTTTATGATGGTGGGTCAACAAGTTCGCCTTTGCTGGGGCGATTTTGCCAGGGATCGTCTTGGAATGAGACTCAGTTGTCGAGTGGAAACCAAATGTTTGTGATGTTCCATCCTGGAAAAGCAGTTGCTCGTGGATTTGAAGCGAAATATGAATCCACAACGACCGGTGGTGAGTACCCTCTCAAGTTTATTCTGAATATCGTCTTTTATAATCTTCAAATTTTCCTCTTACGCGAGTTTGGTCTTGACGCGTTACGCAACCGACTGTGCACTAACTTTCAACTTATTTCACACTTCTATATTTTTAAGAGACAGACAGACTTTCGCCACTCACCACGATCACGCTGAGTTACTCTCGCCTTCTTTTGAAAGAAAACGTACCAAACATTTCTATTTCACGTGGATCTCAATGGGGCTAACCGATAGCCTTAAAATGGCCAAAAACTTTACACGTTAGGCGTAAAAATTGACAGATTTTAACCGTTAGTCATAAACAATGTTAACCGTTAAAAACAAAATTTCTAGTACCAAAATAGCACGCGTTAGCCGTACAATCGCCACAATTTTAATCGTAAGTCGTAAAAGCCATCACCCCATCGAGACCCTCTGAGCAACGCGAGCTGGCGAGAGGGCTGCCAATGATCTGGCACTAATAATGAGGGGCCCTTATTATCAGTCCCAGATCCCTGGCAGACCCCTCGCTTTGTTCGAGACCTTATACTTACCTGCTCGCGAAAAAATAATCGGGCGGAAGCACTAATGACGAGGAACTGCTCACAGGCTGTTAAAAACTCGAAGAATTTCTATCTTTTTTCCCTTTAGCCAGCCTGTCAGACAAGTAAACAAATACATTTAAAAATATCGGAATAATTCACGTCTCCAAGTACTTTCGAGGAACGGAAGTCAGGGGTTGGTATCTAAAAAATTTTCCATCTTTATATTTATATTCTGCGTTCTTATTTTCAATTAGTAAATTCCACAACAGCTGGAAGTGCGGCCACTTTCGTCACTTCGTTTGTTAAGCCGTTTGTTAGTCCGTCATCACCAGTTTTGCCTCTGTCGTTCACATCCCCTAGTTCATCTTCTGCTAAACGTACAGCATCACCGTCTGTAATGTCTTCCTCAGTCTACTCATCTGCTTCTCCAACTTCGTCTGCTTCTCCAACTTCGTCTACTTCTCCAACTTCGTCTGCTTCTCCAACTTCGTCTGCTTCTCCAACTTCGTCTGCTTCTCCAACTTCGTCTGCTTCTCCAACTTCGTCTGCTTCTCCAACTTCGTCTGCTTCTCCAACTTCGTCTGCTTCTCCAACTTCGTCTGCTTCTCCAACTTCGTCTGCTTCTCCAACTTCGTCTACTTCTCCAACTTCGTCTGCTTCTCCAACTTCGTCTGCTTCTCCAACTTCGTCTGCTTCTCCAACTTCGTCTGCTTCTCCAACTTCGTCTGCTTCTCCAACTTCGTCTGCTTCTCCAACTTCGTCTGCTTCTCCAACCAGCAAATCAACTGTCCAAGTGACAGGTATGTGTATGGAATTGTGTTATTAAACATATTTACATAAAACGCTTTCCAAACTATTTTGTGTTTTCCAAAATAACACATTTTTTGATAAATCAATGGTTTTTCTCCATGTTTCGTTAAAAATGAATGAGAATCACGTGATTAAGAACATTGATTGACATTTAAGCTTTGTACTTTACATCACATTTCAATCAGTAAATCAATTTCAAAAGGAAAGGTCTAGTGTAATTTGCTAACCTCAAAAAGCCTTTAAGCTAACCTGTAGCCAGCGGCCCGCCACAGAAATGGAATAATTGCAATGGCGTCTCAATAAACAACAATCAAATTATACGATTTGTGGTGGATCAGTTTATCGGCATTACTTTCTACGCGGAAAACTCTACATGCGACCACTCATACACTGGGTGTCCCAGAAATTCTGCGAACACTCATACACTGGGTGTCGCAGAAATTCTGCGACTACCCATACATTGGATGTTGCAGAAATTCTGCGACCACTTATACACCAGGTGTCGCAGAAATTCTGCGACCACTCATACATCGGGTGTCGCAGAAATTCTGTGAACACTCATGCACCAGGTGTCACAGAAATTCTGCAACTACTCATATACTGGGTGTCACAGAAATTCTGCGAGCACTTACGCACTGAGTGTCGCAGAAATTCTGCAACCACTCATACACTGGGTGTCGCAGAAATTATGCGACCACTTATACACTGAATGTCACAGAAATTCTGTGACCACTCATAAACTGGATGTCGCAGATATTCTGCAACCACTCATAGAATGGACGTCACAGAAATTCTTGGACCATTCGTACACTGGATGTTGCAGAAAATCTGCATCCTCTCATTCACTGGAAATTCACCCATGACGTGATGGATACAGGAATATAGCAGTCGTTTTCTAACCTGTCAATAACAGATGCCACAAATATTCTGTCAATTAACTTTCAATAGGAATTATGTACAATAGCACATGGTTTTAACGCAATATGATAAAATTTAGAGTATAAAAATTGTAAGAAAGTAAGCAAAACAAAATACAGTTTAAGTCACATCACTTTGTTATGTGATCAGGTACAAAAACTAAATGAAAAATATTATTAACTCTATCAATTAAATAGAATTTTGTTATCTAGCAAATGAGCAATCTACTTTAGCCAAAATATATTAACAAGTCACAATTTCAGTCCTTTAACCTATTTTAAAAGATTTGTATATGTAATGAAAAGAGTACAAATACATCATTTGACTTGGTAAAGATCAAAAGGGAAATAAATGCTCAACCTTCAAATGAAAACCTTAAACTCTTCACTATCCAAGGGGAATATGCTAAATTGACAGGATCACAGATTTGAATTAATATCCCCAACAATATTTATGATAAGGAATTATGTAACATGTGTGTCTCAATTAAAAAGGGCTAAAATAAGCTTCTAGAAAAAATAATTCTCTCTCTGTGTCAGCTGCAACAATGTTTCCCGAGTAGGAAAAAAAATCAAACCGTGCCATGTTGTCTAATGAGTGACAAACCGATGAAAGGGAAAACGTACTGGAGAACCACTCCACAAAGCCATTTTGAGGGCGCCTTCTGGTTTTACCGGGTTCTACACGGAAAACAACGACGGAATCCAAGAACTGAAATAATTCACTAATTTTTAGTCAAGTGCATTTCAACCAAAATGAATTATGTATCGTATCAGTTTTCGCGACAACAAAATTGGCCCAAAACGTGCCTCTATCCAAAGTTTGTGAGTTCTACATCTCCAACGAGGACTTAAAACATACAAGACACAAAATAAGTGATATTGTAGACTAAGACATGAAGATTCGATAAGCATTTAGTAAAATTGTATCTATATCGGTGATCTCGCAAACATGCGCCTGGCAAACAAAGTTTCGCTCAGACCACTTATTGTTACCTGATCGCTTTGACGAAGAGCGAACGCTCGAAACGTCAGCTTTGAAACTCTTTACGGTGGCCAACTTTTTACGTTATCAACTCAGTTGATAATAAGTTCGCGCTACCTGTCATTTGTTAAATCGCGTGAAAAACAATAAGGTAGGTGCTTTGAAATGCATGTATATTGCACACTTCTGACCTCTTATCAACCCTTAGATTTGACTTATCGACCGTGACTGAACTGACTGCGTGTGATACTTTGTATTCAGGTGGTCCTAACTTTACCTTCCATTTCTAATTGACTCCCTAAATCCAGAATTATTTCTCCATAAATGAAAGATTCTGCACTCAAAGAATTGTTTGAGTCATCCAAGTCAACCCACCGATCTTCGTTGGGAAGTCTTCTCTTTGGTGGTGATTCCGGAATCATAAAAATCAACATGGCTCGTAGAACTGGGAGATGTTTTCCGGTGTACTCGCCATCATCGGTTGAAATATTTTTGTAGGACGGATACAAGTTAACTCCACTAAGAGTGACAAGAGGGCTTAGCAATCAAAAAAGACAAAAGCTCGATTATTAAGATATCATGAGCGGATGTTGGCGGTTTGTAAAACAATAGGTTGAAAGGACTTTTGCCCCTAATTGGTAAAATTGCATAGTGCACAGCTTACGAGTTCTAGTCGAAATACTAAACCTTTTTTTCGCCGATTAGGTACATAGTGCATGTGAATGGACACTTCATATCTTTGACTAGGCCTACCGTGCGCGATAAGCCTGAGAAAGTCATTATCGATTAAGCGAAACCTTAAGCTTTTCGTCATGGCTCATAAGTTATATAATTAACTTTACTTGAGTGCATGCCAGTGTTGCTATAGCCCGCCGGGACGAAGAAAAAATACATCGGTTTCCCCAACATGTTAAAAAAAAAATTTTCAAATTGAAAAGGTATCGTGTGGACAAGGTGTAGTGCGGAGGAGGAGAAAGAGTCAAGGAAGCTGCTAAGTTGCTTTGATTAGTACTTACGAGAAATGTCATGTCAACTTCTTTTAAATCGATTTGAAAGTGTGAAAACCTCAAACGGATATGTTGTTGTCTGCGACTTTCTCTTCGCCGCTCTTAATTGCTCCCTAAATTTTATTACAAGAGAGGCAAAGATGAGAAGACACGAGTTCGTGATTCATAGATCTGCTAGCTTTGAAAAAAGTTTGCCATTGCATTAACTCACATCTGATTTGCGTCCGTTATACACTTCCTGTGTAAGATGCCTCCGGAAGATAAGGGGAATGGGAATATTGGAAGTATCGTTCATTGAAATGATACAATCAGGAGCTGCGTATCTTTACAGAACAGGAACAAGAGTTGACCGTTCATCGAAAATAATCGATGCCGAATCTTTGCAAGAGCCATCATATTCCTTTGTTGGACCCCCTGGAGTATCACTTAAGGTATGAATAAACTGGTGCATCTTTAAGGCTTAAGACGTGACACGTAATGAAGGCCAAAGTTAAACTGCGACGCGTAAAATTTAACGAAAGGTTAACGTTATTCGTGAATAACGAAACTGTGTGAGGCGAGATTTGATATCCTGAAGAATACTTGACCCTTTTTTTTTTATTATTTTTTTTTTCCACAGCGTGAAAACCTCAAGATTTCCCTGAAACCTTGCACACAGGATGGGAAATAAGAAATTTACCCTTTTAAATCCGTGACGTGTGAACTGATTTTTCGAAAATTCGTCGTGGGCCTACAATATCTTACCGGTCCTCTTTCAGCTCGAATTAGTTCCAACGAATTCAAGGGGTGCGTTTTAATTTGCTTCAGTAAACCTACGGTTCTTCAAAAGCTTCACTAAAGCTAAACTTCAGTAAAAAAAAAAATTCCCTGCTCAAAAAAAACCAAGCTAGCCTTGTTACACCAAGACCTGTTCAAATCATAGTCAAGATAGGGTTGATGAATTCATACATCCTGTTTTGAAAATTTCCATGTGATGTAACGTCACTTTCTTTTTCAGATCCATACATACAGAAGGAGGCCTTACAAACCTTTGTAGTTGTACACTGATCTGCTTCAAGGCAAATGACTCCTAGACATCTATCTGTGAGCAGTGAAAGCGTAACTTTCTTGGATACTATTGGATCAACAGTACTGCATCGCCTTGTGAACAGAAGGAAGAGGATTAAAAAATCTTAAATCCTATATCGTCAGTGGAAATGAAAATTACTGAACGGGTAACTTCGTAGAAAAACATTTATCTCATATGAATTAATGACGATATCGTCACTCGGTAAAGGTGATGTAAATTCGGTACTAAGTGTCCTCATTCCAAGGTCTTCTAACTTTAAATTTCTTTAAAAATGAACGAATCATCTTATTCTGCAACAGATGAGCTATTTATTCCAAGACAGATTTACTTCCATCTTTTCTTTGATTAAACGAAATTTTAAAAAAGTTAAAAACAAACCTTTTTAAGAATCTTAAATGTGTACAAAATTTAATTAAACGATTTTTCATTCATTTTTCTTTCAACAACTCCCCTTTTGGAATTTGATTAAAGGCCTGAGTTATAACTAGTTCTATTTAATAAAGCGGCTATGGGCCTCTGTTAATAGCCTTTAGTTTCCAAACTGTGGAGTAATTTTCACTAGTTTGTCCTGTAATTAAAAAAGCATTGGACGTCAAACCTTGCAGAAGTTCTGCAGCCCTGCAGAATTTCTGCATCATTGGACGCCATACCATGCAGAATTTCTGCATGGTTGGGCCGTCAAACCTTGCAGAATTTCTGCAGCATTTGACGTCGTACCTTGCAGAATTTCTGCAGCATTTGACGTCGTACCTTGCAGAATTTCTGCAGCATTAGACGCCATACCATGCAGGATTTCTGCAGCTTTGGACGTCAAACCTTGCAGAATTTTTGCAGTACGGGTCGTAATACCAAGTCAAATAAAACTAAAAACAAAAACTTGAAAAAAAAACGCTTAAATATATTGAGGGTTAAAATCATAGACTTAATCGTTCCATTTTTAAAAGTGCAGAGCATTATGTGCACTTTGACCAGAGTTAACAACCAACGCAGTTAAAAATTGAATATTTATATGAGTAAAATTGACCGAAATTTAACTTCCCGTTGAATTATACAAAATGTTGCTCTTTTAAAGCAACACATTTCTTAATCCGTGAAAACTAAAGCATTTTGCTTTTATTACATAGGAGAAATTTCCGTGTTTTCTACCTAAATAGTGCTGCTTTGAGGCCAACATTTCACTGTGTCTGGGAAAATAGCACGATATGTTGTGGAATCGATATGAAAAATATCCCCAAAGAGCCATTTTTCACGGAAAATGCTATCTTGGAAAACACAAAATAGTTGGCAAAGCGTTAATTAATTAGTAAGAAATTTAAAGTTAGGGGTTCTCAGCGAATGATAACGGCGCCTATGACACTTGACTACAGTGTTCCATAAAATTGTGTCTGAGATATTTTTTTTCTTTACGCTTCTACGTTGCCATCGATTTTCGCATCGCCATACCTAAGTTATCGCAGTAATCAGGTAAGAAAGCGCTCACTTGATCTAGCAAAAATTCGACGTCAATCTTAAGTTAGCACTGTAACTTCTAGAGTTTATTAACCATTTGTTTGACCCAATATGTCCTAAACCTTAGCCTTGGCACTTGTGATGTACTTTTAACCTTTCTTGACGAAGCGCAAGGACAAATAGAAGCTGTTTAATAACAATTTATGTTTGAAAAATGTTGCCACATCTCTGTATGATCACTAAAGCCATCATGACTAGCTCATTTTTTAAACACTTTGAAGTAGCAGAGGAGAGATCTACTTTGGAAAGCGATAAAAAGTTTGAAGAAGTCTTCCTGCCATTAGATATCTCGTATCCTCCTCAACTGTTATGATGTAAGATTTCAGTGGCTTATAAATTTGATTAGACTCGATTTTAGAATACAACTTATCACTGATCTCTTCGCTGAAATTCCGGGGGTCATTGGTTCAATTCAACTTCTCAACTGGCTGTTTAATCATTTTTTCTCCACTGTTCGCGACCATGTTGATTTTAAGCGTTGATCTCGTAGTACTCAATGACCTCATGCGACTGTTCACAATCACTATAAACTTTTCATGTGATTTATTATTTATATTCAGGTTCCCCAGTTCCCACGCAAACCAGTACGACTCGGCCACGTCAGACCGCTAAAGGGAAAACTATCGGGCCATTGGAGGTAGTAGGATTCTGTATCCTTGCAGTACTTGTTGCCGTTGTTGCTATTTTTGCCATTTATTACGTAGCCTGTCGGAAGCGGGAGGAAGACGAAGGCTCGAACGAGCCGATGGTTGACGTACCTGCACGTAATTCAGCTAAACCAAGAGAAACGGAAATTGGAATAACTCACGACGCATTTGTGGGAGACTCAAATAGTCCAACGAAAGCTTCTGCTTTTAAACCGGAAGCCATGGCTCCAGTACCGGAAGTTAAAGTTCAAGAACCAGCAGCAAATGCTTCGGAGGTAAAACCAGATAATATGGAAAGTAAAGAAACTGAGGCCGACGTCGATGGCACTTATGACAGTGCGTTGTAAGAACAAGAAGAAATATTTTGAAATTATTTTGAAACCAACTAGAAAATTCCCTCGACTGGTATCAAAATGTCTCTTTCATCACGAGTTTGCTACAAGGCTACCGCTCTACATGATGCATAACTTTTTCTGAACATTCCTAGACTTATAAAAGTTTACAACACTAAACCTTTTAACACTTAAACACCAGGAAGTGATCAATTTGTACCTTCTTCTTACAATATCTATACATTATTCAACCGACGCGTAATGAAAAGAGACAAACGAACCAGCTAGAGGGTGTTTTCTTGATAAAATACCATATTCTCTGAACTAGTTCCTTTGGGAAATGTAGGGCAGCTAGAAACGAGAAATACAAATCAAATTTTGGGACGGTAGCCTGCATTACCTGTTGTATTATCCATTATATTACTCAGAGTTGTCCTTACTTCATATAAGGCTGCCACTTTTGGACCCCTGGATGTATTGTTTCAGCATAACTATTGGCATAAATTGAATAAACGATCATAATTTTTGCTCTTATGATAACCTGTAATTGGGAATTCTCCTTTTTTTCGGGCAGCGCGAAAGCATAGTGTGTTGCGCTGCTAAACTTTTATTCTCTTTCGAAAAAGAGAGCGCTTAATCACACATATTTAGTCCTTTCAAATGAACCATTATCAGGTTTTAACCTTTAACTCCCTTGAGTGACCAAGTCATAATTTCTCCTTACAATATCAATACGATATCAAGCAGAAAAGTGACGAGAATAGAGAAATAAATAAATTTGGAGATTATTGTCTGATCCAATACTAAATTCTCCAAACTAACATCATGAGAATTGTATAACAGACAGTAAGGAGAATTTTAAATGGCATCTTGAGAGTGGAAGGGTTAAAAAAGCTGTACCTTGTTTGATCTTTAAAAGATCGATCGAGTTCATGTGTAGATGTACACTTTGTTTTTTATATATTTCAGCCTTGTAACAATTTTACCTTTTAACCTTTTGTATTTTTACTTATGTACTCTAATAACGGGACCCCCTTTGATACCAGCGCTTATTACACTGACGGGGTTATCCTTTATAATATTATCATTATCATTATTATTTTCGTTCGCCTTGTGGAGGGAGAGTGTTATCACATTACTGCCTCTTTCGTTGCCAAGAGGAAAGGTGCCGACAGACTTATATTAGTTCACAATAACCCCTAGCTGACGCCCTAACATCAGTATGCACATTCCCCATACATTCCCTTAGGTGCTGTCAAGGAGAATTTGTTTAAAGATCGAGAGTTTCTTTAGTTGGTGATCATTTCCTTTATTCTCGTGATCTTGGTATATGAATCAGGGGTGGTATTGTGAGGAGAAGTAAGATGTTAGTCATTCTTACTGGCGGTACGAAGGGTTCATTGTTATACTATTTACATCCTCACGTTTTTTTGCCCATTAAGTCACGTCTTCGATTCTGGTGTGAAGTCCAGTAGTTAAAAATATTTTGTAAGAGCAAATGTGTAAATTGTTAGCAATAGATATATGATTTTGGAGTTGTTTTCTGTGTATTTTTTTATCAGCATCCTAAACAAAAATAGTTCCAGCATAGTTGTAAGCATATGACTGTGCAAAATGGGGCAATGGTAGCAGCGTAATATGCTACTTTTCTAAGCCTGCTTTCGTTAGAGGCTCATTCCATCGAATACAACCTCATAAAATGCCAAATAGGTTGCGCAGACTTCTAATTTATTTAGTCTTATTTTTTCTCTTCTGTAAACATCTGCGCTTGGAAGGTCGGCGATCGTTAATTGTGTCTACATATGAAATAGCTGATTCGGGACTCTGTCTGTCTCGTCCCAACCTTTTCTCGTACAGAAAGATGTAGCTTCCTGTCAAAAGAAAAACAAACTGGGTCATGTAGATCATGGCTAACAACATGCAGACGGCCGAATTACCGGATTCGCCAATGTATGATGTAAAATGAACTATGAACATTGTTTGACGTCTCTGTTCGTCTCTTTCCTACTGGGAAATCTCAGTTTTGTTGCGAAAGGTAAGAAAAGCTAGTTCAAGTAAGGGAGGTCATAATTTACCACCCACTATGCCCCCGTACCCAGACAAAATGTTTAATGTTCTGATAATTAAGATGAGCTCATGGTAAGTTTCATTGGGCATGATCGACCTCAGAACATGCTGTTGCTGTTGTTGTATATTTGTTCTTCTTTCTTTAAGATGAAGGAAGATTTGTCGCGAAGTGACATATAAACAAACAGAGCAATAAGATTAATAATGAGGTTAACCACTAACCGTAATATGGCAAAAATGTGAAGCCGCTAGAAGTGAATATTGATTAGTCGTAACAAAAAGTAACCGTCAAAACTTTTTCTGTTAGACTAAGAGGAAAGAAATTAAACCTCAGCCGTAATATATACAACATTTTAACTACTAGGATGGAAAAGCTATCACCCTACTGAGGCCCTCTATTAAGGCAACATAAGAACAACCTTGGCGGGTAACAGTTACTCTCTGGCCGGCTGGTTCATGTACTTTAGTTCCCTTTCAGTTGGAGTCTTGTTCAGTAACATGGTGTGGGAAATTTTGTTCGTTGTCCCAACACTGAGCAGTTAAGTTTTGATAAAGATGGCCTGTTGGCGTCAATATCAACACCGCAATTTACAGTGAACGGCTATAATTATCGCACTCCACCCATCAGCTATCATCGAAAATCAAACTGTGACCTCGCTTGCTGATATATACTATCTGCGATCCTCATTGGATCTCGCTATGAGAGTTTCTCTTTTACAACTATGGTCGTTAGTTTTCACTGGGATCGCTAGAATTTCATAGAAATAAGTTATTCTAACCCTCTAACGCGTAACAGAGGTTGGCATACCACTTACGATTACTTACAGTTTTTTATCATCATTAAGAGGATTTCAGCCAACACCGGAAACTTACCGTAGCTGTTTCTAATAACTTAAATATTAGTAATGTTTGCTGATATTTTGGTGGAAATTTATTGACAAGCTCTAGAGATATTAAGGGAGATGTGACCCACAATCTGGTATCCAAAACTCAACAGACAAAACGAGATGTTGGCACTCATCAAATGATTTGAGATATAGTATGAGACAAACGTATTTTTATCTAATCAGCTGCAAATGAGGTTTAGAAGAAGTCCATAGTAGTTTAGTAGAGCAGAAACACAGTAAATGGTTTGAATCCAGGGGTAGATAATGAAGACTGCTCGTCCGGGTGAGTGTAGTCCAGAGAAGGAATGTTGTCACCAGTGGTGACTGACGTTTCGACAACTTGAGTGGAAGGCAAAGGCAAGTCAACTTACTTGGCTCTGATGATACGCCTTCCGCTGAGGTTGTCGAAACGTCAGTCACCACTGTGACAACCGTTAGTGGGGGAGTCGGTAGGGGAATGGGGGGGGGGGGGGGAGAGAAGAGGGGAGTTTATTGGTCGACGTGGATTCCCGAACTGCCTTGCGTCGGTACCAACATTATTACATTATCACAGTGGCTTTGCCAATTTCCTTACCTGGGGTCCTCCTCCTCCCCCTCGAAGCAGATATGCACCGTTGATGATAACGTGACCTTTAAGATTTCGGTACTTGTCATTTTAATATTAGACATTAGAAGCAGACTTACACTGTTACTATTAAGGTGGAATTCATCAGCTCTCGATCTGAAGGAAACTTTCTCGGGTATAAAATGTCTCAGAATTTTCTGTGTTTAGGTCTGTGCCTTTGTAACGTTCTATTTATGAACTTTCAGACCGCTGATTCCTCTGCCCCAACAGGTAAGATAAAATAATCTCCTATTAAATTACTAAGTTAAATAATCCTAATCCTGGATTAGGGTTTTCTTACATTTCTAGTCTCTAAGTGTAGAACTCGGAAAAGTTAAAAAATGTCCCCCTTTCCCACACTTATTGTTGAGAATTTCCGCTCTTTCACAGACCGTGTAATTTTTTACTTCACGTAAGATACGTGCGGAAATTTCCTAAATTGCAAAGTAGCTGACCACTCTAAGCTTCATAAATGTATCCAAGCTTGAAATCTTAACTTGGAGGCTTGATAGACTGGATAATTCATAGAAACAACCAAGTGGTTGTTTCTTCATTTCTCGTTGTATTTTCAATCTGCATACTGACCCGGAAACTTCGTTGAGATTTCGATACTACAAAGTTATTTGGGATATATACACTCACACCTAATAGTATGTGTTTGCCCTGATCCTCGAGTTAAGTTTTTAAGTCTGCTATCTTTAAAAATATTTTCCATCTTTTGTGTTTTGACTTATAACAGTAATTTAAAAAATCCTTACAGGCTAATATATTATGCAAAATTGATCACATTCTTGAAATTAGGTTCCGCTACTTGTCAGTGTAAACAGTTT
This sequence comes from Pocillopora damicornis, assembly GCF_964200805.1. Lineage (NCBI taxonomy): Eukaryota > Metazoa > Cnidaria > Anthozoa > Scleractinia > Pocilloporidae > Pocillopora > Pocillopora damicornis. Next base: position 21,083,229 of record NC_142678.1, read on the forward strand.
CTGCATTGATTATAGCAAGTGCTCTATTGTTCGAGAGAACTTCGATTCTTACTTTTATTTTAACTCGATATGATTTTCCTCCTCTGCAATGGTTAGGCACTAACATGTTAAATTCGTTTTAGGAATAATCTTCGTTCATTATTCTGTTACAGTTCATTCCTGTTCTCATAAATACTTATCTGATCTTGCGAGATTTCCGCAATTAATTTTAGTGCGTCCTGTTTCAGTTTCCATCATGGTCTCTTAGATTGTTTTGAACTTTTTAAAAGAGAGGGTAAGATCGGAAATTTACAGGCGTTCAGTTTTCACACAGTCATGTTTAAAGTTATACGTCTCCAATTAAACAAATGAAAAAGAATCCGTGTGAACGTTACTTAAATTCAATACTGCATCGGAAAGCTTAAAAAATCATCAGAGAAAATCGATATTTATCAATAATAGATAGAGTATTTGGCCACTCGATTCCTTTGGACCTGTTCCTCGCGAGTGAAAATATTTGGTCGCTCATAACATCCACTACCTGCATTGTCCTCATGAGGGTGATGCTACAAAACATTAATTGCAATACAAAATTGTAATGTCGATTCTTAGACAAATCAGGTTCGAAATTTATAATTATAACTTCTAACTACACAACCCTTCATTCAGGTAAAAGGTCTGACTAGTACTTCGTGTTTTATACAATTTAATTTAATACGTTTTATATATTAAGTGATATTGCAGGAATTTACGTTTCTGAATGTTATAATGGAAGTCAGGGGTATAGAGCTGTTATCCATAACCTTGATCTCTAAATTTACATTTCCTCTTTCGCTTATCAAACAGAAAATTCCTCAAGAGAGTCAACACTTTCTGCGCCAGAGAGAGGTAAGCGTGTAATCAAACATGTCTAAACTAACTAGTATGAGAATAAAGAGTTAATTTTTTTTGAAAATTTCAACAAATTTCAGATGATCCAACTGGGGCAATGCTACCCACATCTACCCGCGCACCTGGCCAAAAAACTCCCTCGCGCTTTTTTTTCAATCCTCCGCTACTATCACACAATTTCTGTTCCGCTCCGTTTTGCACTCTGAATGCCTGGTACAGGCTAGATTCATTGACTCACGCACTACTTGTAAAAGACTTAACACTTTAACACAGACATATTTTCCGTATATTTTCATCGAAGAGTAAGTATAAAAGCATAATCTGTAAGAGGGTCTGAACAAAATAAACCGACTAGCAATAACTGACTACTGACAGAACGCAAAAATAATTACCAATTAGCGACAGGAAAATATTAAGCGACAAAGGACATGGTTCAAAATTATCGATGTTTATGTATTCAGAAAGAAGAGCATTCTGCTTAAGAGGTAGACAGCTCAAATTTAATAATTTTTCAAACTTTTTAATGGCAGTGAAGGAGCGCGGGCTCATTCTGAGAACAACGTCCGCCCACAACGTATATGAATAATTAACTTGCATTTTGAATCATTATTCAGATTTACTGACTACCATTAGAAATACAAAAATTTAACCGACTACCCACAAAGTGATGAAATTCTAACCGACAATCGACGTGAGGACTCCCGGCCCCATTCCGACATTGCTGCAAGCCTTCCACCTATCGAAACAAATGATTAGCAGATCAGCAGAGTCTTGTCGGTAGAAAAACGTTTTTTGCGCTTACTCAAAAGTATGAGATTCAAGTACACCTGACGTACAAATCGATATAAATCGATATAAGTCTTAGATCACTCGAAAATTATTCATGGTCGCCTTTTATTTGTTACGGATATAAATTTCTCATGCCCTGGAAGGGAGTAAAGCTTAAGTTTGTTAGGGGACATTTTCCCCAATTATCATATTATTATTGAATATCAATAGTATTGCGCTGCTTTTTTTTTAATTTCGTTTTGAACTAGAAACTAAGACATACTTTTTCTTTCTCAGCTTGGCGTTTAAGCGGGTTTGTTATCGCCTATTTCGTCACCTTGGCAGTAGTTGCAGCCATGCTTTACTGGTTGTCACGCCAAACGAAAAAGGATACGACAAATGGAGATGAGTTACAGATGAACAAGTCACCGCTGGAAGTTGGCATAACTCACCAAGCAGTTGCTGAAGACTCCGAGAGTCCAGAGAATGTTACAGTTCTCTTTAATAACAACACAAAGTTTTAAGTTGAGGACAAAAAAAAATACATAAACTTCATTTACATTGTAAATTCTTGTAGATTTATCTACTTAACACCATTCTACTTCAGTACCACCGTAGTAGTTTGCTATGCGGGCCCTAGTATCTTAGAATAGCTGACTCGCTTTATATCATCGATCGAGTAACGTCGAGTAAGAAAATTGATCAGAAAAAGGGGTTTTAGAATCAGCAAGATTGTTGTAGAGTCTTATCCATAGCAGCTCCACGGCTAAGGAACAGTCGGCCAACTTAAATGCGTCTCTCTCTTACTCATTTTGATTAGAAGAGTATTTCTTGAAAACATCGATGCTATGATGCCCATTTACATTACCTGGATAATCTTAAACGCGGCGTTTTTATTAGTAAAAAGCTACAAAATCCTTCGTCCACATTAGAAAATGGATGATATTTTTCAGTCCACAGCAGAAAATTGAACAGGAAGATCATCTCCAGCTACTACAGTTGACTGCATCCTCGGGCATGCGTAAACCAATTTTATTTTTTTTTTCTATCACGGCAAAAAAATAAAAGAGCGGTCAGCGTTTTCTTATAACAAACGAAGACACAAAGCCATTGTTTTCAAATTATGTGAATAAGTTGTACTTTGTTTTTGGTAGACTGTTTGGACGAATTAAGTAGCCTGACTGGTGGACGTAGCCGTAGAAATAGATTCTTAATCTACGTAGTGTGGATGAAGCGCTGATCATTGAGGTTAATTTCTCTCGAAATCATTTCTATCTTTTACAGTTTGCATGTTAGACGAGATTTTCAAGGAGTGGAAATGTCCTAGATCTTCCGTAAATGTACTTTGTGGGCAATTATTTCAAACCCGGCTCGACATCGGAGGAAACGATCTCCGTTTTATTAGTAGTTTTTTGGGTTGTAGAGTTTTTAACATTTGCAAAAGACTTATCTGTGGCACCTTCAAGACTGTGGAATAGTGCGTCGACTTCACTGCGTGTTAGCGAAATTAAGAAATTTTTATAAGGAAGTAATGTCCCGAAACTGAACAAAAAATATATTTAATTCTTAACGCTACTTGCGATTATAAAGAGGAAACTACGCGTTCGAAAACTTCCTTCAAAGGTGCTGAAAACTCGATTTTAGACGATGTCATTTTAATCGATTCGGAAAGCTGTCTGCGCACGCAAGACCCACGGTTTACAAAAACCTGCAGCTCAAGTTATCGCTAGAAATGAGTCAAGGACGCCTTTTCTTGTGGCGCCAAATCTTCAATCAGATCTCAAAGAGATAAAGAAAGTAGTGCGAGACTTTGTTTCATTCGACTCGAGTAATCACGGAGTTAGCTAGCTAGGCAAGATTAAAAATGGCGGCTCCCTGCAACCTCAAAACGCATTCAACTTTTTATGATTCCGGGGATACGCAAAATTCACAGTTAGGAGCAAATGCATTTGAAAAACGTGATCGATATTGCCATTGTAATCAATCACAAAGCGCAGTAAGGACCGGTAAGTTAGTATGATTCCGCACTCATCTTTTCCGGCCTTTTTCGGCACTCATTTGAAAATTGCCCAACAATGGATATTATTGGATCGGATATGACATAAAATAAAAAGAAAAAAAACTGGTTGACGGTCGATTGGAATACTTTTTGGTCGTATTGTGTCTCTTACAATCGAGCATAGAGGGAAAGCGATTCGCAGATTGTGGTTCGTACGGGAACTGGCTGGGTCGAGACGCAGTGTGTCTCGTTCCAATCTCCTCTCTTCTGAGGTTTCAGCGTCATATCAAAAGGAAACAAAATGGCTCACCATTGAAGCCCACCCGGCTTACTGACGTCTGACGGTGAACCGGTGGAATTTGAAATATACGTTTTAAGATGACCTCAGGACACTGTTTGACGCTTCTATTCATTTCTCTCTTGATTGGAAATTCCAATTTTGTTGTTAAAGGTAAGAAAAATTAGTTTAACTCGGAGAGCTCCAAATGAAGTATGGATGGTGCCCTATATCCAGAAGGAATGTTGAGTTTACCATCATGGTTACGAGTTCTTAACAACTGCATGGGGTATCGGATCGATCTTGAGTCATGTTCTTGATGTAGTAGCTTAAGTTTTTCCTTAGGTTACTGTTTTTCATTTCTCTTTTCTTACTGGAATGCTGCAGATATTTTTGATATCCAACATTTTGACAAACGTAGCAACATACCCTCCAACAGCTATGGAAACAGTTGCTCTTGAGATAGTTATTTCATGTACTTCAATTCATTTTCAATTTCAGTATGCCACAACATCATAACCTGCCACAGAAAATTTTGTTCATAATTCCTACCCAAAGCAGTTCATCCTTGTCAAATCTGTTAGTCAATATCAACACCGCGCTTCAACCGCTGCGAACAGAAATAATTATTAAACCGCAGTAACGCGTCCATCTTTGTCAAATCTGTTGATCAATATCAACACCGCGCTTCAACCGCCGCGAACAGAAATGATTATTAAACCGCAGTAACGCGTTCATCTTCGTCAAATCTGTCGGTCAATATCAACACCGAGCTTCAACCGCTGCGAACAGAAATAATCATTAAACCGCAGCAACGTGCTCAATCACGAACCTGACCTCGCTTGCTACTTACGACATTGTGTTGTTTCCGCTTTATATCATAATGAGAGTACTTTTTCATTTGATTGCTAACAGTTACTAAGATCGCTGAAATTTCTTAAAAAGAAGCTGAGTTAGGCCGTTAGGGTTAAATAGCACCTACTGATTCTAAGAATTTCAAAATTTGATTTTTGATGATAAATGGGATTTTAGTCTAATACCGGAAATTGATTTGTTTGCCAGCTGGACTCTGGTGGAAACTCGATCGATGAGTCGCAGTGATCCATGGTATTGGATTTCTGCAGGACGAAGGGGGTCGAAGATCTGTCATTTTAGAAAAAATCAGTGAGCAGATAATAGGGATTGGAAGGTCCAGACCAGAGAAATAATTGATTTAAAAAAGGAAAAAGCATAAGGACAAAACCGTACGCTTAGAATCTTAAGAAAAAAGCGTAAACAGGTGTGTGTGAGGGGGGGGGGGGTGCGTCCATCTATTCCACTTGTTGCACAACAGGGAGGGGGGATATGTTAGCTCACTCTTGGGGTTTTGTTTCCAAAGCTTCAACGATTTTCGAACTGGCTTTATACGATCGTGAAGGTCACGTCGAGACGCGCTTGACTGAGGGAGAAACTTAACTGCAAGTCTGTTGCTAATATCGCTTTTCAGAAAGCAAAAGTTCAATTTAATTCAATACGTAAATTTTTGGGTAAGTATCGAATCGACGTTTTCGCTGTATCGTTATTGTGATTTAAAAAATGAAATAGCAAACTGGATTTACTGATGTAACAAACACGATGTTCGGTGGAGCGAACAAGTAGCGAATTCGAACCGTAGAAAACCGGAAATGTAACGAAACCAGCTGCTGGAAGACGATTTCCTTACCCAAGGTCCCCTCTCCTCAGTGGTAGATTTGCATCAGCGGTGATAAACAGATCACTGGGTTCAGGGTCGATGATTATCGGTCGGTTGAATCAGACTGACGGTGCAACTCTTCACGTACAGCCCATCGGTGTTTGATCCGAAGACTCATCTCTCAAGCATAAAATGTCTCAGAATTATATGTACCTTTTTCTCTTCCTCGGTTACGTTTTATTTTTGGCCATTCCGACCCCTGCTTCTAGCTCATCAGGTAAGATAAAATAATCTCAAACTGATTTGTACAACCCTATCTGAGGGATTTTGCTAAATTTGTAGTTTCTTGATAAAAAAAACCTCAGTGTTGAAAGCAAAAACGTCACACATGCACGTACGGATTCAGTTTTTTTGTTGATTGATGAAAGTTTCCGCGCCTACACAAACGACCGCTTAAATTTCCTTCACTGAAGTAAAACGTTTAACCGATTTTAATTTTCGATCGAGACGGAAATCGCGTTAATTGCTGAGTAGCAGGCCATTATAGGGTTCATATAGTTAGCTAAGCTTGAATTTATAATGTGGAGTCTTGCCAGACTGCCCAACTGATAGACTGATCGATGGCCGGATTTTCTTTTCTACGTTTTTGACAGAATTTTCGTAAGGACCCGGAAACTTTGTCCCGTTTTGATTTTTAAGGTTATTTGGGATACATACACTATACCCTAAATAATAAATTTTGGGTGATGATCCTTGCGTCAAGACCATTATCTTCTAGCACATCTTTACAGTCTATTTTTGTGTTTCGAGTAAATCAGCTAAACATTATTAGTTTCCGGGGCTATCAATCACTTAATATTGTGATTAACTTCCATCAGTGTTAACTGTTGTAAGAGGATTCATATTTTTTAGCCATCACTTTCGCTTCCTATCACTCTGAAAAGTGTAAACAGTTTCTACATGAGTTACATCAAGTGCTCTTTCAAAAAACCTAAGATACTTGGGTTTTTTTTTAGTTTAACTTGACATTGACATGTTTCCTCCACCTCGGGAGTTTCCTATACATTTCTTTCCAATAAATATCTTTTTTCAGTTTTTTCTGTTTGTAATTTATAAATGGACATGCTCTTCTTGTCCACCGTTTCCGGTTCGAATTTGGAATGAGGTTTTTAGTGGAGGGACGAAAACCTGAGGACCTGGAGGAAAACCCTCGGAGACTCGGAGCCAGAGCGAGAACCTTCAAGAAACTCAAACCACATGTGACGCCAACTCCGGGAATCGAACCCAGGCCCCAGCGGTGGGAGGCGAGCACTCTCATCACTGCCCCATCCCTGCTCCCAGTAATATTTACCCAGGGATCACGGATCTCTTCATAGCAAAACAGAATTGTTTTTTTTTTTCATTTGAGACTCAAGATCCCGAATACCGAAGCCAGTGCCGCTCTTAAATTCTTTGTGCATCTTCCGACGGGTCACTCCAAACATTGAGTGATATTGTAAGAATATAACACTCTAAATACTTTCAAGAAAGGCAACGTTGATGTTTTAGTCATTTTTCATTATCATATTTATATTCCATATTCCTCCTTTTTAAACAGCGCCTTGTCCATCATCAACAGTTTCGACTACAGCCCATCAAGCGTCACCTTCGCCTACACCTTTGTCTTCATCTAAATCCTTCCCATCAGCCCCACCAGCGTCACCTACACCTACAGCTTGGTTTTCAGCTCAATCCTTCCCATCAGCCCCACCAGCGTCACCTACACCTACAGCTTGGTTTTCAGCTCAATCCTTCCCATCAGCCCCACCAGCGTCACCTACACCTACAGCTTGGTCTTCAGCTCCATCCTTCCAATCAGCCCCTCCAACGTCACTTACACTTACACCTCGGTCTTCATATCAATCCTTCCTATCGGCCTTTCCAGCGTCACCCATAACTACAGCTTTGTCTCCTACAGGCGGCCCATCAACTGCCCAAGAGAAAGGTAAATGTGTTAACATGTGACATTAAACACATTTACTCTGACTTTGAAGTTCTCAGTATTAAGGCAGTGGGGACACTTCCGTGTTTACTAAAAAAGATTTCCTTATTTCTGCGTATGTTATCATCGTTTCTCATTTTACCATGGCATAAAGAGAGATAAATTATTTGTTGGAAAGTGCTAACGAACGATTTTTGTTTACAAGTTGCGATGCATCAAGTAACTCACTCAGGAAAAGCTTTTAATGTAAAATCTTTTTTGCGCTCGGTCTGTATTCATGACGTCGAGCCAAATATTCTCCCGTTTAGGCCTCTCACTCAGTCAATAATATAAGTTCATGGTAGTTCCCCTTTCAGCGTTTCTCAAAAAGCGAACCTAACTGAAATCCAAGAAAAACTTTGCGTTCTCATGACAAATTTCTTCTCCAAACAACTATTTTTTTTTCTTAACTCTAGACACAGGTGGGAAGACCACTGAAGCCCCGAGTCGGTCTGAAAAGAAATTATTAATCGGGTTAGTTGTTGCTTATATCACCGTCCTAGTACTTATCGCGGTCACCTTCCACTGGATATCCCGCCGGGAAAAAATGAAAGCAGCAAAAGGAACTGAGTTCGAGATGGACGCGTCAGCGCTGTGTGGATCAGCGGCAACAAGGTTGGGGAACATCAGTGAACCGGAAGTTGGCATAACTCACCAGGCATTTGCTGAAGACTCTGAGAATCCAGCGAATGAAACTGTCCCTGAATCACAGGAAGTTCCTGTTCAGTTTTCGGAAGATACGAAGTTTTAAATGTTGGACAATTTATTAGTAAACTTTCAAGCCGCATTCCTCTAAAAATTCTTGTAGATTTATAAACTAACAGTCTCGTAACATCCTTTTTTTCATTCTTGGTAACAGTTGGATGGCGAGCCATGATTTGCAAGAGTAGCTAGGTTCCTCAAAGAAGTAGTATGCAGCAGAAGCTGACGCTAGCTAATTTTTTTCACCGCCATTGAAATAGAATCCCTGAAGTTATTACATTGGACGCTATTAATTAGTTCAAAGAATAGCCCAGCTCTTCGAGAATTCTCTTTGAATGTGATTTATAAAATACGTATATATTTGAATCTTGCTTTACCAATCACCTGAAACGAAGAAAAGCCTCGCTCCACTTTAGTACAACTTTCAGTGTTCTTCGTAAAAATTTGAAGTTACGCGAAAAGGCATATATGATTCCAACTACAATTTATAATAGCAGAAGCTGCATTTCCACTACACGCTGTCGTTGCACGTGTTATCATCGACCCAAATCTTGTCTGCATACTCGAGCATGCGCACAACAGGTTTTTCTTTTCCTTTTTTTTCTCTGTTATCATAACCTCCAACCAAAATTTCCAAAGTCAGCAAGTTCATTCTACATAAGAGGACGCATGGCCGGTGTTTTCAAAATTATTTTCGGTGGACAATAAGACCACATTAGCTTGGACCGTAGAAATACAGTTGGGTTTTTTGAAATCTTGATCCTCGTGGTGTGGAAGGGTGCCGTTGATTGTTAATGCTCTCCAAAACAAACAAACTTGTACAAGTTGGATAAAGGTAGAGAGAAGTTTAGTTAAGACCACGAATGGAAAAATAAATTAGAATGGTCGCAACCTTCTGTCCAAGTAACTATTGGTTTCACAATTTAATTTGATCATAAGGCTGAGGTGAGGATTTGTTAACTTAACACGCGTAAATTCTATTGCAGTGAGTTTTTTTTTTTCTATCGTCTTTTTTCATTACTGCTGTAATAGTGCTAATTGGTGATATGTCCTCGAAATTCTCTTTGCTGAGAAAGTTTTTATCAGACTCTCCCAGAAAAAAAAGAGGAAAATCTTAATGCCTGCGTGAATGTCCGACTTCTATATAGAATTTAGATCTGAGCAATTTTAGCTTTGCTCAACTCGCTCTCGTATCTATCTTTGTTTTCAGTACAATATCTTTCAATTTGGAAGCGGACACTTTGATATGATCGAACATCCTTTTACTAATTAAAGAGATTTCGGCAAGTTTTAATTGTACTTGATATCTCCCATCTCGTTCAAAATTGATTTCAAAAGAGCAATTTTTTTCTTGACAAATAACGCTTCGAAAAAAAATTTTGGACTGAAAACTCAGACACTTTTCATGAACCAGTACATGACATTCAGACTGCATTTTAATTGTCTGCCCTTGCCATAAAAGACAGACGTAACAAACAAGGGCTATTAAGAGTCTTAATAAATGCCAGTTTTTGGCCCTCAAAGGAAAGTTTAGAAAAACATCCTCCTCGTGTCTTTTGTGCGTATATTCGCCCGAGCATATCTATCAGAATATTTTGAAATATTTCCAACTGATAAAATTTCAATGTTTACCCAACCGATAAGAACTTTTACTAGCCTGCAAGTTGTTCCCGGCTTTTCTTATTTTTTTCGAGAAAAAATTTCAGTCATGTTCTAACAGAAATTTCAAGCCACAGATGCGGGTTAAACAAAACTTCTTATCAATAACAAATGATGGCTTTGTTATTCACTCGAGTGAGACAAAACAGTTCCAACAAATTCATAACCAAGAGCTAAAAGCCGTCGAAAATAAAGCAATTTACATTAACTTGGGTTTTGTTTGGCACGGGATGTTTCACGACGTGGTAATTTATAATTTTCCTATTATGTGATATGAGTACAATGAGAAATTACCATAAGGACATGACCAAGATGTTTTTGAGAAAAATTGCCGAGTCCGGCTAATATTGATTATGTCATATTGAATCTCTCTCTGTTCTGAGAATAAGATCTGGCAAAGCACATCCGAGCTGATTCTCTCAAAACTACGGCTAGTAAGTATTACGTGTATCAAGACCTAGACGAATTTATCACTTTCTAACACCTTATTGGATCGACAAAAGATGTATATTCTACCTACTTGGAAATAATATTGTGAGCTAGCAATTAATTATCTATTGTAGTTTGTAAATAAGCGCTTCTTGTTTTGACAGATATTCCTTCGGTTGTTAAGAATAATCCAATCAAGAGAGAAACAATGATAGCCTGTTATAAATACGATGTTCAAATGTTTTCTTTAAAAGCGAAAAAAAGGACATCACATTTTCATATAGGACGAAGCGGAACAAAGCAAACATTCAGGTAAGGATTATGGCCTACAGAATTAAAAAAATCAGGTTAATGACAGTTTTTGGTAGAAATCCTCACGAAGAACAAAGCACTCTTTGAAAAATAACGAGAAGTGCTTGAACCTGCAGGCTTCTGCTCATTAGACGCTGAATTGTCTTTTCATAACACAGCTGCATGAACTCTTAGTTTTACTGGCTTGTTTAAAAAAACTTTCTATATACAATTTTAAAGCACACCTAAATCAAGGTGTTTATGGAATTTTTTGTAGAAATCCATTTGGGATACCAACTTCTCTTTGAAAATTAAGGAAAGCAACTAGAACCTGCATACTTCTGCTTAATAGATTACAGTATAAAATGACAAAACTAAATTCTCTTTCATCTTAAACTCATAACTTAACCCTTTAACTCTAAATAGTATATATCTTCGGTGCAAGCCCGAATCAAGGTCTTAATGTACTGGACTATTCCTTAGTAAGAATGTGGAATTAACTTTAAGATCTTTGATATAAAGACGAAAACTTTGGGTAAAGCACGATGGTGCTTTTATTTTTTCTTCCTTCGGGATAAACTAGCATCTACATTCGTGTAGCAAGGGTTTTTTTTCAAACATTTTCTGATCATGTTTTCATGCGCAAATTTTTTATTTTGTCCAGTAACTAAGGAGTTATATTAAACATATAAAATGAAAGCTGCATCTGAACATTAAGAATCTTTCATCCACTCCGATTAGCAGTTAGATATTGGTAAATGGAAAACTCAAGTTCTCGGTCCGGGTGCTGAATATGCCAAGAAGAAGAAAACAAAAATGAGAAAAAGAAACGATGGAGAGGGGTAATGGAAAAAGAAGGGATATGAAAGCAGCTTATATCTTATAACATGCTACAATAAACTTTCTTGTGATCAGCAACTTACCCACCAAGTAGTTGGGAATAGACTGTTGCCAGTAGCGTTAATTCATTCAGTGGCTATTAATTATCACGCAACATGATGTCGAAGCACTCTAAGCACTCGGTTAGTCAACACATGCATGGATTACTGTCATACGTGGAATAAACACAAGAGCCATATGAGTTTAAAATAACTTCTCACATGAGATTTTTAATTGTTTAAAATCTTTTGCTACTCAGCCATAGTCAGTCTATTAACCCTTCGATCAATTTGAGTCCTAGGTTCGAATTTAATTTTTCTTCGTTCGAATTTTTTACCTTGTCGTACGTAAAGAAAATGCGAAATTGGTAACCATAGATAAAATTAAACCTCAGCAAATGGTTACATTATAATTTCCGACTCAGACCCGATATTAAGGTATTCTTTTAAGCCATATTGTACAGTTACACACCTTAAGTAAGTTACTGAAAAGTTAGATGAAGTAACCTGTTGAAGTCTCTCGTTTAAGTTGCTGGTGTTATTATTTCGTACTAGTTGGTAGTGACGAAGAAGAAGAGACAAGAAGACAATTCTCACGGTCCTCTTCAAAATATGAAAGATGTGGAAAAAAGGAAAAAAGATTCAGTTGATTGCACGTAGATTTGAACCATTTCAGTCCATAAAAATACCTAATAGGTGATATTTTATCGCACAAATGTTCTTCCTTGTTCCAACCAATCCACTGAAAGATCGTTTCTTCTCACTTAATTATTTTTGTCAGTGTTTTTGTTTTGTTCCAACCTTTTGTCTGTTTGATCGATGTTTTAATATAAGGCCATTTGAAATCATGCAGTTGCATATTTCTATTACCCATGCAAACTGTCGATTGATCTCACAAGGTAATTTAGAATTATCTACTGAGTTCAGTGATAACGTAAATTGGCCACCGTAAAGAGTTTCAGATCTGACGTTCCGAGCGTCGGTTGATTTGGGCTGGAATGATCATGTTCACCGTGAGAAAGACTGCGGTTGGTAATACAGTCGAAGATGTATTTAGCGGTCACTCCGTCTAAGCGTTCGGTTTTCAAATTTCCGAATTTTTTCCCCCGTAGTACTGTAATTTTCAACTCTAGTAAGCGGTACGTCGTGCTCACCCCTTACTGAGTCCCGACGGCCTGATTGTATCGTTCAGGACCTGTATTGAACAATCAACTATAGTGGAACCACTCAAATAAAATTGGGGATAATCTTTAAAGTAAAATCTAATCCATGTTTAACTCCCGAAATCAATGTTAACAGTATTTTTGAGCGATATTTTGTACATGAGGGGTCAATTAGGCATAAAATGGCGTTTTTCATCGTTCTTTTATGATACCCCTATTCTTTGGAACCTGCATTCAGCGATCACCTCGCTATTCCCCATGAAATGCTCCTCCTGGACACGAAGTTGAGAAAGAAACTCGTTTCTGTTTTCCTCTTTAGCTTATCAACTCGAAATTCGAGATCAGTATAGCGCAGGTCTACTTCAAATTAATCTCTGGTAATGACCGTATAGAAACTTACATTTCTTTATTCTATGACAATATCTACCTTTAGAAAAAGGGATATATGATCGATTTAAAAATAAATAGAAAAATAAAACTTAGTAGATTGACTACAAAAAGGCAGGAAAAGAGTTCAACCTTTTTCGCTTTGGAAACTTCAGTCAGTGTTAATTCAATGAAAAACTTAAGTTTACTATGTATAAATTTGTTCATGACGGCCATCCAGCGACCAAACACACAAAATTTAATTTGACTCATTGTTAAATGGGATTATTAAGACAGGAATACGTCAAGTCTTCTTCTAAAGTGCCAGTTTCATAACAATATCATAATTTGGTTAAAAGTGGGATTAAAGCTTTATATTTCGTTTTGATTAAAGTGTAAATAATTTGGCACTTTTCTTTTATGAGTTTAAAGCAGCGACTAATATTATCTAGTTTTTCTTTTCAAGATATGTGATCAATTTGTGATGCGTCTCTTAAGATTTTCAAAAAAGACTTTTATAGTATTTAATGAAGTTCCATGAAGGTAAATCTTGCTCGAATTTCAGCATAGAAGAACGATTTTCACTAATTGAAGACTAAATGGATTTTCGACCTTGTATACCGTCTTTTCGTTTCCATAGAGTCTCTAAGACTCTTTACGCTCTCGGGAAGAATTTTCTGCCTCATAAGGATTAAATATCTAATTTGAAAGGGTCTCTAGATTTCCGGTTCCTAATCTGTGTGAAAGCAGCTGTAAACGAAGGTAAAGTAAAGCTAAAAATGGTATCTCACAAGTGTCCGTTGTTTTACTCTAATCGTTAGTTTACCTATAGCCACAAAATCACATTTTACGAGGTTTGTAAATGGATTTTGGTGGTTAACAATAACGATTTTTTGCTGTGCTAATTGCTTATTTTGATAGCCTTATCTGTTCGCTGAGAAGTAAAGGAAGGTGTTTGACGAAATGCAATTATAAAGCGGAACGAAAAAAGAATCAAAATAAGGCGAGGAATTCAAACAACAAGATTCTCTGCCGGTTTAATGACACTTTTAAACACATGGGGGTGAAATTATTGTCGGAGCACGTTTGTAAATCGTAAATCGGCGATTCACCTGACAATATTTGATTAGTTTTAACTGCCAAACATAGCAATGAGGAAATCAAATTGAGGTATTGCACGAAAAACTTCTTTACCAATGAAAGTAACGTAGATCAAAAGCAAAAAAGAGAAAAAAAAGAGAAGATGTCGAAAAGCGTCCGAGGAACAAAGGCATAGCACTCAAAATGTTTTTTTCCGGTAGTATTGTATGTTGCTTGTCAGTGAATTAACATATGCCCTGGAAATCTCAATTTTCTTCCACAATCCTAGGTTTCGTTCTGAGATTAGCAAAAAGAGACGAAGCAGAACTTCTCCAACAACCAAGAAAAGTGATGAACGTAAGCAGGAACTTCATTTCGCTTTTTAAACTGCCAATCACCAAGTTAAAAAGCTAGGAAAATATTTTGTTAGTAGGTTACCTTTTTTGATTTTTGCCACCAGAGCAAGATTTCATTACTGATTAAAGGAGCCACGCATGCACACCTGTTTTGATCGATATCATCTCGGTGTTATGCCTTATTTCATTACAATAGGTAACAGGTAATGAGGGGTCGATTCTACCTCAACTTTTCGTATTTTTCATCAAAAATTTCATGGAAACACAGTTATTACAGCACAGTTATTACCTGACAAGTTGGGATCATTTTTGTTCTTTTAAAAAAAAGACAGGTTAAACACTATTGATGATTTTTGTAGAAATGCTTCAATTTTTGCGTCATGTGTTTAACTCAAAAGCTATGACCCTTAGTTTTTCATTGTCGATTAAAGTTAACGTATCGAAGTTTTAAAAATGTTAAGTAACAGGCTGTGACGTACCTTGACCTTTTTTTTTTTTATTTACAGGTGATTTTACTTGCCAGCGTTGTCTTAATGACAGCATTCGTAGTGAATGGCAATTCTGTTAAGGTTTGTAAAATAGTTTTTTTTTCATTGTCAAAACGCACAACTAGTCAGAATTCAGGCAGCTTTTAATCGCAGTGCTCATCGATAGAAATTTTAGCCGATCAAGCACAAGTCCTTAATTCTCTTAGATCTTTCTTCGTCTTCATTCCCGACAATTTCTATGGTGCATCCGGTTCAAACCCACAATCCTTTGTGGACTTGTCATTCTGGCCGCGCTCACTATCTCTGTTTTCTTTACTCCGTAATCTTTTTTGTATTTCCAAATTAGAAATTCGCCAATCAAAAAGTGAACTGACATTTTCTTGTTTTCAGGGATCGAGGGACTTAAACGACTTACGTCGGTACAAAAGAGCAGGTACAATTATCAGTTTCTAATGTTCTTCGCACCTCGACATTAGAATTTGTTGTTGCGTTCTTTCAAGAGAACCTCAGGCGTTCCCTATATTTCGTCTACTAACTAGCACCTTTTGTGCAGTCTTAACTCGCCCTTTTTTTTTTTTAACGAAATTCAAGGTCCTTCAAATTATGAACCAGTGGGTTGCTACAGTTCTGGGAAACTGAAAAAGGCGAAAGTATTCGGCAAGAAGTCATTCAAGAAGATTAAAGCCGGAGCAGAGAGACCCATTGATCAGTGCAGTGAAGGCCAGGATTATGCCATCATTGGAATCCAGAGGATAAAGAAAGACATTTCGTGTTTAAATGGAAACGAAGAAAAATGGGACCCAAATGATTTCAAAATGGATCAAGAAAGCAAATGTCCCGGTGGAGCAGGATCGAAGAAGACAATCTTCATCTACAAAAAAAGCGTGAATCCAGGTAGAGGAAAATTATAAAGCAATTTGCGTTTCTCAAACTTTTAATATTCGCTAAAATTAAAATTTTTAAAGAGTCAGGTACCCAACCTGCACGCAAATCGATTGTCCCACCATAAGTGGGCTAAGCGCTCCCATTTTCGCTTCTATGAAAAGAACTGCCTTTAATAAACCTCAACATGATCCCTCACTTTCTCTATATCCTGCCAAGATAACCTTCATTTGCATCCGTGTTTTTTCTGTTTCCTTAACTGGGCTGCGGCAAATACTGTGTCTGAGTGAACTTCTGCCACTCGGTTTTGCCTAACCTGTTTTTTTTTACCTAAGTCTTTGAAAATGTATCATCGCTAAAACCTAAAAGAGTTTGAGGGTAGCTAAAGGAAGGGTCATAGTCTACGGCTTTAGGATTTTCATTCACACTTAAAGTTATTAAGTTACAGACAGTCTCCCGAAATTCTCTTCTGAGACAACCACAAATCCCTTTCAATGCCTTGACTGTCCCTAGCCTCTCAATACTCGAAATTGTGGCCTAGTTCTACATGGCTGATCTTCACTAAATATGCACGCATATCGCCTGTCATATTTGAACCTGTAAATTCTTACCTCACAGAGTCTTCTGTTGCTCTGTGGTGTAGCATCGGTAGAATACTTCTGGGGACTCAGAATTTTTCCTTAGACCCACGCCCGAGACCATACGAAGACACGTCTTTCCTTAACCACATCTATGTTCCGTAATGTCTTTTTAGGGATCGTAGCTGACGGGAAGTGCAGATACGGCGACAAAGTATTCAATGACGGAGAAGAAGCCCCAATATATCACAAGACAGGCGACGTGTTTAACGACTATTGTGAATTGTGTGAGTGTATTAAAGGAAACCTGACTGACTGTATGCACATCAAATGTGACACTGGGTTGATGGGCTGTAAAGAAATTGTTTATCCATCAGAAAGTGGGGAGTGTTGTCCGAAATGCAAATCAGAACCTTTAAGGAAGAGTAAGTATACTTCAAATACATTTTCAATGAAAAACTCCGACTATTATAATGGTAATATTAACAATGATTATAATAAGGAATATGATGATAAAATCCGAACTCCGAGATAGTAAGGCCTGGAGGAGACAGTAGTCACTGTAGAGAACTACATCTCCTGGGAACCAAAACTGCAATGAGTCAATCCGCTTTTTAATGCGCTGCTAGAGAGGATTAGAACGAAATTCCCGATAAAAATCACCCCTGCATTACCCGAAAACTTGAAGTTCAAAAATTGTAAACTTTTAAATTCTCACTCGATTTAGATAAGACTCAATACAAATGTATTACTGAAAGATATAGGTTAAAATCAGTAATTTGATCCTGTCCTGAATAAACAATTTTGATTTGTCTTTAATTTGGTGGTTTCAGAGTGCGACGGCAGGCGATCTTGGTTGAGTTACGAAGATGACGTATGTTTATTTTGCGAATGCCACGGGCAAGTTTCCGCAACGTGCCGCGTTGTCAAACCTGCTTGCCAAGCTGTAAGTTGCAAAGATCCGGTTATCCCCGTCGGAGAGTGCTGCCCATATTGCGGTATTTACGAATTCTTTTTTCATCATAAGACTGCACATGATAACGATGATCCTTTTTTCCTTTTGTCACGGATTAAAAATTAAACTGGAATTATGAGTGTCATATTGACGATATTTACCATAAAACTTTTAAATAAAGAGAAAGAAAATTGTGACCAGGGACAACAAAGAAGGAAAAACGGCGATATATCTGTTGGTAAAATGAACGATGACGCATCAAGCTGTTTTATTTTTCGTTGATCATAATGTTTCTTTCTTTTCTTAATCAGAACCACAAACAACTCCTCCGCCAGTGTTTACAATCAAACCAACGGAGGATAGACCAGAACCACCCTTCCCATTTCCTTTCTGAAGTGAAATCAAGAAGTAAAGATGGTAAACCGTTGCTTAGTTCGTAATAAGGAATACGTCGTTGTTCTTATCTAGTTTTTTTCCTGTTGATCGTCTTCTTTCAGCTTCCAGTGAGCATGCATTTCAGTTCTTTCTTTTCGACCTCTATCAGTATTTCATTTTTAATTTTTGTCAGACTACAATTTTTTCCAATAAGATCTCGTTTTGTTTTAATCTTCCGTGACTCTCTTTAGTGCTGCACTTTGAAAAAAAAAAAGTATATATTCCTTCTGAATTGATAAGCGTCAATCTCTGTTCAATTCATTGGTCTTTGAAAACCAGCAGCACAGAACTTAACTAACTTTTCTGTAACTTATTTTCAGTTGCAGATGATCTATGAAATTTACAGTCTTATGGTGACTTCTCATCCTTCGTTAGCTGTTGTATTCTGCAAATGTCATGTTGTTTTATAGAAATTACAACCAGAAATATTAAAAATGTTAAAAAGCAAGGAATTGGTTTAATTTATTGACTGTTATTTTATCTGGTGAGCTCCACATGCTTTTTGCATCAGTGTTCTTTGATAGCGTTATTGCAATTAGATGTAAGCGAGCCTTGAAATCGTAGAAATATTAATCGTCTGTTCATAGTTGCTATTTTCTAAAACATACTTCTCGCGCTAATTATTCAGGCTAAATCATTATTGCAAATTTGTCAAGATTCTCTCTTGTGATGGCCATGCGGCGCCTTTTACGAACATACAAAGAGAAAAAGAAAAAAAGCCACTCGTTTTAAATAGAGCGACGTGGCTTGAAATCTGCAAGTCTAAAGCCGATTTAACAAGAAACCTTGATGTGGAGGCGGTGAAATTGTGAAAAGTTTGTTGAGGGTTTTAATCGCCTCTGTAAAGTGGCCTTTATCCGCACAGAGTTCCTCTATCTGGGAGGCGATATAAATTAGTGCGCGCGTGTTAACTAAAATTCAATCCTGTGGCCAAGAAAGTGAAAGATGACTCTAATTTGCAATTATATGAGGGGAAATTATGGGTGATTGTTTACCTCGAGGGATTAATTACTCACGAATGAATAATATCAATAATTAATTTTATGGCCGAGATACCGCTGGTACTTAAATGTCCAAGAAACAATGCATGAATGATTTTCATTTCTTATGGATTTAATTTCAATGATGATTTATCACCTCTGATACAAGTCGATTCAATTTTGCAAATTTGTTATATTTCACTCTGGTTATTATCTACGTGGGATCCCCTATCGACAAACAAAGAACTGAAAATCAACACAAACTTTGACCACACCGCCAGAGCAGGCGACATCAACGCTATCACAATCTATCGTTACCTGTTTGCAAAGCGTAGATAGAAAAAAAAGCGCGTTCTTGTTTATTTTATTAGATTCAAAACATCAATCTTTTCAGTGGGCCTTGGGCTTTCTCTATGAGAAGGTTAATTTAATTAAACTAGTAATAATCAAAGATTATTAAAGTGCATTCGATCTCTAGCAAAAGGTTTTTTTTTTTTTAATCGTACTGATTGTGCTGATCTGTGTGTTTTCAGCTCAAGGCGGTCAAGAAAACATTTGCACATGAGATCGAGGCTATTTGTGCCACATAACCAGCCAGCCGGTCCAAAATGGTACCCAATACCTGAAATCGTATGGTATCCCGATCGATCCCCTTGGGACTGGTCCATAAAACCCTCGAGAGTGATTTCCATAAAAACGACACGATAAGTACGCGTTCTCCTTCGTCGAATGCAATAGATGTTTATCCACTCTTAACACTCTTCACAAAAATTAATATACAGATAAGACCGTGAGAGACCGACACAGTTTCGTTAAACAGTGGCTAAATTTTGTTTAAATAAACAGCCCATGAAGATTTTTACACTTTTTCTTTTCCACAGATGCTTTTTTTGGTGTGTCTTTTACTCTTTGAGGCATGCGCTGTGTCCATCAGTGTCCATCAGATGATAAACCGCAATATGGAACGTGACTCCATTCGGGTAATATACAGCTATGATGATCTCTCATAACGTGAAAACCGACGTCGAATAAGCGTTGTGTCCTAAACGAATTCGCCTTTCGCTGCTCATCAAACAGTGACTGTATTAAATCATATCCTCTCTATTCTCCAAGACAACACAGTCTCGGCTTACGTCAGAGTGGGATATTTTCCTGGTGACAAACTGGCTCCCTTCCTCACTTTAAAGCGGTGATTTGTTTTCTTATTTTCAGGATAATTCAGATCCAGAGAACCATGAGTCCTCCATGGTACAAGCACGATATGCACGAGGCAAGAATAAAACGTCCTAAGAACTTGTAAAGTTCACCTTTAAGTCTCTTGTCCATAAATTATCCTACTTAAAAAACACACTGAATCGTAAAGCTCAGGAAACGGCAACATGATTATGTGTTATTATGGACGAAAAATATGTCCAGCGCAGCCTAACTACTATTCTCTCGTAATTTTAAAATTACAGGGTTTAAAAATTGAATTGGAATTATGAGTGTCACAATGACGATATCTGCCATAAAATTGTTAAATAAAGAGGACGAATATTGTGACCAGGGACAACAAAGGTTAAAGAAGAAAAAAATCGTGCATGAAACAGATCGAAAATCTGTCGCGGTTTCGAAAAAGTTTTAGCCGTTGAATTTTGTGGAATTGAATTTTTTAACCCTTTAATTCCCACGAGTGACCGAGACAGAATTTCTCCTCACAATATCGGTATGATACCCAGTGGAAAAGTGATGAGAATAACCAAAAATATCAATTAGGGAATTATCAGTTGATCCAATACCAGATGATCTCCAAACTAAAGAGCCAAACAACATGGTTGGTGAATGTGCTTTCATCTTTGATGTCCAGTTCTCCAGGTAGTATTTTTCCAGAATCCGTAAAGCGTATATCACCACTGATCATTTTCATTTGTTGGTAAAATGAACAATGACGCATTAAGCTGTTTTGTTTTTCGTTGATCAAAATATTTCTTTCTTTTATTAATCAGAACCAGAAGCTCCTCCGCCGGTGTTCACAATCGAACCAACGAAGGATAGAACAGAACCATCCTTCCCATTTGCATTTCCCTTCTGAAGTGAAATCAAGAAGTAAAGATGGTAAACTCATAAACCGTTGCTTAGTTCGTAGTCAGGAATACGTCGTTGTTCTTGTCTAGTTTTTTTCCCGTTGATCGTCTTCTTTCAGCTTCTCTGAGCATTTAAGTTCCTTCCTTTCGACATATTTCAGTATTTCATTTTTAATTTTTCTCAGACTACAATTTTTTCCAATATGATCTCGTTTTGCTTTTCCGTGACTCTCTTTAGTGCTGCACTTTGTAAAAAAAAAAGGAAAAACCCAAGGCATATATTCCTTCTGAATTGATAAGCGTCAATCTTTGTTCAATTCATCGATCTTTAAAAACCAGCTGCACAGAACTTAACCAACTTTTCTGTAACTTATTTTCAGCTGTAGATGATCCAGTGAAATTACTGTCTGATGATAACTTCTCTTCTGTTGTATTCTGCAAATGTCATGTTCTTTTATAGAAATTACAACCAGAAAAAATTAAAAACGTTAAAACGCAAGGAATTGGTTTATTTTATTGACTGTGTTATATGTTCTGGTGAGCTCCACATGCTTTTTGCATCAGTGTTCTTTGACAACGTTATTACAGTTAGATGTAAGCGAGCCTTGAAATCGTCGAAATATTGATCGTCTGTTCATAGTTGCTATTTTCTCAAACAGACTTCTCGCGCTGATTATTCAGGCTAAATCATTATTGCAAATTTGCCAAGATTCTCTCTTGTGATGGCCATGCGGCGCCTTTTACCAACATACAAAGAGAAAAAGAAAAAAAAACCTCTTTGTTTTAAATGTGGCAACGTGGCTTGAAGTCTGCGATTCTAGAGCCGATTTAACAAGAAACCTTGATGTGGAGGCGGTGAAATTATGAACAGTTTGTTTAGGGTTTTAATCGCCTCTGTATAGTGGCCTTTATTCGCACAGACTTTCCCTTTCAAGTAGGTGATATAAATTAGTGCGCACGTGTTAGCTGAATTTCATCCTGTGGCCAAGAAAGTGAAAGATGACTCTAATTTGGCAATTATATGAGGGGAAATTATGGGTGATTGTTCACCTCGGGGGATTAATTACTCACAAATGAATAATATCGATGACTAATTCATGTTGTCATTGTATGGCCGAGATACCGCTGGTACTTAAATGCCCAAGAAACAATGCATGAATTTAATTTCAATGATAATTTATTACTCCTGATACAAGCCAATTCAATTTTGCAAATTAGTTGTATTTTACTCTGGTTGTTATCTACTTGGGATCTCCCATCGAAAAAAAGAGAGCTGGAGAAAAACAACACAAACTTTGACCCAACCGCCGTATAATTTCCTTTGAGGCCAACAAAGGTATGAAGAGTATAATACAAGAATAAAAAAAATTTGGTTCTAGACTCGTTCAGTGAATTCTTTAGAGCTGAACTGTTAGCTTTCCCAGTCAAAGGAAGAGCAGGTGACATTAACGCTATCACAATTTATCGTAAACTGTTTGCACAGCGTAGATAGAAAAAAAAAGCGCGTCCTTCTTTTATTCTATTAAATTTAATAGCATCAGAACTAATGCCCATGAAATGGAATGAAAGTTATACATTATAATTTAAACAACGAAGACATATCTAAACTGTACCACGGCGCTAAACAAAAGCTTCTAATCATTATAATCAGCCAAGCTTGAAATCAATTTAAGTTTGCATATTTATCTAAAGGTAGACTAAGACTATTGTTATAAAAAGACAATCTGCGAAGCTTTTACATCACTTAGTTACCGTGCGTAGGATCTGTTTCCACAAGTACACCATTCAAGGTAGGTTCAGTTCCTCTTGAAGATATAACCAAAACTCTTACTGTAAGAATCATCTCAGGATGTCCTTTTAAAAAAGCTATCCCCCTTTCAACTGATGTAAGGGTTTTTTGTTCACCTCACACTCAAACATGTATTAATTTAGGTTTCTTTGGCAAAACTTCATTCTTAGGCAATATTAGTTGGGACACTTCCTAAAACAACGTTTATGATGTTCAATCGCCCCTCTTCTCTTCCCTACGATGTTTTTCAGTGCTGATGCGTCCATACCATCTTGCAGACCAACATCGAGAGGGGCAGGGATTTTAGTTGGTGTACTAAGAATGTTTCTGGGATTGTTTCTCGCATAACAAAACAATCCAGTGAGAGGATCAATTTACTAGTTGTTAAAGTAAACTGTTTTTCGCTAAAACGAAACTGTGTGGCAAAATTTCTAAATTTTGTTATCAAATCTATCAAGAAAAGTGAAGAAGGTATCCCAGAGTTTTCGATGCAAGGGGCATAATGCCAAAATCCTAATTAGTTTCTTGGAAGGGTGCACTCAGACATTAAATAACAAGTGTTGTCTTTGGTATGTTTTGCCTGCGCGAAGTTTGTGGCTTCTAGATTTTCACAGACAATGAAGTAAGCCGCCCGTTGCTGAAACAAATGGAAATCATAAATGCTATTGTCTGATTAACGAAGAACTTAGCACCTTTTGTTACCTCCAGAGATTCTTCAAATGTCAAGGATCACGTACGCAAGACTTGCAGTTGAAAAGTATTAATGCCATTCATACAGTACAATCCTATCAAGGGTCTTTCGATACCGTCATTACAACATAATACTCAAACCAAGTTGAATGTTAGGAACATTCTTGAAGTTAGCGTTGTTTATTGATCTTTAAAAGCTTTAGCCCACACGCGAGTACAAAACAGAAATCCCGTAATCTGTTTATGAATTCGTCATTGACCAATCAGGAAGGCCTTTTTTTGTTAGGGTAAAATAATGCTTAATACTTTTTTGGTTTCACATATCATTTGCATTTAGTAGCGACTGCTACGTCTGCACGATAGTGTTACCAGTTTGTAAATGTTCAAGTAAATATTTTTACTGCTGTATAATACAGTTTAAGCGTTAATCACTTAAAAGTTTAAGAAATTTCTCGTCGTATGATTTCCCTTGAGGCCAGATTATTTCCTTTATAAACTTCATTTAAAGGCGATGAGAATGAAATCTCCACCGGCCGGTGAATTCTTTATCTCGTGCCATCTTAATCCCTTTTATAATAAAGTTCGGATATAACGCGCGCTGTCATTGGTTGAAAGAGCATGCTCTATGAGAGTATAGAACTTAGAGCTGAGCTAAAGCTGTCACGCCATCTGCCAAATTGTGCTATGTTCGACCTTTTCCGGGACTTCTTTGTAGCTTTTTTCCGATAATTGAAAGTGAAGTTTCGGAACAAGCGAGCCGGTAAGTAGCAACAGAAGAACCAAATTAAGGTTTGTAAACATACCAGGCGCCGTAATTTACTTTATTAAAACGTAAGCAGACACGAAAATCCTCAAAGGAAAAACAAAATCGACATTCCGAGTTTTAAAGATTAATTCACGCTCAGTTAGATTGCAAGCTTACGTACAGAAATAAAAATCAAACACAGCTAACACTCATATAGTATTTAAAGTTCAGTGTTCAAAAACAAAACAGAACAAAACAGAAATGATGAAAAATATAACCAAACTGGCATAACTGTTAAAATTCATTCTAATCATGACGGTGTCTGAGCGAATATGATCATGCTGAACTCCATCGCGGCTCGCTCATCATGGCGATCTCCGGTCATCACAGTAAAGCAAGTCTCAGAAACTATATAGACCGCCCTTCGAGTGAAAAAATAAGAGCTTGCTCTGATATCCTTTCCGATGCGTTGAGTGGAAAGTCACTGCAGCCGAGTTTTGCCGTATCCCGAGCGATCTTCATGTTTCGGTGAATTCGGCTGTCGTTTATTCAAAAAACACTCGCCTTGAACAGTTTGTTTTATACCTTCTCATGTGAAAAAACTCGCGTGTTTTTATGAGCCATAATTCGGCTGAAGTTCACTGAACATTTCACTTCAAGATTCTGTATTAGAGACTTAAAAACTTCAGGCAAAAGTTTTAAATTCGACTTACCGAACTATTTTAGTTTATAAACAATCGCAGAAGGTGAACTTTGATGGTTTTTGAACTTTGATGATTTGACACTTTTGACAGTTTTAGTCTTGTACAGCCAATCAGATAATTTGAACCATTCTAACAGGGATTCTGATTGGCTTATTGTAGCGTGCTTTATGAGAGTATAGAGCATGCTGACGACACTGTTCTTCGCTTTGGAAATAAAGTTTGTTTTGAAAATTGAAAGTAATGCTCGGGGAATTTAATGGATTCTTTATTATAAAACAAATAGAGAAGCCTTGACTGTGCTCTGTTCTGTTACAAAGCACTTAGGAAGCGGCTAGAGCACTCAAGAAGTGGGAAGAAACACTCGACTACGTCTCGTGTTTCTCCCTACACTTCTTTCGTGCTCTAGCCGCTTCCTGCGTGCTTTGTAACAGAACAGAGCACAGTCAAGGCTTCTCTATTTGTTAAATGATGTGGGCTCATGGGGCCGGTTATAACACGAGCTCTACAACCTAAACCACGGTTTTACAAAATCAGTGGGCCTTGGGCTTTCTCTACGAGAAGTTTTATTTAATAAATGTTCGTCCACTCTTAACAATCTTAACAAATAAATGTTCAGATAAAAGGTTCAGCTGAAACCGAGAATTGTGTAAATAAACAACCCATAAAGAATTTTATACTTTTTCTTTTCTACAGATGCTTTTTTTGGTGTGTCTTTTACTCTTTGAGGCATACGCTGTTTCCATTAGCCCAATAATAGGCCGCGATATGGAACGTGACTCCATTCAGGTAATATCAGTAAAACTGTGATGATCTTTCATGACGTGTTAACCGACATCAAATAAGCGTTTTGTCCTAAACGTATTCGCTTTCGCTGCTCATCAAGCAATGACTGTATTAAATCATATCATTTAAGTGCTCCTTTCTATTCACCAAGACAATACAATCTCGGCTTACGCGATGGTCAGAGAAGGATATTTTCCTGGTAACAAACTAGCTCCCTCTCTCACTTTATAGCTGTGATTTGTTTTCTTATTTTCAGGATAATTCAGATCCAGAGAACCAGGATGAGTCCTCCATGGTACAAGCACGATATGCACGTGGCAAGTATAAAACATCTTAAGAACTTGTAAAGTTCACCTCTAAGTCTCTTGTCCATAAGTTATTCCACTTAACAAGCTCAGGAAATGGCAACATGGTCATGTGTTACTATGGACGAAAATATGTCCAGCGTAGCCGAACTACTGTTCTATCGTAATTTTAGTGATAGTAACCTAATACAGATAGGTAAAAGTACAAATTTGTGGGATTGGAGTAAAGGTAAGGTGAAACATTGAGATTTCGCACTTCAGGAACATTTTGAGCGAATGACAGTGGTCGTTAACGTTCTTCCTTTGTCATTGATGATGACCGAGTACATCTCAAGGGTCCATTGCTTACGTCTGTGGCTGATGAATCCGATGCAAGCTTAAGAGACTGCGGCTCAAGTTGGATATTGGTGGTTGGAAAGTTGATTCTGGACATCCCCAACATGTCTTCCTCATTGACTTCAGCAATATTTTGTCGCTCATTCTAACACTGTCACTGTTTTGCATAACGTTTCAGAACCCAAAAGATGTACATACAGAAACAAGGAATATAAACCGGGCGCAAAAGTTGACATAAATTTGGGTCCGGATTATGCAAGATGCGATCGATGCACATGTACCAAGAAAGGAAAATTCCGCAAATGCACCAAATTGTACTATTGTGAAGTGGGCTTTCTGAAGTGTAAGGTTGAGGATTATGAATGGCTTCCTGGTAAATGCTGTCCTGAGTGCAAACGAAAAAGTAAGTTACCTACTGTTCATAGCTTTCTCAATCCTCGTTTCGCTTGTGTGCCTTGAGTTTTAGTGTGTGTACAGAGTCTGTGCAGGGATGCTCGTTTTTCTTGCTATTTGTTTCTGTCTTCTGTTTCTGCACTTGCACGTTTTTGAATTTTTTCGTTCATTAACTCTCAGTTCTACGATTTTCAGTTTTCTGTGCATGACTCGCCAGTAGTTCTATAAATTAATTTGTTTAAAATATGCATCGAGGCCAACTACCTCAACTCAATAATTAGATTATTATCATTGTGTATCGTCTGCACTTTCCATTTTTGCTCGTTTATTTCGCGTTTAAGTACCTGAATCTTGACCTCCAACCGTTCCTCACCTAAAAAAACTAATAGGGCCACTTGCCTTCGTTTAGTGGCTTCTTTCAGTTAAGAACGGAAAAAAAATTAAGAATTCAGTTTACTCTGTCAATTACACGTGTACTAGGTGTGTATGTGACAATGGAATCTCTCTTCTAATGCGTTCAAAACTGACCAATTGCTTTTTAAGCTTTAAATATTGAAGTTATTGATTTACAGGTTGCACTGACGACAGAAAGGTCGGGGAAAAATGGGAGAGGATAAAAAGCATGACGGGGCAAAATAAAGGCATTTGCTCTCTTTGTGAATGTTTAGCTGACGGCGAAGAGTTCTGCCAAGACAGTCGTTTCATTTGCTTTGACTTACCAGGGTGTCTGGAGACTGAGATAAAACCGGACTTCTGCTGTCCACAGTGCAGTAAGTATCACCAAAGAGATGATAATGAAATAAATGCATGAAATAAGAGAAAAAGAGGAAGAAAGATGTCTCACAGCAAAAATCATCTGAATAATCACTACATGTTCAAGCTAGAGCACAGGAAGTTTACAACAGCGCAAAAAAGGCATCCTTTTCGTAAGCTAGGACAGTGGATTGAGGCGAGAAAATGGTCCATTTAAACAACCTTGAAAAAATTCAATTCGACATCAAATGACCGATTTTCAGGTTGTGGTTATGTGGACTTTTTAAGCTGCTGTACTGCATTGAAAACTGCTATTAAAATGTGAACAATTAATAACCTAGCAACAAGAAGTCCCATATGCAGAGTTCCAATGAGTCCTCGAGGTGGCAAAAGTTGGGTATGTGTTGGTCTTAGAGAGAAACTGCTCTCTGGGTTATAGGTCCTTGATAACGTCCCAAATAGAGGGAGAGTAAGTTTTTAATGCAGATGAAGTTAATCATCGACGCGGAACTTGTGAATGTGAAGAAGACAGCAGTTCGTAGATGAAAGTCGCGATCCTCGTCGAAAGTGACTGCATCATGAGAAAAACGATTTTACTTCTTTCGTAGAGTTGTTAATGTTTCCGTACACATTGTTCTCGGCAAATATAGTTGTTGTCCTCATTTTCGTAAGTACTTGGGGAATTGATGTAGCCAGTGTCCTAAGATGACAGCTCATTGCTCTTTTTCTATCAAACTTTCAGAAACTTGGGCCAAATCAACTACGACTGATGCGCCAAGCTTTACCATTATACAGACGGAACCTACAGAACCACCGCCGTTTCCATATTTCCCGTTTGACTCCAATGAAGACAAAGAAACTTAAGACCAGGCTCGACAAATGTCAGATGTGATTTGCTTCGAGTGTTGAGATCTCTGAGAGCTTCTAGTTTTTCAAAGGAAGAGTGAGCATGACGATTCTAATGACTTGTTCTAAGAAATAAGAGATCGTTGAATGGATGTGTTCGCGAGACTCGATTAAACCTGGAAATAAAACTTGAAAAGAAATTGAAAACGCATCTTCTTGTTTGCTGCAGTCATTTTAATTTAAATTACATCCAGTATCAGTTACTTTAGTGGTTAAACTGCATCAGGATGATTTTTGGCAGTTTCTTTAATGTTTCGCTGGGAACGAGTCAACCATAAAATTTAAGCAAATGTTTTGATACCCTATCTATCTTCTTTTGTCTGCTATTGCTTTTTGAGAGTTTCTATGATTCAATGAAAAACTTTGCAGATCAAGATATATTGTTCTGGTCCGGCGGTCATTTCATTTCTTCTCCTCATTTACGCACAGTCGAAAAATGGCAGACTATATTTATGCTGTGATGCTTTAACAAAGCGGGACATCCTGAGCGAACATTATTGACAACTATTTCCACTGCTGTGACCAATCAGAACGCGCCATGGTGGAAACACGTGGCCACATAATCAAAGAATGGTCCGGCGGTCATTTCATTTCTACTCCTCATTTACGCACAGTCGAAATTTGTCAGACTACATTTTATGCTTGATGCTTTAACAAAGCGGGACATCCTGAGCGAACATTATTGACGACTATCTCCACTGCTGTGACCAATCAGAACGCGACATGGTGGAAACACGTGGCCATATAATCAAAGAATGGGTCCAGCCTCACGCACAATGAAATATATCCACGAGGTGCATTTGAATTGACTGGTAACTCTGCAGTCATCTCTCAAATGATCATGGTATCATTTTTCAGTCTTAAGGTATCATGTGCAGATATTTAAAAGCTTTCGTGATATTCAATCATTCACTGCTTTAATTTTTGCCGGTTTTCTTCCTTCCATCAATTTGATATCAGAATTATATGCTCTATTGTTCAGATCACCTAGTTACCTCTATTATGATGAAAGAATTTCATTGTGTTGTCTGTTTTGTTTTCGTGTTCTTGCACGGAATCAATGCTGTGGAAAAGCCAAAAAATATAATTAATACGAATACATATATTTGTATTTTTCTAAAAAATCAGTTCCTCTTCTTGCTTCAAAGGATGGAAATGTATTTTGATTAACAAAATACCCAAATAGGACAAGTCGTGAACACTTTGGTCGTCACTTTTTAATTAACAATTCAGATGTGTTAAATTTGCCAACAATTAATCGAAGAAAGAGATCTCTATGGACGCCTATGACTTTGAGAAAGAAGAAAGTTTGTTCTCCTAAATAACAAAAGCCTAATTTTCACGGTCTTCAAAATTGCTAACTCGATTTCTTTTGAAATATTGAGCTGCATTTATATGTTAAAAACCGTTAATTTTTTCTGAGATGACTACTTTTGGGAAACATGAATTAGATCCATTTACGTGGAGGTCAGATGGTTCACTATCAAGTCTTGGGTAGGTCGAGTTTAGTACAGATATTTTAGTATTTCTGTCGTATTTTAACGCCGAAATTTCATATGATTGAACATGCCTTAATATCATGTATTAGTCCATAGAGAATACACGTTACGATTTAGACTTGCGATGCTAATCAAAAATCGTCAGGATTCTTTGGTTGTGCTATTGCTTGCATAAAGGTGAAACACCTTACACTATAGTTTTTATCCTTTTGCGGTCAGAAAATTTGGAAGCTTTCTGGTGGTGTACATTTTTTAATGTATCAATCTTGTAAGCCGTCGTTAACAGTATCGACGCTTGTGGAACCTGTAGACTATGTTTTGTTGCGACACTCATATGATTATTTAGTTGGAGCCCAGCCTTAATATTTAACTGTCATTTTAAACTGATGTGGCTTAACAACCGTCGTCAACCACCATTAGCTGGTTGGATCGTAAATAATTTTAACTATAAGATGGAGAGAGAGTTTAATGTGGCGACCATCCTTAATCTTTAGGCATATATTATGTGGCTACAGACTAATCATATCAGTTCATCTATACTGAAATGCTTGAAATTTCGTTCTTCGCCTAGTTTCTTGGACGGGAAAAATTGGCCTTATTCTTCACTGTTTAATCGAACGTAAATTAAAATAGCCATTTTTTTCAAACCTTCGGTGTTTGACCATTTCAGGCAGTACTTTTGTTTCAAGAGACGTTAAATACTCCGCTTCGGAAATCGCTAAGATGACCGAAGAAACAAGATATAGATACAGATGTCCCAGTATTCGAAGTCATTGCTTTGAGAGCAATTGACGCCATTTAGTTTTTTTTTAATGCATAAACAGTGATCATGACTGTATGGGTCATAATTACTCGGCGAAAACCTAAATTTAAGCAAGAAATTAACGAAATTAGGTTAAATTCTGAGAATTAATTATACAAAATGAAATCGCATTTTTTCCCGCTGACAAAACAAATTTAATGTGTTTTGTAAAGTTAACTATTGATCTAGGCCCCTGACCTCTTTTTGACGTTTGTTTACAAAGCAATAAAGTTGGCGTCTTTCGAATACTTACAATACATTACGCTAGCATCATACCGTTTTCAATAGCTTGAATTAAGCGAAGTTCTTGACGTTCCAAAGAGTTGCAATTTATCAGATATATGGTTAATGAGAACTTTATACTTGGGTATTTTATTTCAGTTATTGAAGTTTTAATTTCATGAGTTGAATTTTTATTTTAAACTTTGTTACCAATTCAGTCTGCCTCTCAGTACGCTTAACAGGAAACGCGAACACCACTGGATTAGTTTTTCTCCGGCTACACCATATCAGGTGAAGTTCAGAAAAACGTCTGTTAAAACGACACTGACTCGCATTTATCAGCATCCTTTGAAGTCAACCTAAGTTTAAAACAGGGCGGCTCAGGAGGTTCATTATTACTTTCCTCATATTTCACCATTGCATTTTGCTGTAAAACCTTGTTATTGTCACTAACTTCTTATAAGGATAAGGTAAGACGCTACAAATCTCCAAAATTGGAGAACATCATAAGTCAATATGATTTAGGAAGGGTCGTTCAAAATACCATAAAAAATATAGCAATCATGCAGAAGTGAAGAAAAGCCACTGTTTGAGTCTTCAAACATGTAATCAATATTATCTGACAGCAATTTTAGCCTATAATGCTGTAACAGCACAAAATGTGCCTGCCACATGCATGTTGAATCTAGGAGAAACTATTGTGGAAAATCTCTTGTTAAGTGCAAGGAGCAATTGAAACAAACCATTTTCAAGTTATGCTGGAATAATAAATTTATTTTGCCTTTTCATCCTTTTAAAAAGTCGTTATAGCTAAACATCTGAATTCAGACATCGAATGTACTATAGAGTCTCCATAATTGATATTTAATACACTTCTGTAAGTTCAGGAGTGGGGTAGGGCTTATTAATTCCTTGACTTCTGGGTAGGCTTTTATTTCGCGAAAATTCCCTTGGGGCAGAACATCGATGTATTGAATACAATATACAGAATGTATGTCTTCGGTTGAAAATCAACAAAAACGGAAGCTAGTAGAGGCTTTCAAATACTTGCATATTTAAATTGAGCCCAAACGAATCACTGAGAAAATATTGTTTCAGAATTTGTGTTCAGGGAGGGGGGGGGGGGGGTGAAAGGACGTATCAAAGAGGGGTCTTTCAACTTGTTATTGAATGATACTATCCAACTACGAATGGTATTGAACTGAATTAAAAAACGTTGAGAAAAGCGGAAAACTTAAAACCGTCTAGGTTTAAAATGCCGAAAATGTCTTTAAAACGACGACGTTTGGAAGTTACTTAGTGCCATTATAGATCAAGTCAAGATAAAATACTAAGTGGGCATTTAAATGTAGAAGGAATTCCTTAGAGGTATGAACATGATGGCAAAGTAAAACAAAGAGAAACTGCCCATAAATAAAGAATATAATAATAATAGACACTTTAAATCTAAACGAAGTCAACCAGATTGATAGACTGTCAATTAAATTTTTCAGAGTGCACAAGAAGTAGGAAGATGGTCGTCAAATTCAACGTGGTGCTTATCATCTTCGTTTGTATTTTAATTTCTATCGAGGGTCGTTCGGTTAAAGAGGTAAGTGATTCATGCAAAATACGGAATCGTTCTCTTACTTTAGATAGTTTGGCTTGGGCTGTTTACATAGATAACATTATTGTCTCTTGGGGAGGAACTTGCCGGGCTGAATAGAATAAGCATTGTTGCGGTAATTAGTTCCCTTCAACAATTGACTTTATCGTTTCCGTATAGCTGTACGCTTGCACCTAAATCGATAACTCAGGTTGTCATGAATAAAGGCAAGGGAAGAGATGGACCAAATTAATGTTCACTTATTTGGTTTTTTTTCAGCACATTTTTGATATTGAGACCCATAACAAGTCTGTGGTGATGGAAGAACGAGGTACACGAAGAAAAATCGTTATATTGAAAACAGTTCATGAATTTCATATCAATGTTTCAACCATTCTACGACAAAGGCAAGTGCGGTAAGCTTCATGACCAAAACGCAGTGCTTAGGAAATGACCACACGGTGACCGTCAGTCTTTTGTTTCGTAAACAGTGAACGGATGACATCTGCAAAACTCGTCAATGCTGGATTATCGCTAGCATCCATTGCTAAATGATTCGAAACGAGATGCACCTTGAAAATAACCTGACCGAGAAACAGCTTTTAGGAAAGTTGCCAAGTATGACTAAAACTGGGTATGGAGATCTTATAGATACTGCCTCTTACCTAGACTAGCAATGACTCATTACAAGTCTCTTGAAATGGAACATAATTCCCACATGATTATTGGTATTTTGCTTCACATTTTAGGATCAGAAGGGTGCACATATAGGAACAAGGAATACGAACCAGGCGCAACCGTTAACATCGCTGTGGCTCCAAAGTATGATCGCTGCGATGAGTGCAAATGCATTAGAGGGAAATTCAAAAAATGCACAAAGTTATACAGTTGTCACGTAACTAATCAGTGTAAGATGGAAGACTATGTATGGCGTCCAGATAGTTGCTGCCCTGAATGCAAACAAAAAGGCGAGCCCTGTATTATTTTTCTCTTTCTATCGACATATGTCTCTAATGTGCCTAACATTTATTAACCTGTGAACAGTTTGTCTTTCTGTTCTTGTTATTAGTTTCTGTATTCTTTTCTCCAGCACGTACTCATGCTATAGGAGACTTTTAATTTACCCATTTATCTTCGATCTCCACATCACCTGTGTTTCTTTCATTCTGAGTTCTAACTCAGGTGCTCCGTGGTAGGGCCTAAATTCAAAATTTGTGGTTAGTCCAGCCGTGACAGCTATCGAAACTCTTAAGCGTAAAGAGAACGTCCGAGTTTATTACATCAAGGCCTAAAAAGGAAAAAAAACAACAACAAAAACAACAACATTATATGAGAGGGACAATATTTTCACATGCTTTCCACAGCTTTTCACGTTCCTTTATTTCACATGAAGTAAGTTTAGACTGTGAAAACCTCATAAAGAATTTGCTCTTTGCATTGATTTAACAATATTTCTATTAGAGTTCCTTACTTATAGATTGTCAATCAGTAAAAATGTCCGCCTTATCCACTTTTATTTTCTTTTAGACCTTCAAACTCTTAATAACAAATACCCCAGATGATGTTTTACTTTCTCCTTATGCACCAAATTCTTTTTCCCTCGATTCTTCAGTTACAAAGAGAAAATAACTTTCAAATCTCCAAATTCCTTGTTCTCATTCCTGTTTTGTATTTCGTCCTCCGATTAATTATTTTCTGCAGGGACTGCAGATTCCCATTTTACATTTATTCTTGATCTACTTTATCTAAAGAATAAACCCATGGCGATCCATGATCATTGACCATCATTGACGTTTTTGATTTACAGGTTGTTCCGATGACAGAAAAGTTGGCGAAAAATGGGAGAGGTTAGTGCGTTTGCCGGAGGGTGAGAAGGAAGGAATCTGTTCTTTATGCGAATGCAGCGCAGACGGTACAGAGTTTTGTAAAGAAAATCTTTTGTTATGCTTCAAACCAGAAGGATGCATAGAGACTGAAATGAAGCCAGATCACTGCTGTCCTCAGTGCAGTAAGTATCGGCAAAACAACAGATCCACTGGAAGTCCAGGCTCATGATACGAAACGAACGTGAAGGCGATTCTTTCTTCATTGCGTCAACAAGGGTCTAGTTTACGTTCGGTACAGGTCTTGAGCTTGGGATATCACTGGTGGGCCCCTCACACACACACACACAAAAAACTTGCTAGTCAATCTAACACGTTATTGCGGCCAGAATTGTGGTAGCCCATAAAATATTACTTTTGAAAAGTTTTCAGCCTGGCTGGGTTAACATGATACTCCATGATGTAAAACAATTTCATTGCTTCGTTTGAGTTAAGATCACAACTAAATGGCGAACTCAGAGCCACTTAATCTTTGCCTTTCTTCGTCTCCCCCCCCCCCCCCCCCCCATCCCCAGAAC
The DNA here is from genome assembly GCF_964200805.1 of Pocillopora damicornis. Classification (NCBI taxonomy): domain Eukaryota; kingdom Metazoa; phylum Cnidaria; class Anthozoa; order Scleractinia; family Pocilloporidae; genus Pocillopora; species Pocillopora damicornis. The sequence goes on from NC_142678.1 coordinate 21,118,053, forward strand.
TTCTGTAAGAGAGGACCGAAGTGGATCAGGATAGCCATTGTTCAAGCCGAATGTTTAGTGACCCGTGTGGCTTGGCGACCGAAAACAAAATTGAAATTTCTAATCATTAAGTCTTCTTTCAAAAGAGATTGTGGGAACGTGAATGTAAGTGTTCTCTAGATCTGCAAGAAGAATAAAAAGTAGTCCATCCATAGTTAAACAAAGAAGCAACCACCTCAACTCCTGCGCAAGTGCATTTGTTTATTTTTCCTCTCGAACAAACCTCACAGAAACATGGGCAACAGCGGTTACTACACCACCACCCATCTTTACAATTGAGGAAGGTACAGAAGAATCCTCACTTCCGTTTCCATTTGGTTTCGATGCCAATACGGATCAAGACCGATAACAACAGGTACTGACAAAATATATATCTATAAGACTCCTTCTTTTCATGTCTGTGATAAAAGACATAATGGAGACGTTTCGTTTGTTGTTTTCCTTTTCTTTTTACTTATCACAGGATTTCTTTTTTAACGAGGAGGGTGGGTGGAATTTTGAGAGGGTACAACTGGAATAAAGACAACAGTAGTCTACCGTTGAAATCGATGATAACCTAGGTTATCTGTAACAGAACCTTACATATGTCTAGAATCACGTAGGAACAAAAATGCTCTGTTCGAGCAAAACTTGGGAGATACATTGCCCTTGTTGGTTACCAATCTATGAGGCTTTTAATCTTATAAGTGACAAACTTCTCCAGTCTTATGCTTTTAAACGATCGATTTAGTGTAAGTCTTATCTCAGAACATCTTTTTCTTTTTGCAGGTAATGCTTTTCTTCGGCCATTTACTTACAGGTGTGCATGATGTCGTGAAAAATTTTATTCCGCATTTTGCGGAAGAATCGTGATGATGAATCGAGCTTAAACAAGTCACTTTTGTGAGAACTGTATAGAATATGGAAATAAAGACTAACCAGAAATGCAATGGAAATACGGAAATACATTGTTATTCTATACTGCAGTAATTGATATAAAGTCCATTGGTAATTGCCGGTAATCGCGTTTGAGTTTGATTCAAATTGAATCAATACAATCCCTACAGTCAGGAAGTAAATCTTGCATCATATAAAATACAGAAAAACTTAGAAAAGAAAAATAAATTTTACAATAACTAGTGAGAAGATATCAACACTCGACAACTCTTTCTTCTGCTCTCTTAAGCCTCTTTTTATTTCCCTGTTCATCGTCTATTTTGAAAAGTGATTTAGAAAAAACGAACCTAGATAGAATGGTTTATAATTTGTTTTTTCATTTATTTTTCTGTCACGAGTCATTTACTGACACTTGAACAAATATCAGACAGCTCTCATTTTGGACGTAAGTTATTACTTTTACACTGGACCTGACCTGGCATCCATGAAAATTAATCATAGTGTAAATGGACGTTTAACACAACACGTTCAAGTTAGTAGCTTTAATTTAAAAATGTTTAAATTTGTTAGCAGGAAATGAAGAAGCATAATTTTGATTAAAAAAGTTAAGATCAGTTGCTTTCTTTAGTAAAATTTAATCCAAACAACTCATTTAACTCCAGGCCGCTTGATCGTTAGCGGAGCCTTATCTCCAGCGGAGCCTCATCGCATACAGTCAGTTCTGAATGCCTTTTAAAACAAAGGTCGTCATTAATATCTATTGCCTTCCGTAAACCGTTTGATTAAAATTTAGATAACAAATTGAATGATATATTAGGTCCAATCATTTACTTTTTCATTTCTACTCTTGAGTTTTATATACCGGTGTAGACGCCCAAATGTTAGACATACTGATGAATCAAAAAGCGAAAATTCCTAAGCGCTTAAGTTAAACTCATCTTTTCATCTCAGGTTGTCAATGAAAACATTGCCATATTCATGGAACCAGTCGCATGACCGTAAACAAACTGAGCCTAAATTAAAGTCCCAAACTCCATATAAACATACTTGCAAGGCGCAATTTAAGTGTCTAGACACTCATTCCACAAATTATCACAGGTGCGTTCTCAGTCGTGTTTATTAAGATAAGGGTAAAAAACAATAAAGCTTTTGTAATCAGTAATGGCATTGAAAAATATGACTTTAATCCAATCTCCACTGTGGCGTTAAAAAGGAGATTTAAATGAGGTTTCTGGTGTAATTTTTCTGGTTTAACAATCTGTTCATCTCGTGTAATAATCTTCTCGATTAATTGATCGGTTTTTAGTTTCCACGAATCAAGATAACGACTATGTCAGGAAGGTATAAACAATGAGTCTGTGATTTAGGGAAAATTTGCAAAATAATTGCACGATTTATTTGCCACAAAAAAGTTGATATCAGAATTATCTTCTCTTAAGATAACATCTCTTCCTTACCATGAGTTCTTAAAGCAAGTTCCATAATTGATTGTTTTGTTCTGTTTTTACTATTAGTTGCTGCAAATTTCTGTCCCCTGGTCAGTGAAATAAAGTAATTTTTTAGTTTTCTCTCCTTTTTATTCTGTTGTGGCAAAAAAATTGAATGCCGATATTTACAGCCTGAAACATCAAGTCGTCACCACGCATTGTAAATCTCTTTCAGACATGAAGATTCGTTGAAACGAGCTCAATCAGTTGATAGACAGAAATTAAAACGAACCTGTAAAATTCCCACAATTTATAGCCTTAAATAACAAAGGTAAAGAGATTTCCTTCTTTTGAAATTACAGTAACACGCAAAGTACTCAGTCATTCATAAAACTATTCGATGATTAAAAAACTGCTACCCTGTTTAAGTTGACCGTGTTCTCGCACGTGGAATAAATTCCCTTTGTAGCTACAATAGTAACGTGTCATTATCAGTAATTCATTTTTTCTCAGTTGTCCCACGCTCCTGTCCAATGTTTAACTTCTGTCTCCTATTCATGACAGCGCTCATGACTTAACGTCTTTCCTCACCTTCTCTAACACTACTCAAGACACTTTCATTCAACACTACCAGTTGTATGTACCCAAGGAATTGGTATACGACCCAGCTCAGTTGGTGAAACTTCCCACCCTGGCCTAAAATCAAAAGGTTTGAGACGCAAGTTCTTATTACAGCAGACCCCGTCATACTTTTCAATTTTTCTTGCACTCTGGAGAAAAATATTACAAAGAACCCTTCATTCTTGACATACCTAAAATTTTCTCTTTCCGTTCAAGTCATCGTGTTTTTTCAATTTATTATAGCTACATTTTCATGGTCGAATGGCTTGTGCGAAATTTTTCCATTAACGGTTCCAAGAAAACAAACGAATTTCCTCACCTTTTAAAGGGTTTTCTACTTAAAAAATTATCATAAACTCAGATTTATGACCCTATCCTATTCGAAAGAAATTTTCTACTCCAAAAGAAAGCAACTCAACATTTTATCATGAACGACGGACCTTTATGAGAAAAGATGAATCATAATAATAACTGCGGTATTGTGATAGAACAAGACTAAACAGCTTTCCATGATTACTGATCTAGTTGCTCGTTATGCATTGGATTGACAAAGAGTATAAGATAGATGTTATCGCTATGTGCAGGAGATATTCTGTAAATGTGGCTACAGACTTTCCTATCTCCCATTTCATAAATTTATGATTTCTCTCATCGAGGTCTCTTCGATAGACAAGGAAATTGTTTTATTCTTGATGACTTTAAATTGGAAACAAAGCCAAATTTTAAATTACACCTTCAATGTTTAATCATTTCAGCACTTATCCTTTTTTGATGGACAGTTTGAAAACTCGTTAAAAACCGATTGCCGAAACAAAAGGATAAAACAGGGGTGAGTTACGTTTCGCTTCATCCACATTAAATTCCTGTTAATAAGATTAAGGGTGGTCATGGTTGCAAGGATCGTGATAACTTAGGTAAAGTCTTTTACTAGTAGTTTAAGTTGATTTTCATTCATCGATCCTCGCTTGAAATAACGAACTTAAATTTATCATGTTAATTTACAATTTGAATAGATGAGACAAGTTTTGATATGACAGCAGTGAATATAAATATTAGTTTTCTCTATTGACAAAGACGTTCTGCAATTTGTCTGATGAAAGTTCAGTTTTATACATTTTACCTCCAAAGCTGTTTTGACATTCAGAATTGCGAAAATGTCACCACAAAGCTATTCGTGTGTCGTTTTGTGTATTCTTTCGATACATCGCACACTGCACGAGTCTTAGAACAAGTCAGTCAGACCATTGACCTCTTAAACTACTAAAATTTGTCAAACCATATGGCTATCGAGAATTAATTGAGGTCATTTCAATTAATTATTATCATTAATTTTGGTCATTCTGCTTAGCAAATTTTACCCTTATTGCCTGCTTAGTAGGTCGTTAAGTTCACTTATCGTTGGACAGGGATACGCTACAGACCGTTGGATTAGTAATTGTTCCAAGCTAACAGTCGAAGGTAAGAAAATTGGTCTGTTGAAGTTAGGAATGACACTCGGTTAGTATTATTTGAAATTCGCTCAAGCTTACAGTAATGTAGCTGAAAGAGACCACTTTTATAAATGAAGACAAAGGTTCAACGCGTTTAACAATCCCTAAAATTTTCAATAGTTCCGAAAAGCGGAACAAATTCAACTCCAACGAGAGTTTCTTTACACGTGGCTTTGTTTAAGGGGAAGAAAGTTGTTACGGATCTCAAACTGATATTTATAAAAAGAATGGACCATAGAAACTTGTCCAGATAATCGAAGATTCCGTATAACTGAAGGTCCGGATAGTAGAGGTTTGTACTAAAATTCAGTATTTTATGTCCGCGTCACAGCCAGGTAAACGATATGCATTCTTTTTGGCTAGTACACAACCGCTGCGACACAAAACTTCAATTTAAGCTAAACCCAGTTACTTATTCGTGGACAAAATTACCGGTCGTCTAGGGCTGTGCTGGTTTTTGATACCAAGATCTTGTAAAAGGCAACCTTAGTCAAAAAAATGAAATGACCACAACCACTCAACAGAATGTGAACTGCTCCTTTCAGACTGCACACGAGGTACAAAAATGGCTGTCAAATTCATCATAGCGGTTGTTTTCTTTATCTGTCTGTTTATGACTCTAGAGAGTCGCTCTGTCAGTAAGGTAAGTAGTTGACTACGATGCTGTTCTTGTATCTCCTTTAGTAATTGAAAACGCATAACTTTGACTGCTGTTGAAAATATTCGGAATAAATGCTATTTTTTATTACTAAGTATACCTCCGTTACTGACTAAACAACTCTCACAATCGTTGGGTTTGTTCTGAATTGCCATGGCACGCCTTTATGGGTGTTTCTATCAGAGCACTATAGACACTGGAATTTCAGTGCCTTTACTCAGCCAAACGAGAGTCTTTGTACCGGAAGAAACGCTTCGGCAAAAGCGAACGCTTAGAAGCAATAATTCGGTTAACAGCACTCTTGAAGCAGAAAGTTGGTTAGATAATCTCACTCCTCCACGAAAAGTAAAGCTAACTTTTTCAGGAGTTCGTGCCCTTTTTTCCCTCCTACTTTCCATGCCACAATAAAGCAGCTACTTCCGGGATTGGTTCATGACATCAATGTTATTTTTCACTTAAACGTGCATTTTGTTAATTTTCAACATGTGTCGACACAGGGATCCGTTGCACGAAGGTCTGGTAAGTAGGCATGCACAGTTACAAACAAGATTCCGAGCTGTAAGAACTGTAAGGAGAGGAAAGATAAAATAGGTTTGAAAGTATGAAAAAGAGGGTTTTTTAAAGGGTGAGATGATCAGTCTCATTTAGATTTGTCATTCGGAAATTGCCCCCACACGGCCCAAACATTGGCCAGTGGCCGTCGCCATTTTGAAAATCGCTTTTTTCATCTAACAGCAATCTGTTTGAACAATCAGCAACTACGAAAAAAGAGATCTTGAGTCAAACTGAACTTTTACCTATGACCAGACTAAAAGCCTTTCGAGAATCGTGCGTTCTGGTCGCGCGTGTGGGCCCAGGTTGATAAGCTGTTTTCAAAATGTTGGTTGTTGAGTCTAGAGTTAGCACATTTGAAGAAGATTTTCGAACACGTAAGCCACTCGTTGGGATCTCAAGATGCAGTTACGAGAGTATGTTTCTCTTTTAAGACATGTTCTGAAACTTGACTGAGTTTTATCAAAGGGTATTTCTCCATGATTTGGGTTTAGAGTTTGGACTACCTTGTGGGCGATTGCGATTAAATGAATTCCTCGCCTACACGCCACTCGCTTGCGCACCGCCCATCTCGGCTTTTGATCAAATTTGAAACTCGTCTTAAAAAAAAGTTTCGTTGTTGACAGATTATAAGCTGTTACATATTTTTCCTGTAGCACTTAACTCTATATTGTGACTGTTAATTACAGCCCCGTGCCATGGAGATGAAATCGTTTATCACAACACCACCCACCCAATAGAGAGCGCTAGTTGCACATCCTGTATCTGTTCCCATGGATCTATAGGTGAATGTCATTACCACCATTGCGACATAGGACTGGGTATGCCAATAGAGGCATGCGACAACTGGATGACCGGAGAGGAAGGAATATGCTGTCCTCGATGCCGTAAGAGACGAAAATATTATTTTAAGTAGATCAGAGTAACAAAGGTTTTTAATAAAGTTTACCTTAAAAAGTAGAGGAGTGACTAAAACGAAAACTTGACTGTAAGCAAACCACAGAAATGATACGACAAAAACCGGTTTGTTTTACATGAATGTCTGGCAAGCTATACCGAGAGAGAGCTACTGTGGAAATTTGTTCCTCTCAAGAAGATTTGGAGACAACTTTGTGTTAGCATCGGTGGTGAGCTAAGTTATAGTTAATAGTGGGCTTAATTAAGTTAACTAAGGATGATTACTGTGTTGTCTATGGGAGTCGCTCCTTTGCAAGAATATTACACGTTCTTTAAGAAAAGTAGGTGGGTTTGTAGGAGTATAGTGTTCTTCCTGTCGGTTAGACTATCCCCCTAACTATAATCAAAGCTAGAAGTCTTACCTCGTAAAAGTGGCATGGAATTTAATATATTTTCCTCCTAATTTTATTAGCTTGTGATAATGATGGTGATACCTGGGCCAAGCGCGTGAATTCCGAAACCTGCTATGATTGTACCTGTAAAGATTCGTCAGCTCATTGCAATTTGGTCTATTGCCCAGAGTGTGATGGAATCGCTGAACCAATTCCCGGAAGATGTTGCCCCAAGTGCACTCCAAGTTAGTTTCGGTATTAAGGCCTTGACACACTCCATACTTCATATTTTTTATTCGTTTCTCTCTCTCCTCGCGTCCTATTTTTGACATGCCTCGATCATTCCTCTATTTAAACGCCTTTGCTTTTATGTTCTACTTGCTTTCCTTTGTTCCTTTTGTTTGTCTCACATTCTGTTATTTTTGGTTGATTGTAAAAAAGAAAGTACTATCTCCCTGTCACTACCCCATACAGCGGTTCAACCGTCGACAGAGCCTTTGTTCTTCACGATCCCGCTGACCACAGCAAGGCCTGAGCCAGAATTTCCATTCCCATTCCCATTTCGTAAGAAGCGCGTCATGATGTCACATGATAATAATGACGCACGTGCTGAGAAGTTGGTTTAAGATTCACCACGTGAGAAGAAAGGTGAGAACGAACGTCATTTTATTGACACATGCCAGTTATTTTAAAATACAGAGATTCAGCAGGGACAACGCAAAGCTTTGAAAACGGTGCATACACTAGGCTGAAAACGCGTGATGGACACGACGTGAACATTCACGAAACGTCACCTTGTGCATAGGAGTTGGAAAAAAATTCATTCCATTCCAGCGCTCCGTTGCTCATTTTGTATTACGTTTTGTTAGCTCCATCTGCTAATTAATATCAAAGAAAAATTGGCACAAATCCATGATGACTAAAAGGACGATTCTTCTCGGCCGGAATCGCTTTATCACTTCCTCTTTTACTTTTTGTATTTGCAGAATTTTCAAGATCTATCAAGACGAAAAAACTTGGAAAAAGTCTCAAGCAATATTGAAAAGAAAATGAATCGAATCCGGACTTTTGATCGTGTAGTTGTATAATGGTGATTCTTTATTAAGTTAGCATGATGCAATAAACGAAACTGATTTTAACTGAAATTAAAGAAACCTTATAATGCTATACAGGTACTTACATTTTTCGAGCTTTTTTAGAATATATATCATCCACACTTATATACTTTCCAGGTCAAAGGTGTATCATGCTTTCAATACGACAAAATAACCGACGATGATTCGATTTTAGCTTGCAACGGTAGTCAAAATTTCAAGTTAAGTGGCTATTTATCGGCTAATTAATCTTCTAGTTTTAGAGATGGCAAGATTACCCAAACGACAGACGAGAATACAAATAATGGACGACACCTTACATCTTAACACAATAGCTAGGTAGTTTTTTGTGACACCGAGAACCAATTTTTCCTTTCTATTCAATTTTTGCACAGCTGTTGAAATAATTACATCTTTGTTTCACCAAAAATATACGAATATTCCTTTCAAACAACTCTCAACCTAAAAGCTAGGGAGGAAATCTGCGTCACTCATTTCATTTAGATGCTATCTCCTTGCTCCAGTACTTCCTTTTTTTTCCCTTGGTAAGTATTCTGGAATAAGATGTGATTTTCCAATTGAAACAAAATAAGGTAAAATACTGAACTTGAAAACAAATTAGGAAAAAACAGGCGTGTTAGACAAGGTAAGCCACACGCAATGTTAGTTACAAAATTAGCCGGAACTCGAAAGAAAGGAAACATTTGCTGTCGCCAGAGAGTAACATCACTGCTGACGGATATTTCAGATCTGACCTTTTTAACTTTGTTCTAAGCGCGAGTAATTTTTTTAAGTCTAAAAGAGTAAATCACACTTTTAGACAAAAAGTCTAAAAACCTTCATGGCATACATATGCATGGTAAAGGCGCAATCGATACTAACTCGTTTCGACTTAGGTTTTAAGTACATCTTCTGCGTCATTGATCCCTTCTTAAAGTTTCATGTTGTTTTTGAATTAAGAATCCTTCCGTTCAGGGAACAATTTTCTGTCAAAAGAAAACCAATTTCCTTTCTTGTTTAACCAGTTTCATTTACTTAGAATAGGAGAAGATAACCATAACATCCGATATTCCAATTAACTTCTGTGAGGATTGCAGTGAATCTTTATCCTTTAGCAACAATTTTATCAAGATTCAGTCTCATAGCATTCTTTGTGGATTTCATTTTAAGCTTCAACGCTAAAAAAATATCTTAATACTTAAGGATTTTCATTGAGTTAAAAAATTTAGGTACAATTCTACAACCGGATTTTTGTCTAATTTGTTTTCTTTGCTATTCGTATTGAACAAACAATTATTGCCCACTCAGTATGGTTTTCAAAGTATCAATCTGATCATTTATACCATCATTAAACTAAACCAAACGCCTTTTCTTTCACTGGCGATGGCAAAATTGAGCTTATAAGCCTAAAAATTGCTAAAATCCTGTTTTTCTAGTGTCGCTATTTTGAAAATGAAAATTTGAGTTGGATTTTTCGATCTTTGCTCAAGCGAAGTAACCAATTCATAATAACGAATTTGTTGTAAAGAACAAGTGTTTTAATATTTACCTTACAAAGCTGATGATAGCAACTGTTTGGTTTGGAAGAAAATATGTATTAAAATTCAAATTTCCTGCAACTTCAGGTCTTGAACGTGCTTGACATAAGAATTAGTCTACTTTAACAGCTTTACTAAAGGCTGGTGCCAAGACAAGATTCGGCCTGAATCCGTCCCCTGTAGCGCTTTCAACTTTGCACGCACTTGAATGAAGAAATTTACTTTCCAGCACCAATAATTTTGAATTCCGGTAAGTGAGACCTACTTTCTCTTAACTGTCCATTCAACATACAAAAAAAAAAGGGTCCACTGAACACGTTATAGCAACTTTATAACAATTCTCGGGGTTATTTGCTACTCTGAGCGGCGAGTCGAATTTTGGCTGCCCCTTTTTTTCGTTATCTTTATAAGACAATTTTATTTGCCCACTTTTCTGTTTAAGATGTCTTAACTTATTCATATAAATTGGTGCTGAGATAGAAATTTTGGAAGCTGTTCAGTTATTAGTATTGATCCAAATGTAAGTTTGCGAGATGGAGAGGATTTTTTCTTTAAATTCTGACGCAAGGTATCAATATGGTAAAAGCTGGATCAGCTCTTGAGGCTATTTGCAAAAGCCTCAACAGAATGTCTTTTTCAGGGCAGCCAAATCTTTGAAATTAAGAGCCTTCACTTATTTTAGAGAGCTTTTGCGAGCGCGAAAATAAGAATATTAGGAAGCTTCCGTTGATAGAGGTTTCAACAGCTGCAGGTTTTTTTTAAAAAATTAGAAAATGACCCGAAGTATCCTCCTGCCGAAAGGCTCTGACGCTGCCAAACACAAAGGGAATTCTCAAGACTGATCCTCCAAATTGAGGCCATTTGAAATACTTATTGATCAACCAACAACGACCAAAGCATTTTTTTTCTTGGTGTCTCAAGGACACATTCTACTCAATCTAAATGGACATTGTACATTCTATTTTTTTCTGTGTGCTTATTTTTGTTTTCCCTGAAGGTATGGACATAAGACGGTCTTTTCAAACATTTCTGGTCGTATTCTTCGTGGTTTTAACAATAGAAGGAAAGAAACATGACACTCTGGTAATTATTACGCTAACAAAAACTTCATAAATCATCACAAACTCAGTGGAATCACTATGATCAAAGATCAGTTTATAATCTCATGATATGATGAGATTGTAAATCAATAAATATGATAAAGGAGTTGCACCTACCGGTGAGATGCGATGAAAATACGAAGCTTCGTTAAAAATCTATTACATATACTTCCTAAAAAATTAATCTCTGGTAATCTTTTTAATTAGTGGTGCTAAGGCAGCAGCTTTGCTGCGGTTAACAATCCGGCATTCAAGCCATATTTCGTCAACTGTTAAAACACCTGATGTTCTTACAAGACTCGGCCATCTGCAAGACCCCTTAGCTTCTCCAACCCACCCTATTAACCTCTACTCTATGCATAAATCGTCTCTAAAGACTCACAAAGCGTTCATCGTTTGTATTAGCGTGGTGGGCAAATTCGCATTCGTTCGTTATTTGAAAATACTGCTATAATATTTTGACTAATACCCTTAGGAGGCACGGGAAGAAAAGATCAGAACTGTCAGAGATGTTGAGGGTAAGAATTTATAAATAAATATTAAAGTATCCGACATTATTTACCGCCTGGGGAGGAGCTAAAAGAATCTCGTTGTGTTATTTAATTTACCTGACCCCCCTACGAGGCTTTTTAATATTCCTTCCCCTTCTCCTTCCCTCATCAGCAGTCAATTGGCAGTCAATTTTCAATAGTCCCTCCTTTATACTCTATCGGCGATAACTGATCCTCCCCCTTCATTTCCCTCTTAAAACACGCAAATCAGTCCGCCACACACACCCTTCAAGCGATAAATAACGACTGTTCCTTAGAAAGAAGACAGGCAATTGCGATGAAATGTTTCGTCATTTATTTCGCTTTTCAACATTTCGTCATTCGACCACTCCATTCTGTTGAACTCGCTGCGATTCTATTTTTTTCCAAAAGGTACACCTCTATGACGTTACCATACTTGACTCATTAGTTATGGTTCGCATCAGTATTACATATTTTGTGAAAAAAAAAATGTTGTATTAAAAAAAAATGAGGACTTTACTTGGAGGAATTTGAAATTAATTAAATTTGAGGTTTGAGAAATTTCATAAGCTTGCGTAGTTGAAATTAGTTATTTTCCTATTTCTAGTTGAAATAGAGTACGAACCAGTTGGATGTTTCAGAGACCAAAACAGCAAAAATCAACCTAGATTGTTAGATAAGTTGGTTAAAAACTTCAGAAAAAAAGGAAATTTGCCAGACGGCAAAAATATCTGGGACTTTTGGGAAGATATGAGTGAAGTCATACAGCTTTGTGCCGAAAGTGCTTTTAAGGACGGATACACGGCCGTGTTTGGAGTTCAGTACTTTGGAGAGTGCTGGTCTGGGAAAAACGCTGCGTTGAATTACGATAAATATGGAAAATCCGGCAACTGTATCAATGGCGTCGGAAAAGCAAGCACCAATTATATTTATCGCATCAAAGGTGAGCTACATCAAATCACTCTTATGGGTTTTGATTTACTCATTCATTAATCCATCCATCCAACTGATTATGCTACTACAGACATGAACTTGGTTTTAATAAAATAGTGTTTCTCAAAATTAATTTTTTTGCACTTGCATTGGCTCTTGCGTTTGCATTTCAAACCACACCATCTCGCGCGGCTGACTTTAGAAACAGGTACCATTTCCACAGTTATATCTAACAACAGTTTTGGAAACTGTTGTTCACTTTGAGACACTAATGTCCGATTTTTGATTTGGCCACCAAAGTCTGATTTTTTATTTTGGACCGGCTAGATTCCGATTTTTTATTTTGGACAACCGTGACCGATTTTTCATTTTGGACTCAAGTGTCCGAATTTTGTTTTGGACGCTGGTGTCTCATTTTTGACTTAAGAAGCTTGAACACCAATGTCTCATTTTTGATTTTTGACAATAGTGTTCAATTCTTGAATTTGAACTCTAGGGTATTATTTTTTATTTTTAACTCTAGTGTTCAAATTTCGATTTTTTTTTTTTCGAGTCCGATTTTTTGACTTTGGACACTAGTGTCTGATGTTTGATTTTAGACATTAGTTTCCGATTTTAGACACTAGTTTTCAATTTATGGCGGATTAAGACACAAATGTCCGATTTTGGTTAATGGCGTCGTGAAGTTTAGTCGATGTCAAAGATAAGCCGAAAATCATTTACAATAAAAAAAATATATTACCAAAGAAGTCGTGTTTGTGCCATATCAGCCTAAAATGTCTTTTGCGTTGAACAGGAAAGTAGTTACTACTTTATCTGTGTCTATGGAAGTCTTGTAGTCGAGACCGAAGCGTTATCTTCCATCTTTGAAAAGGACTTCAAATACGATTGAATATCGTGCATTCCTGGTAAGTTGCGGTGGACCTGTCTTACCCTAACAGTTGTCAACGTTTTTCCTCAGCGCATCCACTCCCAGTAAAATCTTCGCCGGCTTGTAATGTCGAAGGACAAACGTATGATGAGGGAGACAGCATGGAAGTGTACAATGGAGATCATAAAAACGGTCAATGTGATCAGTGTACCTGTGCGAACGGAAAAATAGACGACTGCCATTACCTCTTCGACTGTGTCATGAACGATTCCAGTTGTAACGGCTATGTCAAGACATCAGCACAATGCTGTCCTAAGTGCCAAAAAGGTATTACATAGAGGATATGGCAAGGTGACGAGAATATATATAGATTTTATGTTCGAGTGCCAAGAACGATATCTTACGAGTCACGCAGCGAACGAGTGAGATACTGTTATTTTCACGAGAACATAAAATACATATATTCGAGGTGACGTGTAATTTTTATTTTTATCATATGGACAATAAATATATATGATAGATACTGAAAAGCAGGTTTAATTATGTTTATAAATGAACTTTGAATCGACCATACATCGTAGTATGAAGAGTCAGTATCAAAAGGAGATTCTAGGCTATCAACTGAGGACTAGGACGTTGAGAGATCACTCAGTGACATGTGACTTGGTTGACAACTTAACCGTACAGTGAATAGCGACCGCAAATCATGATCGTGAAATAAGCAAGAAAATATTCAAAAATTGGTTGATACGCTGGTAAAATTTATTTTTTTATTTATTTCATTGCCTTGAATCATCCACAGATGTTCCCAGTAATGCACCTGTTTGTAAAGTCGACGACCAAACCTACAAACAAGGCGATAGCTTGGAACTTCTTAGAGACTTCCACGGCAAACAACTAGGCGAGTGTCATCAGTGTACTTGCATGGCAGGAAAATTGGAGAAGTGCCACAGAATCTACTACTGCGAGAAGAACAAAGCCGGGTGTAATAGCCATATAAAAATTCCAGGCCAATGTTGCCCGGCTTGCGCACGCGGTACGTAATTGTTTGATTGACTGGGTGTTTGGATGGAAGATAAAATAACCGACTCGCTAATCACGAGTGGATGAGTGAGTGACTGACTCACTGGTTAGCTAACTGGCTCGCAAACTCACCAACTGTTTGACTGACTCACTCATCAATTCACTTGCTCAGTGATTCAACTAACTTGCTTAGTGACCCACTGCCTGACTGACGGACTGATTGACAAACTGACTGACTAGCAGGCTAGCAGGCTGGCTGGCTGGCTATCTAGCTGACTGACAAACAGACACACCGATTCACAGACTGACCCAAGAACGACGCAAGGACTGACTGTCTGGAAATGACTGACTGAATTTCCCAATTGCATTCAGTGATCATTCTCTAATTGCTCAACCAGTAAGAAATTATTAAAGTATTATATACAACCGCTTTTTTTTCAGTCGTACCCAAACCCTCCCCGCCTTACTGCAAGGTTGGAGCACGACATTACAAAGACGGAGAAAGTATGGAGGTGTTTTACATGTCCGCCGATAAGAAGACTGCGGCATGCGATCAGTGCTCTTGTCAGGGAGGCAAAGTAGACGGATGTCATCACCTCTTCCACTGCGAAATGAATAATCCGGAATGCGTGCGTTATGAGCATCGAGTGGACCAGTGTTGTCCAACCTGTGGTAAGCTTGAGTATTCTATTGGTTGATCAAGTTACACGATGTGATGTACTTGGCCACATTGATTAGGAGATTACCTGGAAAATCTAACCAAGAGGGTGGGGGAGTTTCCTGAAGGGTGTTTCATTCACGTGCATCTCACGAGACGGGTTCAGCTCGAGTTACTTTCGTAAAGCATGAGTCGTAACCAGATAGCTTCATCTGATATAACTAGTGGTAATATTTTATAATAATCTGATCTTGTAAACTTTTTGTGTCGTGAGGCGTGTCGTAAATTAATCGTGATAATGATTCAGACACCATCGTTGATTTATGATAGATTGATTCGCACACAGTGGATCTAAGCTAAAGGTAGAATCGGTCTTTCAGCCACGAGGACATTTGTATGTAAAACGTTTTTGTTTGAACATGATTACAAACGCAAACGGACCTCTCTTAGGAAGGATTGTTTATCAATTTATTGCTTTTTGACCCAGAAAAGTCTCATATGATTCTTTGTTCAGTTCTAGCTAATCCAAAGCCCCCGGCTCTCAGTTGTAAGATAAACGGCCGGTTGTTTCATGATGGCGAGAGTGCTGAGGTGCTGCAGCAATCTGTTGATAAGAGCAGTATAATCTGCCAACAGTGCAAATGTGACGCCGGGAAACACAAGTGTCATAAGATATTCGACTGCGATATTCAGGAACTGGGCTGTGAAAAATCTGTTAAAATAACTGGACAGTGCTGCCCAGTATGCGGTACGTATCCTCTCCACATTATTCCCATTAACTTTGTAAAATGATGGTGAGACTGAACGTTGATAAACATTATGCAAGAACTGCATCAAGAAATCAATATTTCTACTACTTCCTTTAAGCCTGTTACAACAATGGAGAGCAATTGTCACCAGGCGACCAATGGCAGAAAGTTTCTGGAGAAGACTGCGTGACATGCACGTGTCAGCAGGGTGGTATTGCACACTGTACAAGGAAGCCTGGAAGCTGTCAATCAGGTAGGAACCTAACAAAAAGCTCTAGTATGACGCCATGAATCATGCATTCATTCATGTCACCGCAGAGAATAAAAGTAACACTATTCCAAGTCAGAGTAAAGTTTAAAGCCAAGAAAATTTTGCTCGAGCCAGTCTACAAGACAAGTGGCTGTTGAAATTTTCAGTATTTTTCAAACCGATGCCTGACAACTGCGAATAATTATCACATGCCTTTCTTCTTTGGAGCTCGTTCAAAAAGTGAACCCCCTTAATTTCATTTTTCAGCGTGCGTCTTAATAGACCCTTTACTCAGAATTCCAGGATTAGAAGATCATTGAACTGTTATCGAATGCCCTTGCTTATTCCTAAATGATTGCAATGTTTTAATTAATATTCAGCCATGTTTTAACTCGTGATCATTGCGTAATTTTTTCGTGTTTATTTCTCAGAATGAAAGAGTCTTCAGCAGCTCAACTGAAGAGCTGAACAAGGACAACAAATGGAATTCGCATGAATTTTATGAAATTCCTTAACTGTGTTAAATTGTGTAAAGTACGATAAGAATAAAGTCACAGTTTATCTGAGTAAGACTTGAAGTGAAGTATTTAAATGATTAGATGACTGGATGCATATTTGGTTAGTCTATTCCTGACAGTACCCTTGTGGTGATATGCAAAAAAAATTGAAAAAAAAAGCTGAGAAAACTTTAAACAAAGCGAGCCAGCGAAGAAAATCGAGGCAAGGCTTAGGCAAAGGAGGCATTGATTCACCTTGCCCCCTTGCCTGTACCTCTTCAACTCGGCCCAGACCCCACAAATGTTAGCTTGCTCTCCTCTGACCGCGACACCTGCACAGAATTAATTTTTTGTTGGAGTGGCTTCATGTTTCTTTCATGATTCCTCAGATATGTCTCCCGTCTGGTACATTTTGTCCATAATTCCTTCGATGAAATAATCGTTGTTCCCCAACAGACGTTTTGTTTTTTACCGTTTAGTAGAGAAAAACGCTATTTCGGTAAGGAAACGTTTTGAATCAATTGTTTCTTTTCAGTACTCCTAAAGGCTCCCTAAGCTGGTCCTCTCGTAATCACACATGTGAAGGGAATCCAACCGAATTTGTAATCGCTTTATTCTACAACCCACAGAAATTACATTTAAACAATGGTCAAACGAAAGTGCCGAGCCCCATAAAAGCCAAGCCGATAACAATAATCAGTGTTATACGTGGAGGTAAATTGCCTTTGAACATAAAGAAATTTCAGCCAATTTCTGTAAACTGAAATAAATAAAAAACTGGACAGCTAATAACTAATACAAACAGGCGGAGGAAAAGCATCAGAAACCAAGGAAATTCACTAATAAACGCGTTTGACGCGATAAATAACGTTGACAAAAAGTTATGAAAATGGAAAGTGTGATTACGCTTAATAAGTGTCTCGTTTGCTAGAAGAGATATGACAGCCTTCCTGTGGTCCATGGCTGATTTATCCAAAAAACAGAACGAAACAAAAGAGAAGGCACATGTATGTGAGGAATTTCTCGTGGAACGATTTCACTGATGTCTGAACCCATGAAATTCATTTGTTTCGTTGATTGAC
The DNA here is from genome assembly GCF_964200805.1 of Pocillopora damicornis. Lineage (NCBI taxonomy): Eukaryota > Metazoa > Cnidaria > Anthozoa > Scleractinia > Pocilloporidae > Pocillopora > Pocillopora damicornis. The sequence continues at coordinate 21,135,312 of NC_142678.1, forward strand.
TCCATGTTAAATTTTCAGGTTTATTCATTTAGTTGAGAAAAAAATATAATTCGTTGTCAATAATTAGCTTTTCTCCCGCCATTTTCATTTACAATCAGTATCATTGTTCCTAAGTCTGAGCTCAAACGCAAGCTTTTAGCAAGGCTTTTCGTGTCTCGCCGAGCTCAAAATGTGCAGTGATTATTTCCATCGTGATTATTAGAAAATTAAGGAGAAAGGAGCTCCTTGTTGGATCAATGATTTCAGTAAATAAAAAACCGGAAAACCCTTTTCACGGCATTTGACATACTTAGCCAGTTAAAGCGGTATCTCAGCTACTGATAATTGAAGCCGGAACTCGTCAAAAATAAATGCGTTAAGTTAACGAGAGAAGCTTTTGAAGACTCTTCAAGAAACGACTCTAAGGTGGGTTAAGAGCAATTTTTTAAAAACGAACAATTTATTCCTATTTAAATAACATTGATCAACAGCGATCACAAAAATACATGCTGTTGTCTATCGCTGATCTTTGATTTTACCTTTGTAACAGTTCAGACTAATCTGCTTTTATCTGAACTCACCAACTTTTCCCCGATGAGAAAACTTGAGTAATTAACAAAGATTAAGCTTTTTTCACTTTTGTCTTTCTTTTAAAAGTTACTTCAAGATTACATGAGCAGCAAAAACTTTCTTTTATGCCACATTTAAAATGAGATTATCACTATCGATGTATATAGATTGCAGAAAAGTGAATGATCAGTTGGACAATTAAAAGTTATCCGAATTACAAATCAAATCAAGATGTTTAGGGTTTGTTCTTATAAAATCGTAAGTCTCCTAATGATATGTAATTGGTCTAACGAGATAACTATGAAGATTTGCTGTTTTTTCCAAGGGCAAAGAAAAAAACCTTTTTCCAGAGAAAGCATCAGTTTAGAGGAGCCGATGTTTAAGACAATGATTGTTTGTTTTAAATATATTGATATCCAACAGCAGATTTACAAAATAAACAATGAAATCTAAAGATTGTGAAATAGCAGGGCAACCAACTGGGTGCAAACAATAAATCATAGTCTATTGCATGCGACAAAACTTCGTTATTTGATCAGCTTTTTGTTAAGGTTTTGGTTTATTTCCTCTTTGTGTAACAAGCTACGTTTAAAATGCTCGAAATGCCCATCAACTATTTCATTTTTCAGGCTCTTACGGATTTTTCAGTCGTTATTAATCTAGATAAAAGGTACTGCGTTGTCAATGCTTTCAGTGGCATTGGGTTTTTCCCTTTTTTTGTTCGTTTTTGAGATTATCGTTTATCAATCCAGTTTATTTTGAATAGACTAATCAAGAGAAAATTTCAATTTATCTGTCAGTAACGATGTTTCTGTTTACATATGAAGTGACTTGTTATTCTCTTCAGAAGAAAACAAAGAGATGGAGGCTGTAAAGAAAATTGTACTTCTCCTGTTGGTTCACATGGCTTTTTTCCTAGAAATTAAGGTAAAAATCAAGAACTAGTGGCTGCGTTTCAGCTTGAATTAACCTTTTACACTCTAACATCAGTATGCATATTCTCCTTACCGTTTGCCATTCATCTCCTATGGCACCGACAAGGAGAATTTGTTCAACAAGGAAGAGCTTCTTTTGTAAGCGATCCTTTCTTTTATTCTTATTACTTGAATATTTGATTCAGTAGTAATACTGTTTGGAGAATTTGGACGCTATCACTCCCAGAGGTTAAAAGATTGATAGAGTTATCATGGGTACGGTCAAGTTTGCTCACGATGCTATTTGCGGACGCTTTCGTCTCGCAAACAAATAACATAGAACAAAGCTGACTTCAGTTCATAGATATTACTTCGAGAATATTACTTCTAGAAATAATGTAACCAGATCTACATGATTAAGAACTTTTTCTCCGTGGCTATGTCTAGACGAGAACAGTACTAACAAGAAATAATTTCTTCATAAAAAAAAAATAGTTGTATCGAAAAAAGTTTATCCCGGTTCTCAATTTATCACTTTGTTAACTTGGTCGCACTTTTTCTTTTTAGGCTGCAGGAGAGATAATATCAAGTTCTGGTGAGAAGTTAGAATAACAGTATTTGTTACCTTCTCTGAATTTTTGTTACTTTATTTCATTCTGTTTCATTTTATTGTATTTTTGCTATAATATGCCAAGCTCCTTTATTAAAGACTGTTACGCTCTCTTAAATCACAGACGGTGGATTTCATTACAGATATCTTGGCTGTTACCGTGACAGGCCATCGGCTCGAGCTCTTCCTAAGCTCTACTTTAATGCCAAAAAGTACGTCAATTGGAAAGTCAAAGGATATAACTTAAAACAGTGATTGACATGTGCGCTGCGCATGCGCGTAACACAAGTGACGTGTTTGTGTTTGGAGTTCAACACTTCGGAGAATGCTGGGGAAGTAACAAAGAAACTGGTTATGATGTGTACAAGGAATCAAAACAATGCTTTTATGGTGTTGGTGGTAAATGGACAAATGCAGTGTACGAGCTAGTTTGTAAGTTCTGCTTATACCTCCTAGTAATAGTTGATCAAGTTTACTTTTTTCAAAGTTTAGGAAAACTGATTAAAAATTCCGCTTTTTTTTTGTGCTCTCACCGCCTTCGTATAAATTTAAATTATTGTCAATGTCAGTGGCACGAGGATAGCTTTTGATTTTTTTTAATATTAATCCTTATAATTGCTTAACGATCATGCGCTTTTTCTTTTTTTTCTGTTACCTTTTGTTTTCATTAGTATCAAAGCTGTAGAAACTCTTTACGGTGGCCAATTTACATCATTACCTCAGTGGATAAAAGCAAATGATCTTGGTACACTCCTCCACCGACGCAATACCACATTTTCTTTAAAACTTACCCCCTTTTATTTCATGTAGTTTGTTTCTCACGTGGATGTTGATGTTTATGCTTTTACAGATGAGTGTGAAGCTAACGGGATGAAATACAAAGACGGACAAACATTCTATATTCCACAGAATCCTATTGTTTACAACGATATGAGCTGTCAGATATGTTCGTGTGATCGAGGAGCCAAGAATTGTTACGGTCGAGCCAGCTGTGATTTTTTCTTTCCCTGCGAGAAGTTTTTTCCAGCTGCTCAGGGAAAATGTTGTCCTATTTGCGGTAAGTTTGAGTTGGGAGAGCAGATTTTACGTGAATGTGATTTGGAGAGTGAAAACTTATCAAATCATAGGAATTGCTTATTAAAAGCATCCAAAACATTACATTAGTCGCTCTTTCTTTCAGCTTGTTATCACAAAAACAAGTACTACAAAGACGGTCAGACTTGGATAAACAGGCAACCAAATAGCTGTTATGAATGCGCATGCGTCTCAAGCCAGACGAAATGTAAAGGGGTGCAATGTGCGGCGAATTGTCCGAACCCGGTGTACGAGCCTGGGAAATGCTGTCCAACATGTAGTAAGTATATCAAATCACTAAAGAGCAAGATATGCTCATTAATTCATCTTTTTTCCCCAAAAGACGAACGTTAACGAATCCCGTTATTTGATTTGCTTTTTAGCATTGTCCAGATTCGTGCCCAAGGTCACGCGCACATTTTTATGAGTTTATAAAAGTTATTCGAAAGCGAATACGAAATAAATTTTCACCCGGCTTCAGTCTGTTAATGTTAAGTGACAAACAGAGACCTCAAACGCGACAATGATGCTCTTGGCCTGCAACCTCGGGCAGCACTTCCAAGACCTTAGCCACACTTTTTCACCAATTGGATCTCCAGGCAGGAAAAGCAATATAACACATATTTCATTTAGTTCTGTCGGCGTAAGGAAAAGAGGCATTCACTACACTTGTAAGTTGTCAGATCCCCTGTCCGCAAGTTTATGATTCCCTGACCTCAGGCGAACTCTAAGTTGTTCAACCCATAACTGTTCTGTGGTCGTATCTGTTAAAGGGACCTCTAGAAGGCACACTTATATATTTTCGGAACACCAAGCAAAAAACCTGCTAATTTGATTCATCTTAGTTGCACATGAAGATACAACGGTCCATTACAAGGGGGAGGAGGGGGTTATTCATCGTTAGTGTGGGTTTGTCGTTATATTTACAATTGAGAGCAACATTAGCACAATTGAATGCGAGTGACTAAATGAAAGGTGAGCCTTTCGGGGCGACGTGACAACAGTTTAGGGCGAGGTTAATTCTCCAAGAGAAGAATTGACTGAGGGCGTGGTCACTCAGCTAGGTGAAGAAGTGACAGGGGCGGGGTCACTCAGCTGAGTGAAGAAGTGACTGGGGACGAGGTCACTCAACAAAGGGATGAAGTGACTGGGGGGCGAAATTGCCCGGGAGCGGCGTAACCTACGTTCCTCTTGCTCAGGACCCATTTATCCGGAATTTATTACACCATCATGTCTCCTGTAACTATTTTAACACTTGTACTCAACTTTAATTCCGTTTCTGTCCGGCTCCCTTAGATCCCGGTGCACCTGTTACTTTAGAGCCCGCCATCGAGGTAACTGAACCCACTACCAGGCCGCCTCCACTTCTCCCGCCTGGTTTCCCCGGTAACCACAAACGTGGTTTAAAAATTAAGGAGAAAGATGAAGAGAGGCAATAACTGATAAAACAAGGTTAGTTTCTCAACAAAAATAACTCGTCAGTTGTTCACAGCCAATTGAAATTTTTCTTTTTGAAACTTCAGAAAGCATATTAAGAATTCCTTGCCAGAACAGAGTTAGGGTGGGAGAATAGCAGTGCTGAGACTGATGATTTTTGTTTGCGTTTGCTTTTTTCTTAAGCACTAAACCAAAAAAAAGACGAAAAAAACTCGATGAAAATATGTGACATTAAAGTTTTTTCAGTCTCACGGACCGTTGGGGACTCGACCCGACAACCGCCTCGAAATAAAAATACTTTTCATGGTTCCGCTTGATAATTTACCAAATAGAAAGCAAAACATTATACACCTGTATATAAAAAATGGAAATTGATCCTTTGCAAAAGAACACATAGGACTCAAATAGTAAAATGAAAAAAGAAGTTTCATAAGAATTTCATTTCTCATGTTTTACATTTGCAGAACATGAATTGAAGAACACTTGAGTAGAAAAAGCGAAGACGAGTCAACTTATATCACATGGCGTTTAAAAGTATTGTAAAATGATGAGTTAAATTAAATAATTGAAATCGGAATAAGTGAGCTATGCATTTTTGCCCAAATAACCCCAAAAATTCGTAAATAAATCATTAGTTCAATTTCTGCACGATGAAGGAGAAGTATTGAATAAATTCTTGATTTTCTAGATGCGCTTTGGTGCTGCGGGTTTTTTTTTCATTATAATTAAATTGCAACAGTGACATTTTGAGCAGTCAGGTGTTAATCCTTGAGAAGTTATTCAAGGTGATTAACATTTCATACTGTGTTGCTGCGAACGCTTAATTTAGCAGCGAGATTCCTATCAAAATATTCCCCATAAATCGGAAGACCTCAGGAAATGGAGTATATAGGTTCATTCTAAGTTTATGGCAAGGCTACATTGGGACATATTGCAACATAGCATCCATACCGTGTACATCAACATTTATTCATATTGACACGTTTCTTCAAGTTGTGTGCATTCGAACACTTGTAATCATCAAAACTGGAATGGTATATATAATTATCAACGGTGATCTTGGAAACCAAGCGGACACCTATTGACCTTCATTTTCAGTCCTGTCGAGAGGCAAAAAGTTATGTAAGTGAGCAGTATTTTCATGGGAAGATTTTCGCGATAAATCTCAATATATACTCAATTATGTTTAAACATGCGGAAGAGTCCTGTCTATACCTAACCTACAATACTAGCTTCCTTTTTTTGCGCTCGACCAACGATCATCATAAGTTTAACAATGCCTACGTCCTATGAGCAGGCAAAGAAGGTCGAACTAATTTAAATTGCCAAGCGTGAAAGAATTCTATTTCTCAAGCCCGAACAGCAGCAATCAATTGTTATTCCTTCTTAAAAGGAGAGCCTACTAAACGATTTTTAACTCAACTTAATCAACGTTCTTTCCATGAGAGAGATCCACGAAACGAGGTTTGAATTTCAGTCCAACTTCTCTCGTTGATATCATATCCAAACACTATTGTTGGGATTAATATTATTGTCTGAGTTGGATTTTTAAGTTTTCTTTTGCTTACCTAAATCCATGGCCAATCCCTTTCTGGGGGAAATCCGGGAGGAAAGACTGGAGGAGGCCTGGGAGGCAGTTTTGGAGGAACTAACCAAAGAAAAATGCAATTAAAAACACAAAATAAGTAACAAAAAAAAACTTAGTAATCAACTACTATATTGTTTTCGTCACTTAATCACTCAAAATAAGCTCTTATAACTGATTATTGACTCTTTCTGATCATTGCCTCCCTCCCACAGACACTTTAATTCTATCGTTTATTAGTGGAGATATCGTTTATTATGTGTACAGTCTGATATGGGTCAGATGACACCCACATGCAATGTTACGTGATAGCTACTTAGAGATTATATAAAAAATAGGACGGAATAAGTAAATTAATTATTAATTTTCTATTTGGAAAGGCCTGGCGCTGATAAGGAACATGTTTAAAGATCTTTATCAAGTGTGTTAAGCACACAAAGCTTCTTTTAACTTGGAACGAGGCCAGGGGGCTCAATCAAGACATATAAAAGTAATCTCGTACCGAGATCCAACCGTGTCACTGAAACTTTTGGCCGTGAAAGGTCTGGTTACGAGATCTAAACTAGTTCAAGAGAGATTAGCCTTGACCGATCCAGCATATTGACTTAATTGTTTCTACAGGGAATAGAAAACAAAACCACGTTTCAAGTTGAAGACGTTGAAACTAAAAGAAAAAAAATAGAAATAATGGACTTTTACTTACGAGTGATTTGAATTCGCTCTATACATCTTGGTATACCGTTGGGATCGCACTCGCAATCCAGATTTTTCCCATCTTTTACAGCGTTGAAACTCTCTCCGGGTTTGTACAAAATACTCGAATCACCACCAGGACTACAAACTGCGCATATAAAAAAAGTAAATATTATCATTATCAAATATTATCATTGTTGATATTTCCCAGTTGTTTAAGGTAGTAAAAGATTTGTTTTATGTCACGCCCTACTGTCTGGGTGGCTTACATTCAGGGACAAGTCATTATTTTTTGCCAAGGGAGGGGGATTGGAGGATTTTGGTTCTATCGAAATTAAATTGACCTGATATCCCCCCCCCCCGCCCATAAGGCTCTGTATCATTCTTATGACCCCACCCCACCCCCACCCCCACCCCTTATTTTGTAGTTAATTGGCAGTCAGTCTTTCTATATCCCCCCCCCTCTATACTCTATTGGTGACGACTGATTCCCCTTCCGTTCCCTCTGAATGCCAAGTAACCCACCCCCCACCCCCACCCCCACCCCAAATCTTCCAGCCTCTCAAGCAGGAAATGATCATCGTTCCCTTATATACCTCTTATCCTAATAACGTTACCCACAATACAGTTCAATATGAGAGATTCTTCCATGGCCGAAACGCTGGCTTATGAATCCGCAGACTTGCCAATCTTTCCTGACACATTAGTTAGTTCCTATGGTTCTAGTAGGTGAATCACATCAGCCTAACTTATCGTTTCTATCTTTAACGGTAATTTCTTACCACACTTTTTCGGGCAGCACTCCGCCATTTCATCAACCTCTTCCTTCGGGCAGATCACTGGAATTTCGGGACATTCGTACATAAACATCTGCGGTTTTCCATCTTCGTCACAACCTTTCTTTTCACATACGGGGTTGCGCTGTAAAACCACTTCTTTACAATCAGGTTTTTCTGAATTTGAAATCAAGTACGTGGTTTCAATAGAGGAATCAGCTGTCTGTTTTATGGTAAAATATCATGGCTCTTGTATTTGGTAAATAACATAGTACCCATTCCATAAAATTTGATCTAACTTCACCTTAAAAACTTACCGAACGATCTTTTTTCTTTGCGCTGAAATGAAGGCGAAAGAAAGAATTACAATCACTTTTGTAAAAGTTTCGAGTCATTTCTAAACTCACCCCATATTTTCCTTGCACATACAAGGGAAATGTGAATATTAAAAAAAAAAAATTTGGATCGAGAATTGGAATCAGGTGACTGGTCAAGTTGGAGAAGAAACGATGTACAATTTTAATTCGAGATACCAAAACTGGGATGTAATTCCCTAAGCCTGAAGCTATCAACCAATGCGGAACGAGCAAATTTGAACTGTACTTATACGAGGCTGCCTTCAATTTGCTGACGCATTGATCATGAAAACCCTAAATTCTTCACGATGATTCTTCATTTATCGAACCGTGGTGAATACTTGATGATTAAACAAAGGATTCTTCATATTATACCTTCTACTACTCACATAATTTTTACTAGAATTCTTGGGTTTGGCTATTTTAGATGCGGCAGTCCATGTGCGAGAAAGGAAGCTTCTAAAATTTTTGGTTACCAACAAAAAAAAGAGATGAACCTTTTGTTAAGTTCCTTTACCGTTAGCTAAGCAAAAGCTTTTTCGAGTCAGCGATTTTCATTCCAATTCAACGTTTTTCCGCAAGGCAATTTTAAAGTCATCAGAGCTGTTCTGAAATAAAACCTGTTTGTTTAATTTCAGGTTGTCATGACATCTCAAGTTCATATTACATCTGGTCACATCACACTCTTTAAACTCTCAGTTACCAGAGGAAAATTGAGAAACATTTTGTCGTTTTTGTATTACCTAAAAAGAATTTGCAACAGGCAATCTGTATCATTTTGTTCTCTTATCAGAAATTCAAACCATTTATCGGTTACTTAGTCAATAATGTACTTTATAAAGATGGAATCAGAGATTAATTATTATCTGTTCGCCTCTCGTTGAAAAGTTCTATTTTATATATCAGAGAGACAGAGAGAAACACTAAGAAACTTTGAGGAATTAAAAAAAACTCTCAATCCAAAAAAACCTCAATTAAACAAATTTTAAAATGGTGAGTTCGTTACCGACAGGTTGAGAGAGCAGAGACGTAATATTAAAAAAGATGTGTTCATTGTGTCAATGTATGTTGCTATAATATCTTGAAACAATAAAGAAGACCCAAAAGTGGTTTCTTTTGATTCTTTCCCTTTATAAGTGAGTTTGCTTAGGAAGAAGAGATAAAGAGATGAAAACAAAATACGTTAAATGAGCAAACCTTTTGTGCGATTGCTCCAGCAAATGTTTCATAAACTGCCACGCTGGCAATCAGCAGGACAAAAAAAAAGTTCGTATATCTCATGCTGAAAATCAGGTTATTCAGCTTTCGAGGACCTCTTCTGATCGCTTCTGATTAACAATTCGAGATACGATTGTTATATAGAACATCAATTACAGTATATCATTTTTGGACAATGTCCATCACATTACCCGGCAGGTCAGTAAATCCTTAATCACTTTTCATTGGTGTTTCAAATTGCGGTTTAAATAGTTAGGTAAACTTTTGTTATCGAATTAGCTCAAAAGTAAATCTTTTCTTTTGTGTTATTTCGCGACCGTAATTAAAATCTAAATGTCGGAAGTTAGGTGAGGACCCCTTAGGAAATAAAGTTCAGCAAAATTTTGTCTTAATAATTATTCCTGTTCGGTTTAACCAGTGTGAAACATTAAATTGATTAAAGGTTTTGAAACTTGTTAAAAATTGATACAGGTAATGATTTGTCTTGACTAATGCATATCTCTTTTGGATAATTTTTCAAATAATTTCCAAAATTTAACATTTCTCATTTCCGCACGAATCGCTTTAATTTTAAATTTTACTTCTACAATAGACAGTCTGTTTATGCCGCGTCTCAGTGGTTATGAGACTTTTTGACATTGATTTGCAAATAATAATTTTGAAATTTTTGTTTGACGCTATATCAGTTTCTTGTATATCTACGGAAACATGAAATTTATTACGTGTTGCGTCTATTTGCCGGCAATATTTCAAAGTCATATTGATCCCGCCGCCGTCGGAGATTAAAATGCTAAAAAGTAATAATGCAATTACCCAATATGACAGTAAAATGCGACAGAAAATTAAATCGACACACAAAATTGCTTAGTTTTAAACAGTTGTTAGGATATTCTGTCACTTGTTTCAGATGCTCACAAATCATCATACAATCTAAAGAACCGCGTGTATCTTACAGACATTCAGTAAATAAGCTTTACAAACAGTTCCTCGGCAGACCCTTTCTTGACCTTATTGCCTGTATCTTTATTTTCGTATTAGTTTTACAAAAAGGGGATATCGGAGCAGATAGATTTAAGTAAGAAAATAGACAGATTAATTTTTTTATTTCAATAGTCTGGCTAGGAACATATCCATATGGTGACGTCATAAATCATGGCGTCTTTTATTCCAACACTAACGAGTTTAGCCCTGCATTGTTGTCACCGATAGTAAAAGACGACCGAAAGAGCTCAAAGAAAACGAAATACAAATAGTATAGAATATGTAGCGCAAAAAATCGAATTTTGAAGTCGGGCGGCGGCAGAGGAACTCCAATTCATGGGATCTAAGTCGTTTCTAACCTAAGAATAACATTAATAGATAAAAAAGATTTCCTACTATGCACTGACCGGGAATCGAACCCGGGCCTCCCGCGTGGCAGGCGAGAATTCTACCACTGAACCATCAGTGCTTCGATGTGAAAAGTTGCGTAATTGACTTAGACAAGAAAAAAAATGGGCTCCTCGTTGCCTGTTTGGAAGATTATGTAATCATTTTTAATCATTTAACAAAGCCTATCGTGATCAAAGTTTATCCACTTTTCTTGATAGGTAGAACTTAAGATGTTTGACCAT